>NC_134457.1:175547931-176162931 GCF_047948215.1 Lycorma delicatula
AACACAGTAAAATCTTCTCCTTATAAATGGAAAAGCGACTATAAGTTGACTCGCCGTGAACAAGTAGCGGTGACCAGACTTAGAATCGGTCATACGCAATTAACAAATTTATATTTGTTAACCGGCGAAGTGAGACCAATGTGCGGTGTTTGTAATAAAACACTGACAATCAAGCATCTTATAGAAGAGTGTACCATATATGAGGACCTCAGAAAGAGGTTCCGTTTTAGAAATAATATTACTGCTGATCTGGATAATGGAAATGAAGAAAATATAGTTGCATTTTTACACGCCAGTGGACTTCTTAAAAGTCTATAAAAATGAAAGTTTAAAGCTGTGACAAAAGAAACTCTAAGCGGTAGTTTATACATATCTAAAGAAAAAATGGTATTGATAAGTTTAATTTTAATTTTAAATGTATGCATATATACATAGGGAGTCTTGAAACGTGGCACGTATAGTGACGGGAGGTAGCCCTCTTGCCTAGGCCATTTTGGCTCACCTGCATTCAAGAGCAGTGAGTCGGGGTGTGTCCGATGATGGCATGGGGGACCCTCAAGGGTGGATTGAGGGCGTGAGGCTGTGGGTGTACGCTGTGCATGCCTATAGACTGTTTGTAAGAAGGATTCAACTGCCACGGCACCCTGGCGCGACTGATATACTGCTCAACGGCGGTTCTGGTCGCCCCGAGGGTGCTTAAACAAACTATAAATGAGACTCGTAGAAGAAAGAAAGAAAGATATGGTAGGATAAGTTTTAATTTTAATTTTAATTTAATGGTCTTTTGGGAACCTATCTCAAATTTTAATATTGGGGCCCTTTACACCCCATGTGTTTGTGATTGTCCTTGTCTTTATGTCTTAAATGTTGTGTGTAGTTTGTGCTTTTAAATAAAATGTAAGGGCCCTTTACACCCTTACATATGACGATCCAGATGGTGATAGTAGTTTCTTTTAAAGATTGTGACGAGGGCTAATAGCCTTAGCAGTCGATGCCCATAAAAATTCAGAAAAAAAAATAACAATAAACAATAAAGTTTAAAAGTAAGGTCAGGATTTACTTACCGGGAATTAAATATTAAAAATCAGAATTCAGTTCCACTGACAAAAGACATTATCATGACCGCCAATATTTACACCTACACAAATGGTATTATATTACTACGAACATAAGATTAGACTAAAATTCTTTCCCTGCAAATACCTTTCCTGTTCACGAATAAAACTACCCTAAATTTTATGAATGAATCGAATACGTTATCCCTTTCATAAATTGTCTAATAGTAACTCACCAAACAACTTCCTTTACTCTCGTACTGTCCACACTTGAATACGTGTGACTTCACTTCACACGTTGTCCAAACACGCACAATGTCGCTTTGACTCATCGCGTAATACTCGCTTCATCAAAAACTAAACTCAAGTCATCTTCCCTGGGGGATTTATACTCCTATCCTTTTTACCTGCTGAACCAGACCTAAGTTAAAGCGTGAGAATGATTTTCAGAGACATTTTCCCATACATTCCTACACTGGTCCGTTATTTCTTGTAATGGAACAACATCTGTGGTACGTGTACTGTTGGGCAGTATTACAAAGAAATATTGTTAAACGGACCTGTTAGCTTTAGAAAAAGGACTCCTTTTAGCCCCCTTCTGGATTCCTCCCATTATTATATTTTTGACTACTTTCTTCTTAATTGTCAGGAATACCGGTCTTCTTACAATATATGTACCGGTCTTGTTTTATATATATATATATATATATATATGTATATATACACATTGTTTGTTTTTAAGATAATAATAATATTTTTGGTATTAATTACGTTTAATCAAAATAACCTTTTCGATATTTTTATGATAAAATGAATTTGTTTTTTTTAAATTAATCTATTTTATGTAATTACTTTTTTTTTAATCAAATTAATACTAATTTTTAATTAACTTAAAAATAATTTAGATTATTTTTTTTTTTTTTTAGCAACAAAATGAAACGACACTTTCATATGACTTTATTAAACGTTAAGCCTCTCATCTATATTAATCCGTAGGCATATTTATATAGAGCTGTTTGAAATACAACCTCATATCTTGAACCATTTTCATATATTCAACGAATTTTTAAAAAAATAAATACCGTAGGTCCATTTTCTATCTTTTGAATATATGAGGGAGTTTGTTACTTAAATTACAGCTTTTTTAAATTTAAGTTATTTAAATTTAAAAAAGCTGTAAAAAAGCTTTATGAAAAATATGGATAAAAAGTTATTTATAAAAAGTAAATGAAATTTTTACTTCCTTTAATCTAAAAAAATAAGGATGTATATAAATGTTTTGCCTGTGCAAAAAAAAATATTACGATTTTATTACCACAGTTATAAATTTTATCAAATTATTTATTTCTCTCTGTTTTTATCTCAATTTTTTTAATAATTTTCTCTCTGTTTTCATCAAATTAAGAACATATAATTAATGTTCTTAAATATATTTATAAACAAAATTGAAACGCTCACTGATATAAGTTAAAAATGTGACAGCAAAAAATTATAAAACTTTCTCCCCACTCATCCTTTCATTAAATTAAAATCATATGTAGTGTCATTAAGTTAATGATACTAAATAAAATAAAATATTAATGAAATCAATAAAAGTCAATTTTATTATTAATTTATTAATAATTATATTTATTATTTCAGTACTAAAAATGAAAATAGCGTTTTTATTGTTTTAGTTTATTGTGCAAAGGAGCCGATTTGACAAACAATTATGATAAAAAAAAAAACAATTTTTTTCCGATTTGACTCAGAGCTTGATAGCTATCTCATATTACATTTTTAATAACACCTATTGCTTGAAAAACAGATACAATATTAGAAATTATGAAAATCAAAAAAACAACTTTTTAAATTCTCCGGGTTCGTGGGACCCCCTTTTAAAAAATTCTCATTTCCTCTAAATTAATTTAGAAGACAAACAGTTGACTTTTCAATGTTGAAAATTAAACTTAAAAAAAATAAGTAGGGGTTCCGTTCAGCTTTGTTTTTGGGACGTAAAAATTAATTTATTGGAATAACAATTTACTTCAATAAGTTAGCTAAATTTAGTGCAATCTTGTTCAACAAGGGTTAGATTTTTAGTTTATTAAAAAAAATAAAAAAGTGGGTACCGAATACAATTTGTCCGATGAAGTTGAAATTCAGGCCAAATCCAGGATATTATCAGCCAAATTTCAACTTTTTTAGTCAAAAAGTTTTCGAGATACATTTAACGAACATAAATACTAGAGCTCAACCTTATACCACTAAACTAAAGGTAAATGGTAAATAATTTAAAATAGCAAAAAATACTCCTCCTGCTTTTTTAATTTTATCCAAAATATAATTATTTTTAGGTAGAATATATTTTATGTCCTTTTTGGAGGAATTGATCTTGAGACAGGATTTCCAGAGATATTTATCAAAATGTAGGACGTTACATATACGGAAATACTTCAGGTAAGTTCTATAAATGTTTTTTTGGATTTATTGGACTAAGATCAACATTCGAAAAAACCTAATACTTAAAACTTTGGCCGTCGCTAGATTTTCCCTTTACAGTGGTAGTGTTGTATCACCAATAAAGACTTATTTTTATTGACATTTTCTGTGATTATAAAAACTAGTTAATATAATTTCTGTTTTTATGTTTTTTTTATATCACAAGTGAATGTTAATTTGTTTATGTAGGCGTATTTCGTCTTGCATTCTGTTCTTCAATATAAACTGTACTTTACTTTTCCGTAGCTTTTTCACTTAAGAATTAATCACCATAAAGAAGCTGATAAACTATCGTGTATATTATTAACGCGACGGTTCCAACAGTTAAAATATATATATATGTATACACACAAAATGTGTGTGCGCAACTTGCGCGACCATCCCTCGAGACATGATTCTATAGCAAAAATTACGAAAGAAATTAAAATTTAACTTCTGAAATTTTTGTTTAATTTTTATGGACGTTATTTAAATTAATTTTTTCAGAATTAAATTCTATAGAAAGTAACTTGAAATTTTTATTTATTTATTGGTAAATTATCAAAATTATTTTACTTCATACATAAAATATTGCATTTTCCGACTAAACGTTTTTGCGTTTTACCCCGTTTTTCTTAAAAGCTAAGTGAGGTAGAGGTTTGGGACTACTTTTATTCAATTCCTTACATCAAAATCCTAATAGGAGGCACTAAATTTACTTCTCGATTTGTTCACTAAGAATTTTAGTACGGTTTAATTTCACTGAGGGAGCAGAAATCAAGAGTTAAATGTGTAGCGAACCAAAACTAGCTAACGAACCGTTTTCTGACCTATCATTATATAAACCTTTTTCTTACTTTTGGCTATAGCATCATCTTCCGTGAGATTTCCTTGCAATTTGGAGTCATTCTATATATTTTAGGGTGATTGAGGAAGAAAGGAAAATAATTTGGCAACTGGTTCTAGAGCTTGAAATAACGAAAATAGTTCATTCAAATATATGTCCGAAAATGTTTTACTATATATAACGAAAGATTTCGCTGGGATTTCAGTTCCATAGGTTAAATGAGATCATATTGAAATAATAAGGCATTATATTAATGATTTCTTATGTTTTTTTACCTGAAAACTCGAACAAAACAGATCCCAGAATTGTATTTCTTGTAGTCTTCATGATATCCTCCAATGTAAAACATAAAAGTTCGGTGATGAAAAACACAATGTTTAGGTCTGAAGTACAGTAGTTTCGTTAAATGATTAATAAATGCGTAAATTTTATTATCAAAACATGTAAAGAATTTATTTGTGAGAAAAATTATGTAATAAGAGTTATTAAAAAAAAATTTATAACAAAAAAATGTTACAAATTTGTAAAAATTAAAAACAGCTGTTTTTAGAACAATAAATTTAGACTTTTGAAAAATTAAAATACTCCTAATTTAATTTCTTTTTAAATACTCATTGCGGTTTATACTACATTAATTTAAAATTTTTGAAAATTTCACCATTGACACCGACGCACATTTCAACTCGTTTATTTACATTTTTTATCGCAAACCTAATAATATTTCGAGTTCTTTGATGAGGGTAGCAGTATTGAAAATGTGTGCAATCAGTACTTTAAGTATCTCTACGTTTTGCTTGTGTACCTTGTATTTTATCCATCCCCATATTAGTAATCTAAGGGGTGTCCGGAAACCTAGGTGGTCAATTTACTGACCCTCTACGTCCAATCTATTTACCACTAAATTTTTCACCTATGAATTCTTTTTTTGTAATAAAAGTTGATGATTTTCCTTTTCATAGATTTTACTACATCAATTTTCTTAGAATTAAATTTTCTACTGGTTTTTATAATAAAATATACGGATTTATTAATCATTTAACAATATTATTGTACTTCAAACGTAGAAAAATGTTGTTTCATCAGAGAATTTTTTCGTTTTACCTTGTTTATCATGAAGACTACGGAAAACACAGTTCTGGGAACTGTTTTATTTGTTTTTTTAGGTCAAAAAACATAAAAAGTCATCAAATTTAGACTTATATAAAACGCCTTAAAAATTTCCGTATGACCTCATCTCACCGGGAAACTGAAATCCGGACAAATTTTTCGCTAGCCGTAACTCGATAACAAATCGTTTTCGGACATATGTTTATGTGAATTTTTTTCGTTATTTCAGGATGTAGAATCATTTCCCAAATTATTTCCCTTTCTTCCTACTCACTGTATATATTCCTGTATATATATATATATAAAGATATATGTTGGTACCGGTAGGTAAAAATAAGAAAAGAAAATTGTATATAACCTTTTCTGTTAAGAACTATTGTTACTATTTTAAAAAAAAGGTATTATACTTTTTAGTTATTCGTTCTACTCTTCCTAACGAGAAATAGACTAAATTTCCTAAAGAATGTATGGTTTTTGTAAAAATATTTTATTAAATTTTTGAACCGATATTGATATTTATAGATCGTAAATAATGAGTGCAAAAACCTAGATTTAAAAAAAATAGGTTTCCATTTCCTTTTCTGCATGCAGGGATTCTCGTAGATTAAATAATAAGATTGATTAGTTCACATTTTATATCAAAATATGCTTGCTATCGACTTTGTTAACATAATATTTTCTAATGTACAGTACAACGTTCTGATCAGAAGATTTAACCAGTTTTCCAAACAACAGCGTTTCTCAAAAACGATTGATTAAATTCGAATATATATTATAATAAGAATTCATCTAATAAATATTATTAGATAACGAAGGGTTATGTAACTTGAAGTTATGGGGTTCAATTTCCTTTCGGAAATAAATTCTCTGTTTTATTATATATATTTTTTTTAAATTATCGGCTCAATATATGATTTACTGAAATTTTTAAGATGAAATTTTAAATAGGATATTTAATATTAATATTTAAATATTACACAAAAAGAAACTGTATAATATTACAATCGGTGGATCCACCTAACTACCTCCATACTTCTCATATCAGGGAAATATACCACAAGTGTAACGGACATCGGACGATTAAGTCCACCTTACCTGCCATAAATTATTTGAAATGAAAAGATCAGGAACCGGTGAGCCGACCTGCCATACCGGACGTACTACCGGTAGGTGGTGAGGCTCATTAGAGTCGCAAGGACACTCCCCTGGGCTGAGTTATACTTGATTGCTGAGCCGGCCCAGGGGAGCAGGAGAACAAACAAACACAAAACAAACCTGCCATAAATGGAAACCCATATTAATCCTGTGAATTTATTTTAAACCGTTTGATAAGAATTTTCATAAGAACTTTATGGTTGAAATAAATTTTTATCTTGCTTAGAGATAACATGTGTATTTACTTCATATTTTATCCTTAAACAGTAGACAATTTATAATCATAATTGGATATTGTATACACATTGTAAATAATTAATAATCTCTCATAAATTCTCGGTTTTCACTTTTGCATTATAATCATGTAAAGATTATTGACCTATATAAAAGTTAAAGGCACACGTGTATTCTTGGCGTCTGTGCTTACACAGAATAAGAAGAGAATTATAGACACGTAATGAAATGTCAACAACAGAAGGCATATTATTACGAACTATTACAGCCATCCAATCTGACTATATTATGTGTTCGTGTATTTAATACAAGTACTGAATGCACACTGAAATGTACTTGTAATATGAAATATAGAAGGGGTTGTACTTCCATAAAATTTGTTGTTTGTCCCGTTTACGTAAATGTTGACTGTATTAATTTGGTAACTTTAATATCCACGTACTCTATTTATGTGTTTGTCAAAATAGTTTTGTTGTAATTATTACATTACGTTTTATGTTTTCTGTTAAAATAAAATTGGATGAATAACGAACGGTCTTCTTGATATGGATTACTGATTGCCTGTTTTTTCTAAGTAAAAAGTTTACCGTTATAAATTATACGAATTTTTTTCACTTAAAAAGAACTTTTCTTCAGGTCTGTCCTTAGAATATTTGAATAGCTGATATAAATTTAAGTTCAAAACCGTTTCTTCTTGCTAATATTTATCCTTACACATAAAATCTTGGACAAAATGGTCTTGTCATGTGGACCTAATATTTCACAAAACGTAAAATAATGCATATTTTTCATAATCCATCAGAGGCATACTACGACAAATTTTACAGAATAGCTTTATTTTTCGATGGGTTTTCTTTAGCAGATTACGATATTAAATACGAAATCATATGAAATGGGTGTAAATAATAAACAGATAATCATTGCTGGCATCCATAAACTCGACACTTTGTATCTATCCCTGATGTTACGCGCAAATAAAAAAAAAGCGAAATGGTATTATGGAAAATTTATCGTTGAAACTACTTTCCGTAGATCAACATTTTACGGTAGCCAAAACGCATTTTCCCATTCCAGAGATTATTTTCCAGTAGCTTGAACACATCCTATGCCTATGTTGAAACTACTACGTAGGTGACGTTTAACCAAACATGTTTCGAATTTGAGATGGTCTGATATCAATAACGTTACTTGTTCATTTTATCTAATTGCATTTCTGTAAGCTGTACATGAGAGTGTCTAGGAACGGAGTGGGTGGTGTAGCAACCCGACACGCTACGAGGCGGGATCTTTTCCCCTCGAGAGGGAATCGAGATGTACATGAGAGTGTCCATGACAGTGATGTTGTTTCTACGAATATATTATTAAAAGAAAATATGAAAAAAGAACGATAAAAATTATGTAAGTTATATTCTTTCATTTTATTTAAAAAAATACTAATAATACTTGATTTTTCATTAATAAAAGGAATACATCAACCTATATTTTTCTTTTTCTCAGTAAGTAGATAAAATTCTTAAATTTCGGAATAACTAAATGTATATTAAAGATCTTAACGGAAAGAAAAATTTATTAAAAATGTAAAAAATTATATTCATTATAATGTTATAATTCATTTTTTTTAGAATATTGTTATTAAAAAAAAATAATAAGAGATGAAATAACTTTAGGTGTTGAAAATAAGCCGCCGGGTATTCCATCGCCAGTTTTAATGACATACATAGCTCTAGGCTAGGTGTAGCAAAACTGCTGCAGATAATTATCATACAAACACGTTTATACATCAATTTATATGAATGAACTACAATGGGGGGATAAATGGAAGACTGTGCATTACTTTTCTTCCCACTTACAGTAAGTAAAGTTACTGCTCACGCATTAAGTACGTTTCCAGTAAGTATGTTTCCAAAAAAAAAAATATATATATATATATATATTTAAAGATGTATATTTGATGGTTAAAATTTTAAAATTCTGTTTGGTATGTTACATTTTAGTTTTATTCTTTTTAGAGTGTAATACAATCTTTAGAAATATAATTTGGTGGTTTTTCTTCTTTTTTTTGTTTAACCTCCGAGACTACCGTTAAGTATTGCTTCAGAGGATAAGATGAATGATTTGTAGCGTGTGTAAAAATGCCATACCTGACCGGGATTCAAACCCAGAACCTCCGGATGAAAGGCCGAGACGCTACCACTTGCGCCACGGAGGCCGGGGAAATTTGGTGGCTTGAGTTTAATCAACTACACTGTTTCAGGACTAGCTTGCCTGGTATTTGTGAAGAATATCTACTTCATTTGCAAAGCTGTATATTTGCGCAGGAAAACATAATTTAATATTTTTTTATTATTTTTCATTGTTGAAATGGAACGTACACGCAAGTAAAAAGACGTAGTCTACTTCACTGAAAAACTTCTTAAGTAATGAAATACTTTCTATCGTATTCTACTAACATTTTTATTCTTTCTAACTCAAATTTTGTAACAGTAACAAATATTCAAATTTTCTAAAAATTGCTACAAAATTTTTCCTTTTCAACTAAAAATTACCTACATATATAAATTTTTAGAAATTTACTTTTTAACGATTTTTTTATTTTACGCTTTCTGAACGAGTAAGTCAGACAATTTGCATGATATCTGGGATGGGTCCATGTAAATATTTCAATTTAATTCAAGAATTCTAATAACAATTACAATATTTTAATCCATTCGGTAATTTTTGTTAAAATGGGTAAACGGTTCTTGCTTTCTGCCCAAATAAATAAATCCATATGATTGGAATATCTGAATATAAATATTTTAGATTTATTTTTGTTTGTGAAATTAATTTGCCGTATTAGTCGCTGAAATAAATTCACTTATTTATTTGAAAGTAAATAAATTGAAAATGTTAACGTTGTCGTGGGAGCAAAATGACTTGTGACGTTTTCAACTAACTCAACCATTACTACTGCCTGTTATAATTCAATCTACTGGATGACGAATATTATTGAATTCCAGAAAGAACAGCAAACATCCATTTGAAATATACGAGTATATTCTATCTCCTGTGCTGGTCCTGACAGCAGAGTATATGATTTAAAGTTATGAAAATGTTTATTTAGATATTTTGTTTCAAACGTAACTTAAATTATTTTGATTGAATAGGTCATTCCGATAAAAACGATAAAGAAGAATATTTATTTGTTTATTTTACTTTTTTTGACGCAAATGATTTCTGAAATTATTGTTATTACTAGTTTAATCCCATTTGTTGTCGATAAAAGATGTGAAACGAAATTAAAAAAAAAAAAACTTGACTAAAATCTTCTGATTATATGGGAGGGGGAAGATTTATGTTCCTACTTGTGAACTTAAATTAAAAATAAACCCCAGAAAATTAAAACCTAATGCTTTTTGTGAAGAATTTTCGCTTTTATTGATTTATATATATTTTTTAAACTGCACAACTAAACCAGTTTCCTTAGACGTTTTTTTATTTTTTCACAATTTTTATCTAAATTGTTACTTAAAACTTCATTTTTTAATCTGCCCATGTTTTTTATTGTACTGAATATAATATTATCCATTTGTTAATTAAGCATTTATGATTCAAAGAAATTTACTTAACGCATATATTAATATGCAGTATTATATTACGCTATATTTATGTTATTAAGTTATATTTAGGCACTTTTTTCAGCAGTTGATATAAATGAGGTATAATCCAAGATTATTGGCGAAAAAAATGTTGATATATTCGTAATTCTAAAAATAGTCTAGCAAGAAAATATTAGATTATGTATTCAGTTTGTGACGTGAATTAACGAGTAGAAAATGTACGTAAAGAAAGGAGTAAGTTTTGCTGAAATAAAACATCTAAGAAAAAAATAAGAGGAAGAGCTTTGTATATAAAGGGTTTAGTGAAGTAAAATATACTACAAAAGATCTGAAAAAGTGGATGAATATCATTATTAATAAAGTGAAAGTCATATCGCATAAATAGGAAAATCGACGAGATAATAATAATAATGTCCTAAAATAGATAATTCCCACGTCTGGAACATACCATCTACGTTCCACGTTCAGGGAAGCAATAGCTGTACATAAGTGCAATACATTTGTGTGGATAACCGGGCTCTGAGTGTTTTCCTCGGAAATGTTAATTTTTATTTACCTGATTTCTGTCACAGGTCAATATAAGGTCTGAACTTTTCGGGCAACGATAGTGCAATTGCAGATGACCTGCAGATCATACACTATTGAAAATGATTTTGAAAACGGGCTTCGCCATCTTTAGAGATGTCGATGTAGCGACCAAGGTCTAATTGCAAGTGTAACAGAAACCCTTCCGTTTTCCACATGGTTCCTACCATAGCATGCTCATACTTAGTAAGCATCTTACTACATGTATGATGCCCATATATGTCAGTGTAGGAAAACCCTGATAGCTTCGGTGAGTAGTGGGGTGGAGTCAAAGCAGATATTGCTCATCCGCTCTCTGCCAATACATTTGCCGGTTCCACTAGGATACCAGATCGAGCCGCTTGGGTTTGCAGCTCCAAAGAGGGTGTGTACCTTGGCGGCTAGTCATTTTACAGAACTTATCATACAAGTTAAACAATCTATTGTAGCAGAGGATTCACATAAACACTTTCGTTAAACCAGTCTTGTTGCCAGAAGCGAAACGGTACTGAATTAGGAAGAATTCGACATAAGGTCAAGAATCTGCCGAAAGCTGTTTTCAAGAATGTGTCTCCCAAACGTAAATAGCTTGTGATCATGAAGAAAGATGGTAATTTATCTAGCGTAAGCCCGTATCTTATCACTCGTGAAATAGCTAATTGAGCTGAAGGCCCAGATAAGGAAATACGAAAAATGTTCAGCAGTCTTTACGAAAAGATGATCAATTATATCGAGTCGCTGAAGAATTAAGTAAAAGGAAGGATGAAACAAAATAAAAACTTGCTGTACGCGTCGGTCTTCACAGCACTCTTAATATGTCAAAGAGTTTTGTGGTTTGTGTGATTTATTAAATTGTTTAGAGCAACAAATTGTCGAGAACTTGTCTACTCAGGAAAAAATATCGAAGGCAAATTCCGGTTGATGTGTTCCCAGTCGTGGGTATCTGTTACGTTGTCTGTGCTTCATGTCTTCACCTTTAATAAACCTTTCTTGAGTGCGCTCTGGTATACACCGTCTGAATATACGAGCTTTCCATGTGCAAATTGAAACCCGCACGTATGCAACCCATGTGGTACTTCAGGTACCAGCGATTTGGCCACACCGCGGTTAGATACAAGAGACTTCAGGTATGTTTTTGTAGTGAAAGTGAAGAAATTCACGGAGGGAAATCATGTAAGGGATCCTCCTATATGCGTTAACTACAAAGGAGTATTGAAGTTCAACTTCATTTCGATCAAGAAACTGTTCTTTTACAAAGACGAAGTAAATTTTCAAAAACCTTACACAAGTTTCGAAAATTCAAAACTGAAAAAATTGTAAACAGCTGCAAAACTAGAACAACAATATATGTTCAGGCAGCAATCACTGTTCCTACATAAAGTGTTGATTCAAACCAGCTCCTCAGTAATGTTGCTACAAATTTGGCTACTATGCAAATAAATTGAATAATCAAAAATAAAACGAAATCGCTTTCTGAAAAGGAAGCTACGAAATCCGTCTACTTATAGCTATCAGTAAATGTTTATAAAAAAAGCACAACCGCATCATAGCAGAACAAAAAGGAAGACAAACTTGAGGTTACGGTACAGTTACATAGTCTGACAAATGGACTAGTTAAGAAAGCTTAGAAATCCCCTGTGAGAGCTTAAAGGCCGTGTTTTTTTCCTAAGTGGTCTCAAAGCCTAAACCGAAACCGCCTGAAACCACGCAGCGGGGCCTCTTTACCCTCCTTTCCGTAGCGGCGGTTGATGTGTTCCCAGTCGTGGGTATCTATCCTGTTTCCCCTTCTCAATTGATGCCTAAATCAAGGCATTCGTGTCCTCGTCCGCCACTTCCTTGTTCTCCGACTTGGAGGCTAAGGCTACAAGGGCGATCACATATTAGAAAAAGAAGCATTCCTGAGGATAAAAAAGAAGAGAAAAAGCCATTTCCGGAGAAATCAGCAAAAGCGCTTTCATCTATGATCTGACAAACGGATATGCTAGTAACAATATAACTATGGTGAAGTATAAATTGCAACGACCAACTACGCCCTCAGGCAAGTTGCAACGATTAACGGATTCTAATTCTTACCACAGAAAACTTGCTTTGTAAAATTCTGTAGGAAGAAAACTGCTCATCGTTGTCCTGTTTTGACCATCAAATACTATTATTTGTAGTACAAAAATAACGTACGCTGTTAGATAGATCCGTTACTTGAGAACTACTAATACAGGATTTTAGTGTCAAATGCAAGAAAGCACTAAACATTATCAAAGGTTTATCGAAACTTGAATTTGGGTTCAGAAAAAGAATGATTACTATAATTATATAAAGCACCGGTTCAATCGAAGCTCCATTATGGGTGTCCTGAATATTCATCTGCTAGAAAGTGGACTGAAAAAATTGGACATCATAAATAAGAACGGAATCAGAAGAAAATATGCCGCAGGTGCTTTCCGTACAATTAGTTTCCGACAAACTAGTTTTCCGATGACTAGTTTAATGTTTGAAGCCGGCATAATGCCATTACATTACAGAAGAGAGATTTTACTAAAGATATGCAGCAAGTATAAGAATTTTTGACTGTTATCAGTAACTGTGAGGAATATATGAAAGTTTTCACTGGTGATTCTAAAACTTAACATGGTGATGAACTCTGTCTCTGAACATTTCTGCAAAGAGAGGGATGGTTATATGTTCCGATTCTTTAAGCGCAATATCTTCTATTCGAAACAAGAACATTATGGACATCCTTATCGCAAATATCCTCTCCAGTCTAAATGAATACCAAATGTGGCAATGTTTGTTTGGACTCTAAGACTCAGGAATGAAAGCACAGATGAAGCGGTCGGAATGGCATTAATTTGCCAGAATACGGACATGATTCGTATTCGAGTGGCAGAAGTTAAATACCGTATAATAATGATTTAGACGTTAAACCGTCTAAGCATGAATAGAGAAAACTTAACACTAAACTAAATACAATTAAAATTACTCTATTTAAATGGAAGAGCGACGCAAAACTGACTCGCTGTGAATAAGTGGCGTTGACTAGACTCAAAATCGCTGACACCCGAATAACCAATTCATATTTGTTAACTGATGAAAAATATCCAGTGTACAGTGTGCGTGACAAACCACTTAAGCATCATCTGTAAGAATGTACAATACATGAAAACCTTAGAAAGAGGTAGGGATTAGGAAATAATATAACTGCTTATTTAGAAAATTGCAAAGGATACATAATAATTGCTTACCTACATGCCACTGGATTAGTAAGAGTTTGTAGTAAGCCTTCGACAAAAGTCAGTGTACCTATGTTAAGTTGACTAAGAGATCTATATGTGAGGGCGTTTTGCACCTGAACACACACAACATTCTCCTACGAGGTATTGTCAAACAATTTGTATATTTTATTTGAAAGAATGTTTAATGTTTTCGTTTTAATCTTTGGGTTTTATGTAAAGGTCAGGGCCCTTTAGAGACTGTATGTGTTACGTGTCTGTTTTATTTATATAACTCAATGTTAAGTACAGTTTTTATTTGTAAATTTTATAAAAATGTAAGGGCCCTCTACACCCTTACATCTGACAATCCTACTGGCAATTTTATTCTCTTTATAACGAATGTGACGAGGGCTAATGAGCTTAGAAGTCGATATCCGTACAACTCATTAAAAAAGAAAAAAATATTAATAAAAATTCAGTTACATAGCTATATTATAAAGGAAAATTATAATAAAAGTTAAAGAAAAATTCCATTTACATAAGTGTGAAATATAAACTAAAATAAAATGAAAATAAAAAATATAAAAATATAAATTGCAATTTAAAATCTTTAATTAATAATGAAGTTTTTTAATTAAAAATGGATGTTTTTAGGAATCTGAGAATTACATATCAAGTATTTAAGATACTGAGTATATGAAGTCCTAATTTATAGTAAATCACTGAAAAAAAAGTGGTAATGAACACAAGTATTAAATATTGTTTCATTTGCGTTGAATCATTTTGTGACTATTGAAGTCATTATAATGACTTCAATAAGCAGCTAGTTCTGCTAGTTCTGTAAGTCTTTTGTACAACTACCCGGAAAATTACTAATAGAAAAATTTTTCACTTTAAAAAAAGTTTAGGAGAAAAATTTATTTTAAATTGCATTATGTAATAATTAGACTTTTACTAAAATAACATTTAAGTATGAAAGTAGCAATAAACCATTTTTGACAAGAGTGGCAGCGCTGATCCATACTACAATACTACACATAACAAGCATTACAGAGCAGTGTATGTGACACTGTTAAGCATATACTGGAAGAGTGTACAATATATGAATACCTCAGAAAGAAGTAAGAGTAACAATCAATATTGATGCTGTTTTAGATAATGTAAAGAAGGAAAAATATTTCTTACCTAAAAGCCGGCGGATTACTAATATGTTTGTTGTAAGCCTTCGACGATAGGACGAATATGTACGAATATTATGTTCGACTGAGAATCTTCTGTGGAAAGGTCTTCGTACCACAACACAGGAGTCACAAAATTACATTGAATTGTCAAGAATATTCTGTGTATTTTCTTTTAATTTGTGTTTTCTGTTTACGTTTTAACATTTTTATGTAAGTGTCAGGACCCTTTATAACCTGTACGTGATATATGTGTGTTTTATTTAATATTTCATGTTTGCGTTTATTTTGTGTTTTATTAAAATGTAAGGGCTCTATACACTTTTACAACTGACGATCCTAGTGGTAAATTTATTCTTTTTTTTTTAAAGAATATGTCGAGGGCTTATAATCTTAGACATCAATGGCCATATAAGTAAATTAAAATAATAATAATAATAATAATAAAATTAATTAATTAAACAAATTTGGTTCTCTTATAAATAGGTTTTACTCTTTTGGTCAGAGCATAAAGTAATTTAGTTTTCTTCTTAAAAGTTTAACAATTATTAGCCAAATTTAAAATGTATTATTGAAAATAATAATTTTATAATCAGTTCAATATCACGTGAAATATGAGTTTCCTAATGTAGACTTTGATAAATGTATGTATTCGTCATTTCTAAAAACATAAACATAATTTGTCTAGCATGTTTTAAAAAATTAATTTTTATTCAGCCATATCTGTATGTTAGGCTTCTAGAGACCAACCCCAATATTACTTTTACAATAAAAACTATTGTTAATAAAAATCAACTATTAAAAAAATAACGTAAGTATATTTGACGTTGCATTCCACCAGTAACGCAACCGGGTAGGTCTAGTGGTTAACTCGTCATCGCAAATCAGTTTATTTCGAAGTCGAGATTTCTGAGGTTCAAACCCTAGTAAAGGCAGTTACTTTTAAACGGATTTGAAGACTAGATCATGGATATCAGTGTGCTTAGTGGTTGGGTTTCAATTAACCACACATCTCAGGAATTGTCGACCTGAGACTGTGCAAGACTTCACTAAATTTACATTCATACATATCCTCATTCATCATCTGAAGTAATATCTTATGGTTGTCCTGGAAGGTAAACAGAATACGAAAGAGTAACTTAGGACTTAAAGGGTGTTCGGCAGATAGTTTGCAAACCCAATTTTTAAAAAAATATAATGGAATTAGCCCCTTCGAAAACTTTTTACTGTTTTTATGTGCATGCATGTGATATGCTGATAACACTAATAAAATATTATATAAAATAGAATTATTTAATCCACTTAAATTATTTAGTTTTGTTACGTAAAGTAGATGTTTTGAAATTTTCCAATAAATTCCCATGTAGTTTATTTTAACCGAATAAAAAGTTTATGAGAAATTTTACGACTGATCAGCAGTTCCATAACTTTTAGTTTTATATGTAAAAATGTAAGTAAATTAAATGAGTACTGCAAATTTTGAACAATTTTTTTTTATATTTGGTTCCGCAGAAATCTTTCCTTTCAATGTAAAAATTTATAAAGGTAGAATATGAAATTTACGTTAAATATGTAAAGTGAGTGATGACTCACTTTACATATTTAACGTACATACAATTGAAGTTTTAGGAAATTTTTATGATGAAATTAATAAGATAAACGAAGATTATTTCGTTTTTCAAATTTCAAAGTATTGGGTGAGTTAAAAATAGAAGCTCTATGATAATAAACTGTGTGTGTGTGTGTGTGTGTGTTCGCGCTCGTTTGTGTGTGTTATATATATATATATATATATATATATATATATATATATATATATATATATAAATCGAGATTGCAAAAAAATATTCCCAATTTAAAATATTTTTTTAAAATAAAAGTAATTCGCAAAAAACGGAAACAAATAAACCATTATTAAAGTAAACTGGAAAACACAATTGTATTAAAAAAATATATACTTATAATCTAAACCTAGATTGCCAATTTGATTGCTAACAGTACCGCATCAATAGATACAATGGAAGAAGTAATAAACAAACAGTGTTAATCGACACATAAATAATCGAAATACGAAATATTATAAAACTACAACCTTTAGTACATATAAGGATAAAAGATTGAATAAAGAAGTAAATGGTATAAATAACCATTGTTCTAAACAATCTCAACAGAAAGCGTAAATTTAGTTTAAAAATATAAAAGCAATTTAAAAAACAAATCCAGGCTGCCTCATCTATCAATTAATTTTGTTTATTATTATTATTTTAATTCCACTTATGTTTAAAAGTCTTTTTTTAAACTGTAAATATATTCTTTCTTACTGATGATTGATTTATAATCGTAATGGCTGTGGAAGTGTAGATTTAAGTTAATTTTTTTATATACGGTTTTGGAGCGCATTCTTCTTGTTTTCCAGTTTATCACAGAAGACAAAAATTAGGACACAAAAGGAAGTAGATTTATAATTTTTTTTTCTTTTCAGTTAAATAGTTTGTTTCATTGACTTTAGTGCTCTTTAATTAATTAATTCATTTATTTATACAACAGTATTAAAAACGATTGATTAATGCCTAGTAATGCTGAAGAGTGAGTGATAATAAATTTTATAGCGTGTGAAGAATACCATGACTGACCGAAAATAAACCCCGCTACCTCCAGGTGAAAAGTAGATAAGCTACCATTTCACCAAGAAATTCCCTAATTAAATTACAATAACGCAAGATATTAAAGAACCTTTACTGTTCTTTTAGTTGATCCCAGAGTTCAATACAGATTCTTCATACTCAAAATTCTGATTGCTTCTACAGTTTAAGAAAAATGTTATTCATTAGGTCAGAATATTTTTTTATGCGAGTGAAAATTGTCATCATCTTTGTCTCACACTATTTTCTAGTCTCAAACTTCAACAGTCTCCTCTGACTGAAATCAGTTTAGAAAAAAAATATTTAGTATTCTATCCTGCGGCCACTTATTAGCTAATCCTGTTTGAGGCTGCAGGAGTTGATTGTAAAACATTAGTTACATTTGCGTCATTATTTTTGTTAAATGATTAGTACAATTGATTTTATGTTATTTAATACTCCAACATTATTTTATGCATATGTCTCTTTTATAATGTAAATGAATAAGAAAATTAAAAAGGAAAATAAGGGAAAACTTTATGCGCGCATTGTGCAATCGATAAACCCAATTCATAGCCTACCGAAACAAATCTTAAGAAAATAAAATTGTGAATAATTCATTCATAACATAAGAGAAGCTCACATAAGATACAGCGAAAAATTAGTTATTTTAATGGGCAATATAAATGATTCAAAAAAATTTAACCATTTTTTTGGTATACCTGAATAAAAAATTTAATTCGGCATGATCTTTTGATAGTAAAAAGCATAATTTTTTACAAAAATATTTCAGTGACAAATTATACTTCATTGGCTTTATATGTGAAGCAATAATCATGTGGCTATATAATTTTTTAACATAATTATTTTGGAATTTAAAAAATTGAAAAGGCGATAAAATAGTAGGTTTCCCAAAATTAATAGTTAAATAAGTAAACTTTCTATATAAAATTTCTACACATATTTTCAGTTTGCATATGGTAAAGTCTCGCCTAAAGTCTTCTATCAATAACAGATAAGAACAATTTTAACAACCAAAATATAACATTCGTTGTAACCAAGAACAGAATTTAGTAAGTATGATCTGCAACTGTAATAATATGAAAACTATTCAATCATCTCGTAATATTACACATAATGTAGTCGTAGATTTACACACACACACACACACACGCACGTGTGTGTGTGTGTGTGTGTGTGTGTGTGTGTGTACAATATATATATATATATATTCATAGTTATACTTAGATGAATTTTTTTATTAAATATTTAAATAAATTATTTTTATTTTTAAATTAAAAAATAAATTTTTTTACTTTTTATTTTCTTTTTAAAAAATAAATTTGTATATAGCCATTCTAAAAAATAACAAATATTTTCTGTAAGAAAATAGTTAACAACAAATTGTTTTATTAGTAAAAGTGAGGCGTAAAACGTTTTATGAACTTTTATTTCATTAATAACTTTTGATATTTTTTTCATTTTTTTATTGTTGTTATTGAATAGTGTTGTTATCGTTATTTTTTTTACAATCAGAGATTAATAATTATTAATAAATCAATATATATATATACATATAAATAAAAAAAGAAGTTGACAAAAGGAAATGAAATCTGATTCGAATCGATGTCAATTAGTTAAAATTTCATTTGGGTATAACGCTGAAAGCAATTAAAATAAGTACCACTCTTAATATATCGTTGAAGAGATCTCAATGAGGGCTTATTACGATAGTTAAGAAAAAGTCCAAAATCGAAATGTTTGGATTTTGGGGTTTTTGTGACACTTTTAGTTCAGTCGATTGCAATCAAAAAGGGAGGTTAACAACTAGATGTTACAACAATCCTAAATCCAAAATTTTAACATCCTACAGCTAATCGTTTAATTTAATTATGGGAGATACATACGTACGTGCAGAGGTCACGCCGAAACTTTCAAAATGTATTTATGGATGGTCAAAATGGATATTTCCGTTGAAATCTGAAATTTTTTTCAACCCCAATAATCCGTTTATTTTGTTCAAAGAAGTAAAATTTCAGACACTATACAGTATTAAAACCAGTAATCCACTATGGGACAGAAACCTCCAATATAAAAATTCTAAATTAAAACAATTAAAGAAAACCTAAATAAAGCAAATACAGAAATAAAAGATAGTTATGATACAAAAAAATTTAGAGAGACGATCCGCACAACAGAGGTTCTTGTGAACGCAAAAAAGGAAAGAGAGCGCATGTTCTGGACAGAAGAACGAAAAACATAGCATTTTGAAAGAATGAGGATTTCTGGAAAAGAAAGAGGAAAAATCAGAAAAGAAGGAATTGATACTTGCGTGGTCCGTCTGCAGGATGTTTGAAAAAGAAGCTGCATAATGATTTAGGAATGTTTATAAATGTGTAGTACAAATATTTGAGTATTTATAATATTATTTATTAAACGTTTTTTATTCACCTAAATAAATTTTCTTATTTTGTCTGATTGATTTTACCTCAGTGTATGATATTTTATGTGAACACCCACACTCGCACGCGCGCATATATATTAATTGCAGAATAAGTTGGAAGAATATTTGGAACATTTTACCTTAAATGCTAACTTCTCTCTTTTTTTCGTGTAGAGTTAAATCTTGATGTTAGAACTTGTGTAGCCAGTCAGCACTTGGCTGGAGTACTTTTCAGCTTTGAAATTTATGATCATGATATGATAACACAATTTTTTTTATATTGTGAATAACGAAAAAATAAACTCATTTTGAATAATAAAGAATCAGTTAAAATTTACTTTTATTTAACAAAAAATATTACTCTGTTAATATTGAAAAAATTAATATATATAATTTTTTGTAAGTGTTAATTTTTAATATGTGTTAATACGTATAATTTAAAAAAATTAAAATTATAAACATAGTTTATAATCTATCGTGATTTTGATATTTTAATGTAAACTGACAAGCCAAGTATTATAACATAGGAAATGAGTCACCTTTCTTAAAATCATAATTGTTTGCTAAAGTTTTACTATTTTTTTGCAATTAAATTTGATATTATAAATATACACGAGACATCTTTTACATAAAAATATTGTCTTTATTAATCTGTTAGGTTAACCATTCAACTATAAAAACTTCTAAATTACATACTAATTTATAAGTTTGTATAGTTGTTGGTTAACCCACAAAGATAATATTTTTAAGTAAAATATGTTTTATTATTTTATTTAATTCTATCCAGTTAAGAGGAAAACAAACTTAAATAAATTACATTTAAGTTAATATATATATATATATATATATATATATATATATATATAAAATTAAATATAAAATGTAATAATGTTGAAAATACTAGCTATATACATTGAGTTGATTAAAATTAAAAAAAAAATTATTCTGCGATCTAATAACACCACAATACATTTTACGAAGACTCATTTGAAAGCAAATAATATGCTAAAAGGATAGTAGAATGATCAAAATTACGGCTGTCGCTGCCGTGGCATCAAGCATCAAGAATGGTTGAGCCTCCTGCACATAGGTTTCACAGGAAAGCACATCATTCTGACAGTTTATGATTTTATCACAACTAATAGCATATAACATACTACAACACAGCATAATAATACGAAGGGATACAAAATGTGATGAAAAATTAGATTTTCTAATTTTTTAGCTGTAAAACTAGTTGTGCAATTCCTGAGCAAGGAAAATAATTTCTGAGTTGATCCAAAGGTAAAATAATCAGGTATTATGCATTAAGTTAGAAAATACTAAACTCTAAGATAATATTTTGAAAGCTACATAATTTGGTTTTCCTATTATAATATAAATATTAGCTAATATTTTCAGTCCTTAATTTCATGGTAATAGTTAAAAAACACAGAACTTTTCCAGTCAAAGCATTGACATAAATTTTATCCTTAGAAATTCAGTTTCGTTTAATTTATTTCTGGATTTATAATTTATTTCAGTCTTTTCTGCATATTTAACATTTATTTCTGTATGAGTTTATAATAAAACCGCTTACTATTCATTATAAATAAAACTACGTAACTCAGGGACATGGATTCATTTAACCTCTTATTTTAATAAACCATATTAATTTGTTTATGAATCGACTTTATGTAAGTTAATAGAGTGATAATTTTATTACATGTTTTAACAAAGTTTTTTCTAGAAAATTTATTTCAAAGATATTTTTATGTTATCTGGGTTATTTCATAATACATAACATTTAAAAAATAACAATATATAAAATCAATAGATATCACTGAAGAATTTTAACTGAGGTAGTATACTTATTGGACCTCGGTAGTCTAAGCACACACCCAAATAAAGTAAAAATATATAATTTAAAAAAGTGAAAATGATATTTTACTTATTATGGTTTAATGAGTTTGATGATATGGTTTATATGATTAACGATGGTTCCAACAGTTTTTAATTTAGCTACTTTTAATTTCCCTTCATTTTCTGTCTCATGCTATAAATTGATCACAAAAATTATGTATGGAGCTCTGAATGATTAGCATGAATTTAGAATGGAATATTTTCTAAACTGTTATAGAGATTTAATATTGTTGCAAAGAGAGCGAGCATTCACTAATAAAATTATAACAAAAAAAATTTTCTATTAAAATAATTTACTATTATTTATGCATTTTATTTACATTTTTATAGATATCTTTTATTAAATATTAAAAAAAATTGTTCCAATCATAATTTAGTTTGTACTTTTCTATAAATTTAAGGAATTAATTAAAAATAAAAGACAAAAAAGTGACATAAATAAAATAAAGCCAAACACACACACACACACACACACACACACACACACACACACATATATATATATATATATAATGTTTTTTATATCCAATGACTATTTTTTCATTAGAATAAAGTCAGGAAAAATAATAATGACTGAATGCACTAATAAATGACGCCATATCATTTTGGTGTAACGAGACAACATGCCGCGGCTGTTATTTTTATAAATTAAATTCATTTTCAATGATTTTTCTGTGTAAAACGGGTGATAAAAACTGCTTTATTGTATAATAAAATCAGTGGTTAATGATTCATTTTTATGAAAAAAAAATCGATTTAATGATATGCGGATATTTAATTGAATTTTTATTGGTAGATATATAATTAATTATTTATATTGAATATTATTTTTATTAAAATGGCAAAAGCTTCAGAACACGTTTTTTTTAAATCAGAATATTTTTTATATTAAGTAATAATATTATTGGATAAATTAATACACATATTTTATTCTTTTTTTTTAAAGTCAAGACTTATTAATCCACTAAATTGATTTTGAAAAGGAAATAATTTAATTCAGTGTTCAAAATTTACGTTGAAATTACCAGCATTGTTTATTGAAAATATAATCACTGTTTCTTTTTGTTATTAAAAGTACATGAGGAATCAGAAGTACATAAAAAAAAATCACAAATGTACATAAAGAAATACATAAATAAATCACAAAGTACATAAGGAATATGTACTTACTAATTGGGATAAAATTACATTAGTTTGGGATAAAAGTTACATTAGTTTCGTTTATTCTTCATCCCGTAACTCTTCAGGAATTCAACATCAAATATTTCCACTAGGTTCGATCACAAATGCAAGAGATACAAAATTACTTGGATATCGTTTTCCAATTAATATCCCTTGCTTCTCTATTTAACGTTATTCTTTGAAGAAAAGTTTACGAACGAAACGTTCTCAATAACAATCAAAATTATGTTGAAATTTAAAAAAATAGTTATAAATATGATCTTCGATTACATTTTGAGTATTCTCATGGACATTCCAATTTATATTAATTAAAAAAGAAAATTTGAATTGGGTACTGATAGTGAATTAATATTTGTATGTAGACGACTGTGTATTTCATTGTAAATGTTGAAAGTGTAATTTAAAATTTTCTAATAAAACATTATGAAATTTTTTAAATTACGACGCTTCAATCATAAACTATTTTATATATGTATATTAAAGAAACAAACAACGTAAAAAAATGTTTAAATTCAAAAAAATTCCTCTTGTGAAATGTTTTATTTATTTTTACCAACAAAAATTTACAATTAAATTACCACAGCTTTTAACTGAAAAAATTTAAAGAGTATTACAAATTCCTTGTTGAATCAAATATTACGTGTAATTAGGCAAAGAGATTATTAATGGTGGAAGAGATTATAAGCCTGAGCCAGGAATTGAATCTTTTTTGATTTAGCTTTTTTCCTACTATTTTTTTCTAAAGAAGTAAGACATAATTAACATGAAGTTTGGATTTATCTTAATGAATTTACACAATATAATCTGCTACTAAAAATAAGTTTTTCAAATGGGATGATTGACTACATTGAGGGAATTGAAAATTTTCAGTAAAAAGAAAAGTTCATTGGATTTATGTTAAAAATTATATAAAATTTATAATTAGAACCAAATCCTATTAACAATCAGCTTTTAGCTTATGTAATAAATGGTATATGTTTTAATTCGTTCCTAATTACTTGTTTTTATATATCCAAGATTTTATCGTTCGTAAAGAAATTTCTTCAGTTAATCATGCTGAAAGTATTACCAAATCATTTAAGTAAAAATTTTTATACAAATGATTGCGTTGTCTATAGACGGTAATATTAAATTAATCATTTCTTTCTGTTATTAATGAATTATTATAGTATAATGATATAGAGGCAATGTCATTTTAATACTCCAAGAATATTTTTCCAAAAATTCAAGAAAGTAGTTGGAAAATTTAGAATACAAAATAACTCATACTCTCACTTCAGATAGTCTTAGATCTACGAGCTAAGACATCTTTTTTACATTCGTTTTCTTTTTTTTATTATTAAATTAGAAAATTCTCACATTCGTATTGTTTAGAACAGGATTTTATCTATTATTAACAAAAAAGTTGCTTTAAAAAATTGTGTAATTGACTTAAAAATAGGAAATGAAATACATAAAATAATACTTTTGCAATTTTTTTAATTTTGCCTATTTGAAATCGATCAAATTAAGGATTACCAAATTGTTTACGGTTGTTTTTTTTAATTTGGACCTGATACTAAAATTGAAAATTTTTTTAATTTATAATCAATATTATTTTAAGCGTTCTAATTAATATTTGTTGATTTTTAACATTTTTATATTGTATTTTTTTTAACTTTACAAAAAATAGTTTTATATAGATAGGTCCACGCGCGCGCATTTTTTGTTTAATAAACATTTATACGCATTATCGTGTATAAAATTTCAGCTTTGTTTGCAACGAACTTTTTTTTTTTAATGAATTCTTTTATAAACGTTAAACAAATATTATACTGGCTTAGATATAAGGATATAAATTGGTTCAACAAACTGTGGTAATTTAAAATTATCATTGTATATCTTTTCAGTCATTTTATTGTCAGTTAAAAAAAATTTACTTTTTAATTACATTTTTATTTAATAATTTGAAATAATGAATAAACAAATAATTGAACCGACTAAAGTTGACAGAAACGAGACAAGCTAATTTAGAAATCTGTAAATCACCAATAAAAAGAATAAGTTTATATTTGGAATCAAGAACGTTTTGTTGTATTAGCAGCTTAGTATTGTCTAACAAACATAAAATTTTCCTATTACAATGATTGGCTTTTTTTTCAAATTGTTGTAATTTTTCTGTGTATCTACTGATCCCTCGAAATTTAAAATTGTTTTGTAACTTTTTTTCGAAGTTTTAATTAAAATTCTGTATAATTCACAATATCACATTATTAGATTTCATACTTTTATTCAATAATATTCCATCATATATACCTTAATTACTGGTCTTCAGTTTTAACTAAAAAAGTAGACCTAATAGAAGACACAATTTTTTTTCTAAGAATCAATATTACATATTTTACATTAAAAACTGAATTTAGTAATTACGTTTTTTCGTAATTTTTTAGTAATTACGTTTAGTAATTTTCGTTTTTTCTTTGGCTTTTATTTAAACAATATTTTATTAAAATAAAAAAAGAGTTTTAATTTTTATTAATAAACACTTAATATCTTTGTACTTTAATAGAGTAAATATTTATGAATTTTTTTAAAGAAATAATAGAAAGTGTTTTGGTTTTTTTTTAAATTGGGAATAAATTTTAATTTTATAATGAAATTTAATTATAATTCGTTATCCGTATTTAGGACAATTTAGTCAGATATTTCGCTAAAAGAACTTGCTTCTGTTTCAAAATAGATAACTTAATTAATATGATTCGAAAAACCTCGGCCGTAAATTAAGGAGTTGTGGACCAACTATAATCATTAGTGAATCTTTTCTTCAGTAGAGTATATTTAAATTGATTATCGGTAATCTGATATTTACTTTGATCCGTGAACCTACATAAGATTCAGTAAATATTTATTTAGTGATTAAGAGAAATTAAATACATGATCACTGTATAAAAACTGATTTTTTTCAGGAATAAAATAATTTTAATTTATCGAAATTTGAAAACGATGTAATAGGATTATGAAAGGAAATAGTACATTAGCCACTGGAGAATGATAAAATGTGTACATTGGCATTTCAAACTCGTATAATTATTTATCATTAAATATTACGTATTACTAACGGGTAAAGATCTAACAATTTGCAGCTTTTAATGGTTATAAATGTAATAAAATGAACAAAGTATTTGAAAAATTGCTCTCATTTATTGTTAAGGAACTGTACCTGGGTTAGAATTTAACCTTTTTACCTGGAAATATTAATTATAGAAACAAAGTAAATATGTTTTTTCAATAACGTAACATAATTGATTGGTAGAAAATCTCCAAGTATAAACTTTCTTGTAAATCTTTTGATGAGATAAAAACAAGATTGTTGGAATATGTAGAATATTGACATAAAAAGATATATATATATATGCACACATACACACACTCACAGAACACACAATACTTTAAAAATTAATATAAGTGAAACCCTGTGTATTTTTTCCGTTATTGTAAGTAGACATTAAAAGTTATTATCAGTTAGTTTTTAGAGGTTATTTTTATATATTGTTATGGCGCTTATACTATAATTAAAACTAATTTAAGATGATAAGTGTGGCGTCAGTGAATTTTCCCTGGAATTCAGTATTCATTTATCAGCCTTTTTTATTTAACAATCCACATACCGCTTACTTTTATATGTGATATTCCTAATGCTTTTTAACATTTTATTTTTCACCACATGATTGTATATTTTCTTTTTTTATCTTATCACTGAAGATTTTTAATTATTATTAACACTTTGCAGAAAGGAAATAATTTTAAATACCTTGAACTCGGCATCCAAAAGTAAATAAAGCGAGGGCCAAAGCCATCAACGTTTGGCGGGGACGATCACCACCTATCATGATCAAATTATTATTAAATCCTCAATGTCACACATAGATAACGGATCACGGGAGGTCGGTCACGCCTAACCACCTTCACAGGCCATGTCTGGCCGCACCACAGCCCGGACGACGCGTACCCGGCGAGGCGCGCACAGGAATGGCCCGGCAGCGCTTGACGGCTCATACCCCGGCGCATGCGTCAAACCTTACCACCAATTAACTCCCTTTATTTTATTCCGATTTGAAATTCATCTTCATACTCGATCATTAATATATACAGCCTTCCTTTGATGGCAAAATAAAGAGTATGAAATACTGAGTACTGTATAAATCAAATCGGTCACGTTTATTTTAGAAAATAACATTCGTTTAGCCTACTTCATTTATAAAATCCGCAGCGCAGAAACTTAGAAAATTTCAAGTAACCATTTGAAAATGTATTAATATTTTTAATTTTTTCGGTAATATATGCCACTATTATTAGGGATATACAGTATAGTACGACTGGTCAAAATATCATTTGTTTCTGAAAAAGGTACAAACACTAAAGTAAAATTGACTGGAAACAATTATAATTTTGATATAATTAATCTTCAAAAGTTTATACAAAATAATCAATTTTAATTTTCATAACTTATTTTGGTTTGACTAGGGGATAACTAAGAAAGAAAGGTAAAAATAATATTTAAAAAAATATATATAAATATCGTTGCTTTCAATACTAATTACTAGTACGTTTTTTTAATACCCTTTACAAAATGAAAAAAAACTGTATTCTTTGTCACTCTGTTTATTTCCTCCATGTATGACTTTTTCTTTTTCAGATCACTTCAAATTATATATAATTCTTTTATCTCTGCTTTTCTTTGTAACTTTCTCTTCTACAGTATATTTTCTTTCAATTTTATTCTTTATGTTGTATATAGAAACAAGCTTATATATATATATTGTTTATATATGAATATTAAATTAAATGTAATTAATTTATTTAAGTTTATTTTCCTCTTGATCGGTTATAATAAAATACAATAACAAGATATACTTTACTTAAAAGTATTATCTTTATTAATCTCTAGGTTTAACCAATCAACTATACAAACTTATAAATTAAATTTACTACCTTTCACATAGAATTCCCTAAGCTTTCTTAGGTGACAATACACATTTATACACACATCATACAAATTTTTATTTACAATTTAACAGAATTTTCTCTTATAAGAAGAATTTTTCTCTTACTATGTAAGAAACTTTTGTATGATGTATGTATGAATGTGTATTGTCACCTGAGGAAGCTTAGAGAATTCTAAGTGAAACGTAGTGAATTTAATTTATAAGTTTGCATAGTTGATTGGTTAACCCAAGAGATTAATAAAGAAATTATTTTTATGTATCATTTATCTTGTTATAACTTGTAGGATTCTGATCTTCGAAATGAAATTTTATTGCTATTGGTCTTTCTAGGGTCACCCATATAAAATATAATCAATCAAATCTCTTTTTAGCCGAAAAAAGCTTAATCAAAATAAAAAAGTGATTGATGGATATTAACTATAGACATTATCAAACGTTTGTTTTTATGAGAAATATTTACTCAAAAATTACATCATTACTGACTACTGATGCAATTTTTTTGTTAAATATTATGAGATTCACTCGAGAATAGATCTGAAGACGTAATATGATATTCTAACAATTTTTTTTCAGAATGAATGTTTATGTGTAAATTTCTAATCATTGTTTGTAGTTATGATAAATGTTTTCAGAACTTTTACGAAAAAAATATTTCACCTATAAATGAAAAATTTACTTAGGGTTTTATTTAATTATATTTTCCAAATAAAGAGTTATATACATTTATTTTCTTTTGGTGTTACTTTACTCGTTGAATTCGTTTAATTCAGGTTCTATTTAAATGCTAGGAATTAATTTAAATAATTCTTTACTCATTTTATCATTTCTACAAAATTCAATAACTGTATGGAATAACTAGTTTTGCCTGGACCCTCGACACGTTCGTTATTCCTGTGGTTTTGAGGATGTTAAATATTTTAGAGATATACCTTAAAGAAAGCAGAATTATTTATTTTATTTCATTATATTTCTGTTGCTATGGTGACCAAAATGTAATTAAGTAAAAGGATTAATTTTTGTGTTAATGTTTTTATCTATTGACGGATCAACAATTAAAGTCATTAGCGACTTATCAGTCTAACGTAACTGTACCGTTAAATTTGTAGTCTTGAACATACGCGGGTCGACTACTCCTGAGACGTGTGGTTAATTGAAACCCAACCACCAAAGAGGCATGCGGAAGACCTACTCCCGGCTGCCAAGGTGGTGCTGCTAGGAACGGCGTAGCCGGGCCCAGTGTGGCCACTCGGGTGGTTAGTGCCAATGGTACCCCCCTAGGGCCGAGTTAAGCTGGAAAAGCGGATCCGGCCTTGTGAGGGAGGGTTGATTGGAAGAGAAAAAACACCCAAGAACACCGGTATTTACAATCTAGTATTCAAATCCGAATAAAAGTAACTAACTACCTTTATTAGGATTTGAACCTGAGAACTTCGACTTCGAAACCAGCTTATATACTACGACTTGGATATATATATATATATATATATATATATATATATATATATCCAATTCTTCTTAGAGTAATTACTTATTGCATCACTGTTTCAATATCCATCCATTTTTTTATCTCTAATATTTGTAAAAATGTTACCATATTTTTCTCGATGACCACATAATTCTCCTAATAAATAAATATTCGCTTTAATAGATACATTTAAGTCGGTTACATTCAAAGTATATTAGTTGTCTGTCTATATTTATAAGTTTCTTTTAGTTATTAACCTTAAAATCATTTATCATTAACTTTATGATGCTAACTGCAAAGTCATTTATTATAACCTACATTTTTAACTACTCATTAAATGATTCTAATTTTTTGTTTACTGCTTTTATTTTACGTTACGTTTAGTAACTATTTACCTTAAAACTGTACCAAATCACTAAACATTTTGATTGCGTAGTTTTCCCTAAACGTTTTGATTTGATAGACTTTTCTCGGAAAGTCTTCAACTGTGGGTTGTTTCTGATGCACGCCTTACACACCAACTTAATTAAAAATTTTATCATTTTATTTAAATATAATTTTTTTTCGTTTATTTAATCCAATTATTCTAACTAAAGTCCGCGCTCATATCGTATTTAATTCGCGCATTGGCATTAGTAGTGGCGACCGTCGACACTAAGTTAATGTACTTTTACAGCTTATGTAGAACAAATTTCGCTTTTGTGGTCGGCAGACTCATGTAGCCACGAGGCTTAATGCACTAGGTACCCAGTCAACCGGGCTATCAAATTTGAGACCTAGCCAGACGAGTTACTTTTTTACACTTTAAATTATTCATTTATTTAATTTTACCGCTCATCTGTGAACTCACAACTTAGCTGTACGTCAAAATTGATTACAAAAGCTGTACGTCAGTGCTACACTAGCGCTCTTTGTGGTGACAAGGGCAATTATCGACCCAGTATGTCCACTTAGCCACTAGTTTTGAGCGTTTTTTTAAGGATGAGGGTGCGATTTTGCAAAAAATATTTTTTTTTGCAGATGTTATTTTTTAATTGTTAACAAATGTGCCTAAGAAAAATATGATCTAAATTAGGCGAAATCTCGCGATACTGAGGGTGACCTTGCTGTACAACCACACCTCCTTGACCATTTAAGTTGAAAATTTAATGCCATCAATGTCTCATATGTAGAAGTAATCTGACCGAGTTCGGTCAAAATCGGTTAAGTAGATCTGGAGATACAAGGTGATTTAGAGTGCGACACCAAAAACACGTACATACGATCATCCGGACATCCGGAAAATTTTCATCCGATTTTTTGAGCTCCTTATATGTCAAAACGTCAAGATCCGGTGAAAACCGCATATGCCCAAATTGGACCGATTACAATACTTTCCCTTTTATAGCTATAGCTCTGCGTTAGACGAGAAAGAAAAATTCAATTATTAAACTAGAAAGGAAAGCCTTTCTACCTGTGATCTCTCACAGGCATAAAGAAATTTCTGAATTGGCTGTTTTTTTCTGTCTTGATTCATAACTCATTAGCTATTTCAGAGAATGTGGTAACCTTTTAGCGACTCGAAATTTTACTCCGTACTAGCCGGTCGGTTGCCGTCTAGCTGTGTTCATTATCCTCCTGCTCATGTGAATAATACTGATAAATAAGAATTAAAGCCTGTTCAGTGTATTATAATTTCTTCAGAGCAACATTTTGATCAGTACAGTACTAGAAACTTTGAGTTACAATAAGTATGCTAGTTTAAGAATAGTGGGCCTCCATCTTAAAATTAGTAGTCGGTTACCCATCCTTCGTAGGGTTAAAACGTATTTTGCACCGTTCTTAGCGTTACCCGACAATCATTATGAGGATGTCACCTTATTTCGTTTCTTTTTTTATGCTTTTTAGTCTAGTAACTGGAGGTAACAAACAGTAACAGGGATAGGTGGCTGTGTTGGCTGAGCCGCCACGTCGACCACTGATTCAAACACTACCTTTAAAATACATACGTAATAAACGTCCTAAAACACCTTTAAAGCCATCTTTCTTAACAAGCGAAGAATATATTTAACAAAAAAAAAATTGTTTTAGAAAATTTTATTTAAAATAATGCAAGTGTTCCCCGATTCGATTCGATCAACGGTCTGTTCATAATGAAGCTGAATATCGGCAAGGAACATAATTGGGGTTTTTACCGCAAGTCATTAAAAACGGCAACTATTTGAAACGATGACATGTTTTTCTTAATGTCAATCCTATGTTCTGTCAGCTATTAAACTTATGTTCATTTAAAATTTTAGCTCAATCGGTTGAGTAGTTTTTGCGTGAAAGAGTAACAGAATCACAGAAGCTAGAATTTTATATACATCATTTTCCGTTCCCTTTAATCTAAGTTTCCTCGGCTTAGGCCTTTTGCAAAGTTTTTCCATCTGCCTAGATCCATGAACCATCTCTCTTCATTACTCTCACCCTTTCTTCCGCAATTCCTCCATCACCATCTTTTCATTCTTTGTTTACCCCTTGATCTTCTACCTGCTTTCTGTGCATCCTTCTTGGTAGTTTTTACTCATCCACCCTTTCAATATGTTCAAACCACCTAAGTTTTGATCTTCCAATTGACTCGACAAGGGTTCCCAATTTCAGTTCCTCTCTAATCATACTGCTCCTTACCATATCCCTTCTTGTCTTCCCTAGCACGCTTCTCTTTAATTTCTTTATACTGCTTGTACTGACCCTCCGTCTTTCTGCCACTTTTCTAGGTTTCTGTCACGTAGGTAAGAATTGGTAACTGTCTTACACTGCAAACGTTCCTCCTTGTTTCAGACCAGACTTCCTACACTCTGATAAAATCTACTTAATTTCTGTTCTCTTGTACTTGTTTCTTTAACCATTCTCCCGTCCTCAGGAAATACTGTTCCTAGATAAGTAATCTTTTTTGTCTAATCTATTTTTCTACCATTCATAGTTATGTTCATTGAATTTTCCTATTTTGTCATGCACAATCACCCTATTCTTCTCAAAACTAAACATTTTTTCAAAATGTGGTATATAAATATATATATATATTGGATTATATTAAGAGATCTTATGCATCACCCATAATTTATTTCTTGTAACTTTTAAGGATTTGTATTCTAAATAACATTGCCATAAATTTTTGAATGTTTTTACAGTTGGAGGGTGCAGAAAAAATGTGTTTTTACATGTTCAGATAATAATAATATAGATCAGAACATTCATAAATTTTTGCATTACTTTATCTTCATAAATAAATATTGTATAAACTGTCAGCCGAATAAACTAACTGTAATCACTTAAATCTATAGTTATTTGTGTCGTTTAGTAATCATTGTAATTATAATTTTTTATATGATAATCGATTATCAAGTATGCAAACGTGAGTTGTCATACAAATCAATTCATGCTTGAAAGGTTTTCACAGTTGGAGGGTGCAGCCGTAATTTAATTTTTTCATAATATTATATGTTGTTATTGGTTTGTATATGTAAATTGTTTATTCAGTTGTTTTAAATGAAAACATTAATGTTCAATAAAATACTAATTTTTATTTCGTACACTGTTTTTCTACGTTATATCATTAAAAATTGAGTTTTATTGTAAATTTTATTCAAAAAACGAATTTTTTTTGGTTAATAATAGAAATGTGTCGTTATGATACAAAACAAAAAAATTACTAAACCAATTTTACATGCTAACCTACACCAGTTACTAATTGTTTGAACTACTACTTTTTTTTATTTTAAACAATATTTAGTTTACATAATTACTGCAAATACAAATTTGTACTATATATTTTTTACTTTATCTTCATAAATTGTATATATTATAATGTTTTTTTTTCTCATTTTTAATGATAGTCTTTCTATTTTACTAAATATGTATGATGAATTTAACTTCATTCTTGTCTAAAAGAAAATATATTATGTTCATACAGAAACATTTTCCATGAAGTGCTTTTCAGTTTTCAGTTTCAAGTGCTTTTCAGTTGTGTGTGTTAAATTTATATTGTTTTTTTTTTTAATTCTAGGCTTAAAACCCTACATAAATCTTTCAACTAGGAAGTCTTGATATAAAATAAATAATCTTTTCCATAGAAAATTAGTTATATTTATGATAAAAATTTGATTAATATTTTCAACAAATAATCCTAAGTAATAAATTTTAATCGTGTACTTCATGGTATCAGTTTTTTCAACACTATCCGTCAAACGCAAAGGAAGAATGGGAATTTACGATATATCTCTCCAATTAAAAAATTTAATATAGTAGGACATGGGTTGATAAGACAATTCATTTGTTTACTAAGATTTTAAGAACCAATTCTATAAATAAACGATGCTTTCATTTTTTATGTAGTTGAAAATATATTCAACTATTCTAAACGTTAGTATATATATATATATATTTTTTTTTTTCTCAAAACTCCTTCAGCTTAATAAATAAATTCATTCAGCTGTCAATAATATATTATTTACTAATATTCTTTAATTTATTTAGTTTTATTGCCAGTTGCTGATTTCTCATGTAAGATTGTTTAAAATCGTTTGTATAAGTTATTCAAAAATGTTATGTATATAATTTCTATAGTTAAATAATGTGTATATGAACAGATACAATTGATAAATTTTCATTTTTTAAATCATGATAAAATTGACTTCATAATTTCTATTAAAATAATGAATAATTAATTTAGGCAATTTAGACAGTTCATTATTATTGTTCAGTTTGAATAATTAATAAGAATGGTTCTGTTTGTTACACTTCATGATTGTATCTCAACATTCTTATTTAAATTGGTTGTTGAATCAACCACAGTAATGCGATATCATCAAATAGTATGTATAAAATAGCCTGTAATTGTGTTCTAATGTTATGATTTAATAATTAATAATTAATAAAATTGAGATTGTACAAATATATATGTACTAAAATGTTACATTAAATGAAATCAGAGATTACAATCAGTATTACGTAAGTTGAATTGAATGTATCCAGAATAAATAGAATCCAGAAAATTAAATTTTGTAGTTCTTTATCGCAAAAGAATTAATGAATAAATACTGCTTATTAAAGAAGAATACTTCAATATGCAATCGTTATTGATATGTTAACATCAAAAAGCGTTGTTAAAGTAGCTTTTTAATGTGACGTAACAATATTTTTAAAAATAAATTTTAAAAAAATTCTTTAAATACACTTCTTAAATTTTTAAATATTTTCCTGTGGTATTTTTACCATTTAATTGCTCTGGAAATATTTTGAAAGGAAAGGTAACTAAAAGTAATATTTAAAAAACTGTAAGGTGATTAGTTAAAATGTATTACAGAATTTTTATCATTCATTCTACAATAAACATTAACACTGTTGGAAAAACTGTATAGTTCAGCTAGTTTTAGATTAAAAAAATAAATATAATTAGGACACAAGTTTTTCTCAAAGGTAACGAAAAAAATCCAATTTAATGACTGAGGTAAAAAAGGTCTTTTTTTTGTTAATTATCTTCAGTTATTAATTTATAAGGTTATAAAATTCTGTAGAACCTAAAAAAAAATCAAAGGAAATCATAAACAGAAATTTTTTAACATCGAAATTATCTATGATTGAGTTCGATGATTGAGTCCCAGGCAGCCGGGAGTAGGTCTTCCGCATGCCACTTTGGTGGTTGGGTTTCAATTAACCACACGTCTCAGGAGTAGTCGACCCGAGTATGTTCAAGACTACAAATTTAACGGTACAGTTACATTAGACTGATAAGTCGCTAATGACTTTTAATTGTTGATCCGCCTATAGATAAAAACATTAAAACAAAAATTAATCCTTTTACTTAATTATATTTTGGACTCATAGCAACAGAAATATAATGAAATAAAATAAAAAATTCTGCTTTCTTTAAGGTATATCTCTAAAAAATATTTAATATCCTCAAAACCACAGGAATAACGAACGTGTCGAGGATCCAGGCTAAACTAGTTATTCCATACAATTATTAAATTTTGTAGATATTATAAAATGAGTAAAGAATTTATTTTAATTAATTCCTAGCATAGAACCTGAATTTAACGAATTCAACGAGTAAAGTAATACCAAAAGAAAATAAATGTATATAACTCTTTATTTGGAAAATATAATTAAATAAAAACCTAAGTAAATTGTTCATTTATAGGTGAAATATTTTGTCGTAGGAGTTCTGAAAACATTTATCATAACTACAAACAATGATTAGAAATTTACACATAAACATTCATTCTGAAAAAAAATTGTGTGAATATCATATTACGTCTTCAGATCTATTCCCGAGTAAATCTCATAATATTTAACAAAAATATTGCTTCAGTAGTCAGTAATGATGTAATTTTTGAGTAAATATTTCTCATAAAAACAAACGTTTGATAATGTCTATAGTTAATATTCATCAATCACTTTTTTATTTTGATTAAGCTTTTTTCGGCTAAAAAGAGATTTGATTGATTATATTTTATATGGGTGACCCTAGAATGACCCATGGCAAATAAAATTTCATTTCGAAGATTAGAATCCTACAAGTTATAACAAAATAAATTTTACTTAAAAATAATTTCTTTATTAATCTCTTGGGTTAACCAATCAACTATGCAAACTTATAAATTAAATTCACTACGTTTCACTTTGAACTCTCTAAGCTTCCTCAGGTGACAATACACATTCATACACACATCATACAAAATTTTCTTACATAGTAAGAGAAAAATTCTTCTTATAAGAGAAAATTCTGTTTCATTATAAGAAAATTTTCTATGATGTGTGTATGAATGTGTATTGTCACCTGAGGAAGCTTAGAGAATTCTATGTGAAACGTAGTAAATTTAATTCATAAGTTTGTATAGTTGATTGGTTAACCCTAGAGATTAATAAAGATAATACTTTTAAGTAAAGTATGTCTTGTTATTGTATTTAATTATAACCAATTAAGAGGAAAATAAACTTAAATAAATTAATTACATTTAAGTTAATATTCATATATATATATATATATATATATATATATATATATATATATGTATAAATATATATAAGCTTGTTTCTATATACAACATAAAGAAGAAAATTTAAAGAAAATATACTTTAGAAGAGAAAGTTACAAAGAAAAGCAGAGATAAAAGAATTATATATAATTTGACGTGATCTGAAAAAGAAAACGTCATACATGGAGGAAATAAACAGAGTGTTAAAGAATACAGTTAGTCTCTTGGCTTTGAGCTTGGCTCAGAGCTTCGAGGTATGATCATAACAGACGACAGCTAGAGGGAGTACGAAGGAGCTAGCCCTTAGAATTGTATGTGCCTACTCCACGGAGGGTTTACTCGTGGTCGCCGGGGTGTTTCCGCTGCAGCAGGTAGCTGATTCAAGGGTGAAGATATACAAAGGTACGCGTAAAGAGAAGGCATATTGTAAGCTATAAGAGAAGTGGCAGATAAGGTGGACTGTTTCGCGTAAAGGTGAGTGGATGAGACGATTAATATGTGAGATTGGGTCATGGATGGGAAGAGAAATCGGTGAGCTAAATTACTGGCACACCTAGTTCCTGACTGGTCACGATTCCTTCAGAGCGTAGTTGTTTGCGAGACAGAGCAGGTAGTCCGGAGTGTCCGGTGAAGAGAAACAGCAGAACATATCATCTCTTCCTGTAGTAGATGGAAGAAGGAAAGACGAGAATACACAGTAGTAACAGGAAAAATTAATCCTGACAATGTGATTAATATAATATTAATGGGAAGTGACCGATTTGCGGCCGTGGACAATTTTGTCTGCAGAGTGTTACAGGAAAAAAAGAAATAAAAAAAAAGAGAAAAAAAAGAGTGTTACAGGAAAACGAAAATGATGAGAAAAAGAGAGTTAGATGACAAGTAAGTTGAATACACAACGGAACCCCGGCAGCCGGGTCGAGTGTTGCAAGGGGGTGTAAGACAGCCCCTCGTAAAGTTGCCGCTCGTCTGTGTTTATATGGATGTCGGTAGGGATGAAGCGGGAGGACTCCAGTAGCCTCTGAGCAAGTAGCGAGTGATAGCAGTGTCTAAAAGGAAGGTAGACAGCGACGTAATATGTGAACATTAGCTATAGTGAGTACAGTCGTTAGTCATTATGTTATCCAGATTATTGATTAAACTATTGTTAATTAGTTGAAGCAGTGAACTAAAACAGTCCGAGAAGACGTCTAGAATAATGTAGCTGTTAAAGGTAGCTTCAAGTGTCGCAAGGTAGGGGGAGGGGTGAGGGATAACCTTCAGTGGATTCGCCCTCCGACCATGCTTGCGCGGGTGGGCGGTGGCGATGAAGCTGTGAAACTCCTAAGCCTCCCTGACTTGTCACTCCCGGGATTTTAATATATTTAATTGCAAAACTGGTCCCGGGTGGAGAGGAAAGGTGAAACCGGAGTTTAAGTAAAAAAATATTCTCTATTATCATAAATTCTATGACGTAAAACTTTATAAAAACTACCTTTTATATTATATGTCAAATACAAGATTAGGGAAATTTATTGAAATAAAAAAAAAAAATGGTTTTATAATTGCTGTAATCATGGAATTGGAACATAAACATGATAATAATTACCCCGAATTAACAATCGCTCCAAAAATGCACATGGGGCAGAAGCAAATAACTGTTCGAACACACTTCTTCCGTAATGCTAACTAAGATTAGCTAATACTGCGTCAGTGAATAAAGATGATTTCTGAGAGGTTTTTGAAGGAGATACTTGTCTAATAATTAAAGATAAGTTATGTTCTTGAAAGACATTGCTGGAGATAGCTTTTTCTGTTGAATTTAAAAACAATTTCATTTATAGCTAAAAATAAATTATAAATTAGTTATCTAGCTTTGTTCCTTTTTTTAATCTATAACTTTTTTCCAGATAAACATACTACTACACATTTAGTAAACATTTCTTTTTTTTAATAAAAATGACAATCTCTTGAAATTTTTACCAAAATATAATTAACTGATACGAGAAAACTAGTAGAATCTACAAATAATAAGTTATAAGTAACTGAACAAAAAATGAATTTACTTCATGTCTTGTACAACACACATACACTTATTTAAACAGGATTTTTAAAACTTACACAGAATCATGGATGTTATATATTAAAAAACCTGTATTATTATTATGGTTCAATCTATCAAACTAGTTGATTAAGCATGAAATTGCAAACAGTTTGATAGCAGAAACTTTTGAAGTAGCTTAATACACTAAATAAATACACTAAATTAATACACTATAATTAATACACTAAATAAATTATTGAAGTATTTATACTATACGGTTGATTTATGCTATGCAAGTAAATTATTATTATTATTATATTGTTATTTTTCTTTCTTAACAAAAAAAAATTCCATAACGGTTAATTTTTCATTGAATTTTTAATTTAATTTTCTTAATCATTATACCGGGTTTTAAATTACTTTTTAACTGTTTGAGTCAAAATTTAGAAAAATTTCCGTATATACCGATCAGAAGGATGTAATTCCAAAAATATACTATTAATTTGTTTAAAAAATTTAAAATACCTTCTTCCAAAGTACATAGTTCTTATTTTCCCAGAAAACCTTTTCAAACCTACTTATCTTTATCTGCATTTTCAACAGTGATATTATCGGTGACGGCATTGTCGTAAATAAATCTCGACTTAAAAATTGTGATTCCAACTTTATTTGCTTGGATATTATGTTTCCTTTTTCCTAAGCTGTACTTTTCTGATTTCAATATTTAACTAATATCGAATAAATATTATAAGAGAGTTTCACAGTCTTCTTAAAATAGTTGAAAATTTACCCTAGTAAATTTCCGTCTATCTATATAATTACAAGTTTAAATAAGTTCAAGTCTATGTAAGTATAAATCCCGGATTTAAACTTTAAGTTGTGAATATTTTTAACTTTTAACATTATTAAGTAGAATTGAATACTTGTAATTCAGGTTTAAAATTAAACCATAAAAATGGTAATAATAAATAAACAAATTATATCTTTAATTGCTAAAATCGATTTTGAAGCAATATAAAAATATGTAAAAATTTTAAAAATGCCGTTAAAATAAAAAAAATGTTAAAAATATATGATTTAACAGGTTCATGCATATTATTTTTTTAGGTCTACGTTTTATCCCTATTTAATTACATGCCTATTTTCTACTTGGTACCATATATTATCAGAAAAGTGGCGATAATTGAATTTCTCTAATAATATTCTCCTAGAGAGCAGAGAGGAGTTAGAGGTTCTTTTCGACGTCTGATTCAAAGTTATCTCCACGACAGAACAATGGTACACACGACGGAAGACAACGAGATACGCTTCCAGGTTACAGGTGGGGTTGCTCAGGGGTCTGTGCTGGGACCCTTGTTGTGGAACCTTGCATACGACGGGGTGCTCGGTTTGGACCTGCCTGCAGGAACAACATCCGTGGCCTTAGCGGAATACCTGACGCTAATTGTGGTAGTAAGAACGGAAGAGGAGGTGACTACGAAAGCAAATGAAGCCATACGGATAGTACAATGCTGATTGGTGGAGAATGGGCTGCAGTTGACGCTGGATAAAACAAAAGTGGTGGTGATGGCGGGAAGGAAGCGGATTGAGCCGATCAACATTTGAGTCGGGGATTACCTGCTACAGTCTGCTAAATATCTTGGAATATGGGTTGATCATAGACGTAAATTTAATATTCATATCAGAGAAATATTTAAAAAACCAAGGGCTCTGCAGACTCCTAGGACGGACAACGGGATAATGTACTTCCAAAAGATGACTATTCGCCCACGTCGTAAATTTCACGATGTTACATGGAGTCCCGATATGGCACACAGCATTAGATGTTGCATGTAACAGAACGAATGGTGGAATGTATACAGAGGCGAATTACACTCCGGATGGCGGCGGGTTATAGCTCCGTGTCTACAGACGTCATTATGGTAGTTGCAGGGGTGATTGCTCAGCAACAGCCAGCGAGACACCAACTAAAAGTATATGATGAGATTAAGAGAATAACTTTTGACGAAATGATGGCAGATTGGCAAGCCCGGTGGATCACCGCGAACAAAGAGAAATGGCCCACATTTTAATCAGAGACATACAGTCCTGGTTCGGGACGAAATTTGGTGAGCTAAACTCTTGGCTCACCTAGTTCCAAACTGGGACTTGATGCGTTTAGGGTGTACCTGTTCGGAAGAAGGAGAGCGGAAGGCGAAATGTGCCCGTATTGTGGCAGCTTGGACACACTGGAACACGTTGTTTTGGAATGTGACGGTGAGATTATGAACCCACCGGGTTGGTCTAGTGGTGAACGCGTCTTCCCAAACCAGCTGATTTGGAAGTCGAGAGTTCCAGCGTTCAAGTCGTAGTAATGCCAGCTATTTTTACACGGACTTGAATACTAGATCGAGGATACCGGTGTTCTTTGGTGGTTGGGTTTCAATTAACCACACATCTCAGGTATGGTCGAACTGAGAATTTACAAGTCTACGCTTCATTCACACTCATACATATCATCCTCATTCATTCTCTGAAGTATTACCTGAACGGTAGTTACCGGAGGCTAATCAGGAAAAAGAAAGGTGAGATTATGAACGATATGCATTAAAAGTTGGGCCACTCGAGGTAGAAAACATTGTTCCGAGAATGCTGATAAAAGATGTTTAATGTAATCTCAAACTTCATCATTAATATAATACAGCAGAAGGACTGTGGAGCGAGGGGGTGATGGACAACCCCTTGTGAAGCCGTTGTTCGTTCGGGCTTGCTCGAATGGGCGTCGATGATGAAGCACGGGAACTTCAGACCCCCCCAAGCTTAAAATATCGAGACCTGGAGGGTCTTCTCAGACGTGCCTTCCTCATTAGAGACAGGAGAAGAGAAGACCAAGTTGTTCCGGCTTTGAGGGGGGGGGGGGCTGGTAACGCATAGCCGGACCCAGCCCCCCCAGTATATTTTGATATATTGTGATGTATTATGTTTGCTGTGACTGATGTGTTTGCACTACGACAAATGAATGTGCGAATGGGCGTATTGACCTTCCCTTCCAGAAGGAATGCTTTACTAGCGGTACCAGGAAGGGTGGGTAGCCAGGGATGGTTTAGTCGGTAGTGCGCAGGTTCACATACGCATTTTAGTAACGTCCATAAATTGGATTCCCCGCCTCTTTAAAAAAAAATAAATAAAAGATTCAATTCATATAATTATTATTTTTATTTTTTATTTATTTCAAATTACATTTACAACCGGTTTTGTAGATTAGAAAATATAAGTAAATTTCATTACAATAATAAAGTTATGAAAGAGTTTCACTTGGAACACTAATTACATTCTGTACATCAGCAGTAAAACAGTGGTAGCATAAGAATAAATAAAATCCAGCCAGTAAAGAACTAGAAATCATAATAATAAGCAGTACTACAAACAACCACAACATAAAAAGAGTAATAGTACATATAAACAAAAAGAACATTAGCAATGTAAATGATCATAGACATAAATACTTGTACATAAATGTACAACTTAAGATCAGAGGCCACGTCCTCAGTATCACTATTAAGTTTCTAGATCCATTACATGATCCGCTTTAATCGCCTTACATCTTCCGCATTGTCTAAGAGGTTAATAGCTAGAAAGTTTACGTGTTCGTTAAGTCTTACTTTGTACTTAGTTGGAAATCGATCGACTTCCTCTCGATCACACGGTAAACCTAAGTACTCTTGAATTTCGTTGTTCCGTATGAAACATGACTACTGTGTAATGCATCTAACAGATTTATTCTGGAAACGCTGAGGAATCCCTAAACTGAGGGTACACACCTATCCCAGAATTGGATTCCGTATGTCCAAAACCGGTTTTAGAAACCCACCGGGTTGGTCTAGTGGTGAACACGTCTTTCCAACTCAGCTGATTTGGAAGTCGAGATTTCCACCGTTCAAGTCCTAGTAAAGTCAGTTATTTTTACACAGATTTGAATACTAGATCGTGGATACCGGTGTTCTTTGGTGGTTGGGTTTCAATTAACCACACATCTCAGGAATGGTCGAACTGAGGCTGTAAAAGACTACACTTCATTTACACTCATACATATCATCCTCATTCATCCTCTTAAGTATTATATGTAAGGTAATTACCGGAGGCTAAACAGGAAAAAGAAAGAAACCGGTTTTAGAATCAATTTCTACAGAAGTAGCTTTTAAACCTATTTAAAAAGCTAGGCAGGAAAACGATTTCCTTCTTAATAAATACCAAAGCTTCTTAAATTTGATATCGAGTAGTTTCATTTTTTCCTTAATATGAACCATCCGTGTTAGACGACGATCTACTTCAATACCTGAATACCGCACGCTTTAAGCTCGTGGGATGTAACCCCATCTAAATAAATTCTTGGGTAGACACCTTCTCTCATTGCAAATTTCATGTGAATCGATTTCGCTTGATTGACCTAGATATTCAATTTTTTCAACCTCTCGTCTAGATGGTCTAACCCAGATTGCAACTTAGTTGAGGTTCGAGTTGGATCATTGTTGACAGCCACAATTAGTATGTCGTTGGCAAACGATGCAATAGTGGCATTATCTGCGACTGGTGGGTTCACAAAATGAAAATGAAAATGAATTAGAGGATATGCCGCAACACTGAGCACTGAGAAACACTTGAGGAAATATCAAATAATGCAGATAACTCGTACTTGTTTTTAATTTGAGAGAAGCGTCCATCTAAGTAACTTCGCAATATTAAATAAAAAGGTTGTTTTTTAGCAGTCTAAGCAGCCAGAAGATATTGAATGATTGCTGCATATATAGAAAAGCGGCTGAATAGAATTTTTTTCCCCTGGAAGCAGTTGGTGACAACAAAAGTTATCCTGTGTGTTTGTTCAATGGTGGAGTGACCACCGAACTGGTGGTCAGGAATAACTTGCCCTTCCTCTAATTCAGGTCACAATCTCTGAAGGAATAGCCTTAGTCGTAATAGGTAATAGGCTTATTTGGCTGTACGAGGACACGTCATGCACGACTTGCCCGAGTTTAGTGCCATCACTACTTGAGACACCTCCCACTCCAACGGATAACACGTCATTCGAAGCATACCGTTGAACAGTTGAGTCAAATAAACTACAGCCCTACATGGAAGCACAACGAGCTAAATTCATTAGTAACCAATTCAAAGACCCCTGTCTTTGAATGACCCCTGCTTTCATTGAGTTTTGCTGCTTTTCAATCGCTTCCAGCACTTTCCTAGAACGAAAGGCTTAGTTGGAAGACTCATCGAATCGGGATCTTTAAGAAGTCCAGAATTTTATTTTCACCAACGCTATACATGTAAAGTGGCTGCAAGAAATACGAGTATAGCATATGACTACCAAAAAGGTCGGCCTTCTCATTGTCACTTCTAGCCCAAGACCTATCAGACTTCTTTAGTGGAGAAAACTGTAGCGATGGCTGCTGAAATTTCTTCATGGTCTTTCTTCCACAAAGAATAGTTATCTGTTTTTGAAGGTGGACTATTACTTAGGTAATTTTTAAATGTCTCCTCCTTGAAAGACTTACACTCAATTTAACTTCCAAGCAGCCTGTACAAAAATGACTTGTCATTGCCTCATATCATAGGTCTCATATAACATTGCCATTATTAAACAAACAGTACGATAATAACTCGGAATTATTATTACTAGAATAAAACTAATATCTGAAGCGTAGTACAGTAACAAGTAGGTGATAAATGTATATACTTCGTTTTCAACTACAGTTAATTTTGTTTGTTTTTCAGTTTTAGTTTTAAGTGAAAAATTTAAAATAAAACCGTTAGTTTTAGCATACGTGAGAATTTTTACATTTATAATAAAATACATTTTCGTTAGCATAAAAACTGTTTCCAACATTAAAAAAAAAACACCTATTCTTGTATTGTAATAGAAATATACGAAATATTTACCCGTTGTGTATATAAGAGTTTTTAATAAAATTTTATGTTTTCAACTCAGTTTATTATTTTTTTCTGTTTGAGTAGAAATAAAGGCAATAATAGTTAAATTTTATGAAAATTTTCAAACTTTAAAACAATTAATTTATTTAAAAAAATAAATACCGTAATAATAAAATGGATTTTAAACAAATTCGATTCAACAGAAAACTATTTAGTATAATGAAATTTATTTAATTCAATTAAATTCTACATTCAGTTTTATACATAAAACTTTTTAAATTCGCACCTATAGTTTATCTGCAATTTTATAAATAATTTTTTATTGTTTTAAGTTAGACATTTACGTGTTTTCTGAGTAATTATCTCTAAAATATTTTTTATTAAGACTAAAATCATTCTAAATCACCTGATTCTAGAAATACGAGAAAATTCACTGCTCATTAATTGTGCTTCCATTAATTGTTATAATTTCGGTTATTAAACAATTTTTTTTTTCGTATGAATCCGGACAATATCTTTAATAAAATTTCATAAACCAAAAATTCATTTACTTGTGTTTATAATAGCCTAGCAAGTTCGGCAAAATATACAAATAAACGAATAATTTTTACACACAAAAATTGGGGGAAAATTAGATTTCTACCTTAGTTGTACTATCAACAACCTAACTCGAATTAACTGTCACCTTTAATCCCAGTTCAATTTCTTTTACAGATCATCACGGACTAACGTAGTAAATGCTTAGAAAACATTACTATGAGTACACTTAATTTTCTTTCCTTAATATTTGAGTTTCTTCTTGTTTTCCTCCTCTTAGTAATATTGTTCTTTATCCAATATTCTTGGTCCGACGAAGAATCATAATGCAATTTTTTTTTTCTGGCTTTAAATTTTGATCATTTTCCATTTAATTTTTTTCTAAAAATGCTTAATGTCACTCTTTTTTTACACGTCATTTGACGTCCCCGTTTTACTTCTGTATTTTTTTATCGCGTTTATTCCTATACTAGCATCATTTTTCTTCATGTTGTTTACCTTATTCATACAGCGATTTTTTAGGATCTCTTTTTTTAACCTCCCTGAGTACCGTTAAGCTTCAGAGGATGAGATGAATAATTTTTAGCGTGTAAAAACGCCATGCCTGACCGGGATTCGAACCCGGGACCTCCGGATGAAAGGTCGGCACGCTACCACTTGCGCCGGGGAAGCCACCCTTTTTTTATATCTACCGCCATCAAAAGTATTACTGTTACGTTTGATTCTCCCTAGACTTCGTTAACCGAATTTTCTACTTTATAATCGGTTTTGTTTTAAGTATACTTTTTTATATATAATTAATTATCCTTTCTAATACAGTTTCATTTAGTTGGTACCGGTTCAGTCCACATCTGCTGTTTCATAAGCCGATAAAACACTTTTATCATTAAACGCTTCTTCCTAATTTTTCACTGATTTACTAAAAAAATACGAAAAATTATATGGGGTGGACAGATTTGAAAACCTTAACATTATGAACTAATTAGATTTTTGTAATATAGATCCAGTTATGTGATAAAAATAACGGATTCACTAGACAATATCGTGCCAATATCAGTAAAATTGAGAATTAATTTCAATATAACTGGGCTGTCATAAAAACGTTGGTTGACGCCACCTATCCGAAAAAATATACAAAAAACATCAGTAAGTTAGCACATTTAGTTCAAATTGCGTTCATTTGATTAATTACGTTTTACATTTTCACTGGATACTAATGCGTTATACGTGCACAAAAAAATTAAATAAGATTTTTTTATAACAGAGATAAAATAAACATGTGTACGAGTGTGCATGTTTGTGCGCAGTCCGTACGTTAGTATTGTTTACTGTGAAACCATTTTGAGAAAAAATCTTACTTACATTAAAAAAATATAAATTAAAAACGTTTATTATTGTCTTTAAAAAAGTAATTTTAAGTAAATAAATTTCAAGTTTGTCACTCATTTTCATCGCCGTAGTCGCTCGCATTCTGAAAACATTCAGACTGAACATTTGAAATTCCTCAACTAATATTTCATAAAATAAGTGTTTAGTTAATTTTTTTCTTCTTAAATTTTTACGGGCATCGACTACTAAGGTCATTAGCCCTCGTCACGTTCTTAGAAAGAAATTAGTATCACCATCAGGATCGTCATATGTAAGGGTGTAAAGGGCCCTTACATTTTATTTAAAAGCACAAACTACACAGAACATTAAAACACAAATAACAAAGACAAGCACAACACTTACGGGGGTGTAAAGGGCCCCGATATTAAAATTTGAGATAAGGTTCTCAAAAAACCATGAAATTAAAAATACAAGTTATCAATACCATTATCTTCTTCTACCTGTCTCGATTAAGTGTTAATTTTAGCACCCTCGGGGCGACCAGAACCGCCGTTAAATTCTTTAGAAATTTTTAGTTAATTCTTAAGAAATTAGAAATATTCCTACTTTACATAAAACAGAAAGGTTTACTGTGATACAAAAATAACAAAACCCAGTTTCGAAGAATTCATTTGTTCATAAGATATTTACGATATATAATATGTTTATATATACATATATTTTTTTTTCATGACCAATTATCTTGAGATCATTATTAGATAGAATACTTCCTCCTACTTAAAAACTGGCTACTTCAACCCAAGAATTAAATTATTAAAAAATTCATTAATTTCGTTTTAAAAAAAGAAAAAAATAAGATACCAGTTCTAGTGTATTCTATTGCCAAATATATTGGTCTTTACTTAAAATTTCAGAGAAATGTTACATTTATTATTTTTCTGTTAGATGGTAAAGAATGTTAAGTATACAAAAAATGTACTTTCATTAAACAACTGCCTATTTATAAAAATTACTAGGGTATAAAACCGGCAATAATCTCAAAAAAATATGAATGAATATCGTATAATGTATTATTGTAAGAAAAAAAATGTGTTTTTACATGTTCAGATAATAATAATATAGATCAGAACATTCATAAATTTTTGCATTACTTTATCTTCATAAATAAATACTGTATAAACTGTCAGCCGAATAAACTAACTGTAATCACTTAAATCTATAGTTATTTGTGTCGTTTAGTAATCATTGTAATTATAATTTTTTATATGATAATCGATTATCAAGTATGCAAGCGTGAGTTGTCATACAAATCAATTCATGCTTGAGAGGTTTTCATTCACCAATAAATAATAAAAGTTAGTTGGACATTAAATTAAAAAAAAAAAAACAAAAAAAACTACAAAACATAACAATATTTACAATATTTAACTGGGTCACAAATAATTAACCTCTATATATTTTATTGTATAGTTTTTTTAACAGTTGTATTTTTTTGTAATTAATGTATAATAACATTATTTTCTATTAGTACCTGTATGAGTTAACCCTGTTAGAAATGTTAATGTTAAGATTTATAGTATTTTGTGTCGCTGTATGTACAGGCGGCTTCATCTCGCTCGCTACTACCTCTTTTCATCTTCAGGGTTAAAATCGCTGCCAAGGGAATAAAAATAATTTATTTTTAAACTTTAAAACGTGTTTATATAAATCAGAGTAAAAATGCTATACGATCTTTTATAATAAAATCTAGTCAAAGAAATGAGAAATGTTTTCTTAATACTTGAATTTAGATTTATGATACCTTGATTTGTACAATTCGAAACCATAGAAATCTAAAGCAGATGCGAATTTAACAGACAGTATAAGCAAATTTTATTATGCATTACAACGTTTTCACTGCATTTCTAACTCTACCTACCATAGGAAACTGCATTAACATGTATCTGCAGTAGGATAACAATACACAATGGTGAATTTGAAAAACGTAAATATTATTAAAAGAGAGACATATAATTGAAAAACGAAACGTGATTTTAATTTATTACATCTATATAAATATTAATTAAAAAATATATATGTATAAAATTGGGTAACTGAGAAACAGCTTTAAAAAAAAAAATGAATACATACCTTTATGTTTATACGTAAACAGGGAATATTACCTAAGTTAACTGTGTTTTCATGAATCTCACAGTTATTGATTATGTTTGAAATAGGAATAAATATTTAAACTGTAATATTCAATGATGTATTCACTGAAAGGATAATATAAGTAACTGAGTCTTTACATATCCAAGTATGATTTTTACAAATCAAACTAATTCAATAAACGAACTAATTTTTAATAGAATTTAAAGGAACTTAGTAACCTTACATTACCCCAAGTAACAGAAAAGTAAGGATTTTCAGACAAAATTAAACCGATATTAGGCACTACGATCGTTTTAGAAGGGCTAAAATAAAATTCCAAAGTAAATTTTTTCTTAATATTTTTGAAACAGTTATTTTTGAATAATTCTTAATTAATTTACTAATTGCATGATCTTCTTTTTGTTATAAATATTAATTGAAATCTGTATTTATTTAGCTAACCTTACATTACTAACTGTTTTCTAATACCGGAAGCCTTAGAAAGAAAATTAAATCTGTCGTTTAGACACTAGCCAAGAAAAAATATTTTATAACAGACGTAGAAGGTCTGTTATGAAGGTCACTGTTAGAAGGTCATGTAATCTACATGGAACATGTAGATTACGCAAATATTTATTTGAGAAAATGGACGTAAAAACTATTATAAACCTATTACTTTGGATCAGTAATTTCAGTGACATAAATTACTTCACTATAAAAAGTTATTTTTCGGTAAGCCATTTAATAATACTTAGATGTATGTATATAAAATATTTAAAAGAACTTAAAATTCTTTCATTTAGAATGTTTAGATTTATTTCGTGTGGTTGGTAACAGATATTTGGTGCATTGAATATATGCAACTTGGAACATATGGTAGGATTTGTGTACATCTATATAGATTTATGTGCACATAATTATTTTTATATGTTAAAATTTATGCACCTTGATAAGATGTTAAATGAATTATGACTTAATTTTCTTCTTCTGCCAGATTAACGAGACTTAAGATGTTGGATCTCATATAACAGCTTTCTGTAACTTGCAAACTGTGCATTTCGTTCTGGCAAATTAGTAAGAGTAGTAGTATTAGCGGAGAGTAGTGAGCCAGTGGCAACAATGGGATCAGCTAATAATGATTTAAATGAATTGTATAAATGCACAACTCAATATCCCCTATATGACATTTTTTACAGGTGTTTTCTAAGTGTGCTGTTTAGTTGAGTGCCCTTGATGAAGAAGAATAATGGTTGTTCGAGTTTGTGCATTTATGATACTAAGGATGAAATTACCATCTGTATTCTCTGGCTAAATATGTCCCTGTACCTCATGGAAAGTGGTGTACCTTCCATTTCGTCATTCTTTATTTTGCCTAAATAACTAATTCATTGATGATGCAATAGATGTTTTGCAATCTTCCTCTCACATATAAACCCAGATATATTGTATAAAACAACATTGAATCATGTTTACTGCCAAATTATCGATCATACTAATGAAACTTAAAGACACAGAGATGTCTCCCAAATTTTGTTTAGCTGTTACTCATTAAGTAATCTTTTAAGTCTTATTCGACATTTTCAAACTCATTCAATAACTTTGAACATTTACGTGAGATTTTACTTCTCATAACCCACAATATATGCAAGTTATTTTCCAGTTTCTAGTTATAAAAAAAATTTGGGCAATAAATAATTTGTACAAGCCGCTAAGCTCAACACCTTTTACATATGTGACGAGGTGCGTCACAGGTACGGAACAGCGGGTCTCACGCCCGAAACAACGGTGGCCTATATGATCAAAGGGGAGGGAGAATGGGAAGCGGTCAGAAGAACGGTGGCTAACATCCTGAAGACAAAGGAAGAAGCAGGAAGAGAGTGGGATGAAGACTAGGAGCTGGCCGGAAGAAATGTCCCTAATGACTAATAGAATATACATTTCAAACGTAGCTTTATACTCATTTAGTTGTTGATTGTTATTTGTAATTGTAATTGTATCTGGATGTCGCTGAGTATGTATGCCTGCGAGGCAATATTCAAGATCTTAGTGGAATTAATGGTTTTGGGATTTTCCACACAGTTTCTGCGTTTCATCGATTATTTTATAACAATGTAACTAGGTTTTGTAACGGCTAATTAGTCAGGGTGTTCTTGTATTGTACTTTTGATGTTTATATGGATGATTCTTGTTTTGTTTTGGTTTTATAATAATTGTATCTGGAGGTTAATATACATTGTACCTGTGGGGCGATATCCAAGGCACTAGAGGAATTGGACGCTTAGTGGTTAGTTTTTTCATACTCTGTTCTTACTTGTACTGATTCAATGACAATGGTGTCGCTATTGTGAACGGTGCCTAGTATTAATGATTTTATTTATTGTATTTTTCTATGTCCTGGGTTGTTTTTCATTTGTTTATGTTTAGGTATGATAAGGATAACGGGATGTTACTGTGTATTGTGTCCTCTGTGGCTGCTTATGTTACCCCTAAGGACAACGGTGTTAGTATCGTGTGAAGCTTAACTAGGTTAGGAATTTATTTATCTATGTGTTTTGTTCTATCTTGCTGCTTATGTGAATGTATCTCACCTTGCCAGTGAGTTGGTGTATCACCGCTAGTCATCTCTGGACGTTAGTGTGACGGGTACCACGAGGCAATAACCAAGGTTCCAGACGAATTTATTGTTTTACTTTCTCTATAGCTAATATTTATATTTGATCTGATTTTCTCTTTTCTATATGACATGATATCGGGGTAGTGTGACGGCTTGACTAGTGTATGCTTATTTATCTTGTTGCTCTAACAGTATATTCTTTGATTTTTAATCGTCCTTTGGACGGCTGCGGGAAGGATGCATCTGGGAAGATGGAATTGACGAGATAATAATGGAAAGAGATAATAATGGACGCGTGTGTTCTACTGTACAGGGTAATATAATAAAAAAAATTAAAAAAAAGGGGGGCGAATCGTGGTCGCCGTGTAGGGACAGGGAGGCAGCCTGGATGTCTAGTATACTTTGCTCCGTGCACACGCAAGAGTGTACGGGTCGCAGTACCTCTGATGATGACAACTGGGACCCTCAAGGTTTGAGAGGGGGGACGCGGCGGTTTGCCGGCTGCGCGCAATGCGTAGCCGGCAACCTAGAGTTGGGACGGGAAGGGTAGCCTCTCAGTGGAGGGATGTAATAGTCGTCCAGAAGGGACGCACAAGAAGAAGGCAAGTCAGGGGGGCAGTCGACCGCCACGACACTCCGACATTGCTGCGCATAGCCTAACGGCGGAGGCCGGTGATGTTGGGGGGGTTTAAGAAGGTTAAAAAAAAAGAAAAAAAAAGCCGCTAAGTTCAGGGAATTTTTGAAAAAATTCCTGTTTTACCATTTTAACTATACGTTGTTAAATTTTCAAGTGAAGGCAATTTAAAAGAATAAGTTATTGACAGTTTTCAACAAGATAAATCAGATTTAATCTTCGTATTGAGTTGTAAGTTGCTTGTTTAATGCATTGTCGTACCCACACGACAATTTTCTATTTGTTAATATAAAAATTCACTGAAAGTAAAAAAATAGATTATATAAATATCTAATAAATAACCAATAAATAAAAAATAAATAAATGTAATAATTATTAAATTAAAAGTAATGAAAATATTTAGTTAAATAAAAGCGTGGCGCAGTTTTTATAACAATCTTTTCGAATAAGTATTTATTTATAAACATTTGCTGTATTTTAAAATATATTTTTTGTTTAATGAGGTTGTTTAGTATTTATATATACTTTATTTATCTGTAATAAAATAACTCAAGTTTTAATTCATTCATAGTTCAAATTTGCACCGAGATGACCTTTAAGGGTTAATAAGATTAAAAATAATAATTAAATTTAGAAATCTTGCACAAAGTTATTACATTTACGGTAATCTGAAAAATTATTATTTTTACTTTTAATTAATATTCCTAGTATTTAATATAACGTTAAAATTAAAAAATATGAACCTTTTTTTATAAATTTGTGAATGGTTAACAATGACTTTAGAAACAATATACTAAACAGGATAGATAAAATAATAACCAATTCATAAATTATGGTCAGTTGTGAGATACTGATCGCATTTTTTTTGTTTTTTTTTCATTTAAGTAACTAGTAGTATTAATTTAAGTAAATATTAATTATTTCTTAATAAAACGTTTTCCTTACAAATAGGTGGTGAACCATCCTATAAATATTGAATTTCTTTTTTTTTATTTCCCCCCGCCCACTCCTACGATGACGGATTTGCAACTAAATATAAACTCGGCTTCAAGGGGTGCCATACCCTCTAACCACCTCGTCGGGAACAAAGTTCCCGCCAGATAGTCGGAACTCCGTCTTTTGAACGCCATGCCTCTAATGAGGGGACCACAAAGGATCCCTCCACCAGGGCTCGGTCTTTATGCCTTCCGTCTAATGGGGAACCCCCAAAAGGATCTCCCACCGGGAATGGGTCTTACTTTGCCCTCAACGGTACTGCAAGGATTGGGTTACCCAACCCAATCATTGTAAGCGGGACACCGAGGCCTCCCACCCCCTTCCGGTTGGGGCTGTCCCTCAGAGACACCGTGTTGTTCCTACGAAGAAGCAGTTTCAGATGCCGATGGAGCCACCTTACATCCCCGACCCCCAGGTACATGACCATGTGACTTGCAGGATAAGCACTTAGGGTCCTGCTGACAGTCCTTGAGTAAATGTACAGTCTTACCATATGTAAAACAGTGGCCGCATCTGTCTGCGCCAGAACAGAACTTGGCCCTGTGGCCTGGATTCTAACAACTGAAGCAAAGTTGGCAAAGCTGGCAAAGTTGGAGTACGCCGCATCACTCGATAAGCCACCCACTCAATCCGAACTCGCTCAGCAGACAGTAGTTTGTCCGCCAGTATTGGCGGCACTGGCAGTGTAACCACCTGAGTGGAGGCGTAAGCCGACTGCATTGACAGGACGTTAATAGTGACCGACTCACCTATCGTCTTGCAAAGCTACCGAAGAAACTCTTTCTGTGACGTGAGGCCATCTACATCCTTAACCAGGACATGTGCGCTCTTCTGGCGCCCCTATCAGTCAGAGCCGTAGTAGCATCCTCCCCCTTTTCGGCAATACCCTTGCTGAATTGCTCCGCCTCGCCACTGTCTGCCCTATTAAAGTTCGTTTAAAAAAAATGAATTAGACATACTAAAAAGTATGCGTTTAAACGGTACTAAAAATCGTACGAGTTTTAGAAAACAAAAACGCCTAAAAATATTTTCACTATTTATTATTTTTTTTTTTACATTTTGTACAATTTTTTTTTTATCTGGAATAAATTTAAATATTCTTGAATAAATTAGGTTCATAATGGAAAAAAAAATTCTAAAATGTTAATTGCAATTACTGTGCTAATTTCTTACAAATTCGGATTGTTTACGATTAAAGAATATATTTTAGATCAGTATATAAACAAAATTATTTTCAATATAAAACGACAAACAATAATAGTTTTACGAAATCATTTTTTTCTCTTTTCTTTCATATTTAAAGAGAAAAAATAGTTTCAGAAATAATTTTCGGCAGAGTATTGATGATAAATCTCGGCACTACTGTCATACATTCAATGATGTAATTCACTGATGATTGTTCGCAAATCTGAATTTGCAGTATAAAAATATAAAGTACGAGTTATCAAAATTTTTTAAATCTAAATGTACTAAAAAAAACGAAGGGTTTTGTGCGTACATAGCTTTTATGACAGGGCAGAGCTTAAGCAATTTATTAAGATGTTCCCAAGTTAGTAGCTGCAAAAAAAGTAAAATTATTGCGTTTCACTTTTTATTAAAACATAATAATTTGTTTATTCGGGATCTAACTTTAGCTATAGTTTTTCAGTAGAAAAGGAGGTTTTCATGTTCTTTACAATTAATAATTTAAACGCATTTTATAACGCAATATTACGAAAAAAAATTATATTGAATAATGGATTCCCAGGATAATCTGTATAAGAATAAATTTGTTTAATGAAAACTAATAAGTTACGTTTTTAAATAATTACTTTAACTGCTGATGAGCTTCGAAGTTTAGTGAAACATTTTTACGTATTCAGTGGATAAATTACCCTGGAGATTTTGAAAAAATAACGAGGAATAAGTATTAATTGACTAATTTGAAAAATATATATATATATATTGGAAAACTTTTTATTATTATTATTATTAGTGTTTTTCACTTTAATATTTCAAGTATATAAATTTACTGGCGATTCGGCTTCACTCTCGATCGACTAGTTAGTGGTAAATGAATGGTATGGGAAAGGGGAGACACCCTCTCTAATTGAATTAATTTCTACTAACTTTGAGTTTCACTATGGCTTAATTGCGTAAAGCTGTCTAGCTGGCGTGATAAATATATTAACCTTAACCGGGAAAGAAACTCGGCAGCAGAATTTTTAGGATCTTTGCGAAGCTCGTTAATCACAGTGATTAATTGCAACTCAGTCCGCCTTGTTCTACAATACCGTGTTTTTCCTCGTTGCGTTTTGTGTGCTGAGCTGGAAAATGGAGAAGCAACGTTTGTCCATCATATCTATTCGTTTTCTGGGCAGCCAGCGAAAGGAACAGCGATCACTACCAAATGGTCACGCAACAAAAATACAATGAATTTTCATTTTCTTTTGTTTTTATTTCTTTTTTATTTTTACATCCTTTTTCCCTTCTTCTCTAACAAACAAATATTATTGAAAAGATTTTTATATAGTTTTTTACTAGTATTCGTCATATATTTTTATTTAATGATATTAATAAAAAATATAATAATAAATAATTCAAATATAAACAAGAAAATAAGTATTTTTCTCTTTACAAGTTTCTTTAATAAGTACATGTATATAATTTTCTAGATTACATATTTATTTGTTTCAATAGAATTAATGAAAATTTGTTATCGATTGGTTTAAAAATCTAGATTGTATGATTGTCAGCAAAAAAAAGTATGAAAATATAAACTGCATTTCAGAAATACTCACAGAATTAATAATAAAAGAATGTCTATTTTATTCAGTTATTATAAAAAATGTAATTTTTATCAAATTTTTAAAATGTACAATTTTACAACTGCTAAAAGAAACTTTTGTTTAACGAAACCTAAATTTAATCACATAACTGGACGACCTCATTAACAGGTACCGCGAAATTATACCTACGTTTTAAAATGGAAAGTGAATAAAAGCAAAATCAGTTGAAATTAAAAAGATATGTCTGTACTTATATTTGAATTAATTTATAGATATCAGCTGTCATAACTAAAAACTTATTGTAGATCTGGGTGTGAAATTGATACCACATTGCTTTCTACCATAAATCGAATATCAGTAACCCATATTCATAGAAATTTAGGTGATAATGAATTTTAATAGTTAAAATCTTTACTCTGTTTATCTAAGGAACTAAATGTGTAGTAAACATAAATACTTCCAGAGAAAGTACAGTAAGTATAGAAAAATGTCAAAGAAAGCAGCTGATTTACATGATCATAACTATAAGAAAGACAGGAAGAAACAGAAAAAACAAAAAGACATTGATGAACCTTCTCTACAAAAAAATATTGGTTATATACACTCACGTAACTAAAAAAAAAATTAACGAAATAACTAAATTGAAATTAAAAGCATTATTGATTGTACACACAAAACTCATATTTGTCCCTTCTTTTAAGATCTACTAGTTGCATAATTTGGAAGGTTCAATTATATTTATTTATAATGTACATTATTTTGCAGGCCAACGACCATATTGCAATGCAATATAGTCAAATTCCTAGAGTTTAAAACCCATTTTTAATGATGCATGGTTTTCTTTTACTGAATGGAATTTGAATTAAAGTTTTTACAATTAAGGCTTTTCATCTGGAATTTCTGGTAATTTTTCGTACATATTATCTGAAGGTTATTTTGAAATAACCTTCACTGGAAAAGGCAAGGATGAAAGAAAAAGATGGGCAAATCGAATGAAAGAGGGGACCGACTTATAGAGTTTTGCACGAAGTATAATTTAGTAATTGCCAACAGCCAGTTTAAAAATCATAATTGAAGAATATACACATGGAAAAAGCCAGACGATACTGCAAGGTAGATAGATTATATCATGGTTAAGCAAATATTTAGAAATCAACTCGTCGACTGCAAAACTTGCCATGGAGCAGATATTGATAGCGACCATAATTTACTGATAATGAAATGTAGATTGGGGTTTAAAAACCTGAATAAAAGGTGTCAGATGAATCGGTGGAATTTAGAGAAGCTTGATGAAGAGAGAGTAAAGAAAATTTTTGAGGAGGACATCGCAAGAGGTCTGGGTAAAAAATTTACAGTAGAAAATGTAGTAGAAGTATGGGTAAATGTTAATAAGGAAATTCTTAAAACAGCAGAAGCGAACTTAGGCGGAACAAAGAGAACTGGTAGAAAACCTTTGATTTCAGACGATTTATTGCAGCTGATGGATGAACGTAGAAAATATAAGAATGCTAGTGATAAGAAAGTAAAAGGAACTATCGACAATTAAGAAATACTATAAACAGGAAGTGCAAACTAGCGAAAGAAGAGTGGATTAAAGAAAAGTGTTCAGAAGTGGAAAAAGAAATGAACACTGGTAAAATAGACGGAGCATACAGGAAAGTTAAGGAAAATTTTGGGGTACATATATTAAAATCCAGTAATGTGTTAAACAAAGATGGTACACCGATTTATAATACGAAAGGTGAAGTCGATAGGTGGGTGGAACATATTGAAGAGTTATACGGAGAAACTGAATTAGAAAATGGTGTTACAGAGGAAGAAGAGGAAGTTTAAGAGGATGAAAGGTGAGAAACAATACTGAGATCTGAAAATCTTAACTAAAATTCTATACAGAAGAATTGAGAGGAGAGTGGAAGAAGTGCTAGGAGAAGACTAATTTCGTTTCAGGAAATATATAGTTACAAGGGAAGCATTTTTAGGCCTCAGATTAATAGTAGAAGGAAGATTAAAGAAAAACAAACCAACATACTTGGCATTTATAGACCTAGAAACGGCATTCGATAACGTAGATTGGAATAAAATGTTCAGCATTTTAAAAACATTAGGATTCAAATACAGAGATAGAAAAACAATTGCTAACATTTACAGGAACCAAACAGCAACAGTAATAATTGAAGAATAGAAGAAAGAAGCCGTAATAAGAAAAGGAGTCAGACAAGGATGTTTCCTATCTCCGTTACTTTTTAATCTTTACATAGAACTAGCAGTTAATGATGTTAAAGAACAATATAGATTCGGTGTACATATAGATTCGGAACAATTTTTATCCATATTATTGATAAATAATACAGTTATGGTCTTTTTTTTAATGGTTTAAGATCTGCAGTTCTAACATTAGTATCACAATACGTGGGTTTTTTTTTTTTTTTTGATTGAATGGAATTGGAATTAAAGTTCAACAATGAACGTTAGGCTTTGCATTTAAAATTTCTTGTTATTTTTCTTACTTATAATCAGAAGTTTATTTCAAAGTACTGCTCGCAGGGACTTCATACTGATTTATCATTATTTATTTTTTATACAATAATTGACGTTAAAAAAAATCCATCAAAAGATTGTTTCACGATTGAATACATACGGACTTATGGACGAACTTTCGTATAAAACCTATTCTTTTTTTTAATCAATGTTTTACCAACACTTGTAGTGGAGGCTTAGGTATCTGATTTTGGAGTAACGGAATTTTTGTGTTCAAACCTTTGGTAGTCTTTACTTTTACATTAGCTTAAATTTATTATTTTTCACTGTCAATCTGTCAATATTAGTAGAAAGACTTAGGTATTACTGAGTACTATCTATAGTAACAAAACCCATTGAGATAAAATATGAATAAATACTGTGTACTTAAAATAAGTAAAAAAATGGATGGTCTTTCTAGGAATAATTATATTGAGATGCTAGTGTTAAAAGTGCAAATCGTAAATTTTTACAACCCAAAAACACGTTTCCTATGATTTTAGTAAAAATTTTAACTATTAACTTTTATGAAAGATTAAGTTTACTATTAATACACTTGTACTTCTCCAAGATTAAGTTATTGATAGAAAAAAAAATTACTTATTCAGTTTAAGATACTTCACAAAAAAGGAGTGTATATTGACGAGACGTTGAGTTCTTGAAGTAAGTCTTTATCGAGTAGATTATATAAATATAATTAGACTGTAAGCTCACAATGCACTAGAGTTGCAAGGAAAACTTAACTTTCACATATAATTATATGTATTTTCTCTAGGTTTTTATCATTCAAGGCATGGTAATTTATGTAGAATCAAGCTAATATAAACGTGATCTCCTTTTTCTCAATATTCCGCTGTATACACTTATCGGATATTTTAAATTGAAATCGATGAATAAAAGTTTCAAAAATGCATGCATGACACTCATATTTCATATTCCATTATTTATCCATCATAAACAAGTACAGTCTAAATAGTTAAGCATGGGTTGTTCATGCAATTGCTTTTTTGGTAATTAAAAATGAAAAATTTTGAGTATATTTTTGATCATACAAACTTAATTATCTAAAAATACTTGAATTTTGACTCATTTGTAAAAATTTCTCATTGTAAAACGCAAAATTTAAATACTTTTTTTTTATTAGCACAAGTTGTTTGAATGGTTATAGCTTAGATAGGTTTTTATCTATTTTATTCAGAAAAAGCTAGTTATAAGAACATTTAAAAGAAGAAAAGTATATACTAGGATTCTTTGAAAGATTATAAATATAACTTTTAATTTGTTTATCTTTGTTTTTTTTTTAGTAATGTTATTCTCTTTAAAAATGTAATTCTTTATAAACAGTTTACTTTTGAATAACGGTTTTGTAATATTTATATGAGTATAAATATGTTTTCATTGTAATTTGGTCAGATGTATTCTTTTACTCTATCTCGTTACTTATTAGAAATGTATATCTACGTATACACATACATTTGCTTATGTGTACTAATAATTATCCTGGTTAATTGGAAGAATGGACTGCCATGACGTCTAAATTTTGTAGGTGAAATAAATGAAACAGATAAATACACGTAGACATTCCCGGTTACAAAATTGAAAGAAAGTTAATAATCAATCAAAATTATTTTAAAAATTACCGTTTTTTAAACAAAATTCAATTGCTAGTTTTTTTATTTTTTATTTTTAGTTGTCCCTAAAAAAAATACCTATTTAATTGGTTAATTACTGCTCATAAGTAAATTATGTTTGTGTGTGATGACTTTATATCAAGTTTGTAGATTTCCAGTTTTTCGGGATTTCAAAGAAAACTCTTGTCTTTGAAAAATATTTAGACGATATACTAAATTTAGTCCTCATTGTATTATTTAATTATAATAAATTCAGGTTGTTACGAGTTTGGAAGCTTTTAGAAAGAAGAACGAAAAATCGATAATGAAGAAAGAAAAATCTAAAAGAAATGACAAAGGGATTGTTTATAGAAAAGGATTTATGGACAGGCTTAGAAGGTGCGGACAATGTGGATTATTACGCTTGAACTATTGAAAGAACGGGCAGATACTGGTACTGCAGGTCAAAAGATATAAATACTGCCGAGAACCACTGCAGGACAGTCTCAATCTTCAGTTCAGTGTGCGATAAAAGCGATCACAGCGAACAATCGGAGTAAGTGTTTGGTATTATTCGAGTGAAGACTACGTGCGTGACGAGTATTCTATCTTGGACAGTGGTTGAAAGCAAGAAGCTGTTCGGTGAGTTATTTTTGAAAGGAACGAAAGTGACATTATTTTATTCAAATATAAAGTGTATAGTAGTTCAGTTGTAATCAGTAAAAGTGGATAATTCTGGTATTGAGTGTACAGTTTATTTTCGATTGCTATCTCACTGTTAATTAAATATTAGTTATCAGCTATTACAAAGTTTTTTTTTAGTAAATCGGAATTGTACTTTGGTATTTATAATTTAATTATTCTTAAATTATTTTTGTATTTAATTTAAATTACTATTTTTGTACCTTATAAATTATTTAACAATAATAAACTATTGTATGCAATTTTTACGCGTTTCCTCCGAAAATCCTTGTCAAAGTCGCGAACACGCGACAGTATCATCGAGTTATTAGTCTTTTTTTTATTACATTGTTATAATTTACCAGTTAATCATAAATCGGTATTTTTAAACGATTAAGATGTTACATATAAACAATTTACACAAAAAAATAATTTATTTTTAACACGCATTAAATTCACCAATTGATTTTCAGAAAAAATTCTTACTGATCAGCATGCAAGTCACGTATGAATATGTTTTAATAATACATTCTTTTTAACAACTGCACATAAAATCCTTTATTTCAATTTACATCACAAATAAACCTCTGTATTTCATTATGAAAATCGTAATATTTTCAGATAATTTAATCCAGTATTATTTATTTGTAAAAGATATATAATTAATGTCCGTTTTTCGTGAAATCATATTAATAATATTATTTATATTTGTAGTAATCATAGAAAATATACAAGTAGCTTGGGTTACAACTTCGGCCGTTATACCAGGATGTCATAGTAATGCTTCACTGATGTATGTTCCGGCCTCAATGTTGCATGCAAGATTATATGCCGGCCTCCGTGGCGCGAGTGGTAGCGTCTCTGTCTTTACATCCCTAAATCCAAGGTTCGAATCCCATCTCAGGTAAGGAATTTTTATACGCTACAAAAATTGTTGTTCATCTCATCCTTTAAAGCAATATTTTATGGTTGTCTCGGAGGTTAAATAAAATATCAATGCTACATGAAAACGGTAATCAAATTTTATTTTGAAAGTTTGAATTAAAAAATCTCGTTGAACTGTGAACAATAAATTTCAAACCAGATAAACTGTGTATAAAAATTTAATTTTATCAATCTTACTTTTTAATCATTTATAAGAAATTCATTATTGTATAAATTGTGTATAAATGAATGAAAATTGCGATATGTTTTATAATTTCAAATATTCATTATCAGTTTTCGATTAAAAACTTTGTAAAATGTAAATAAAAATATGAAAATTGTAACCAAAAATTCAAGATGTACAAAATTATTAAATCCTTTTGTTCTAAAACTTTTGTTTACGCAGTTTTTATATTGGATAAAAATTTAATTTTTTTCGCTTGAATCTTAAGATCCGATGTAGTGTTACTTGACAATACATGCAAAATTTTAATGAAGTTAAAATATCTTCCAACGTCGAACAAGTTTTTTAGACTGGCGTAGAAAGTCAACCGTAGTTTAATGTCCGTGAAATAATATAAAAATTTCCTCTTATTATTATTATTGTTACTGTCATTGTTATTTATTGTTTATGCACACATAAACAAAATTGCATAACTTTTATTAATATGTTTTAATTAAATTCTCTTTTTTTTTGTATTTTTATTAAAAAAATACGAATTTAAACTAAAATATCATTCTTTTAAACAGATTTCAGTTAATTTCATTAAAAACTTAGTACAATTTTTTTTTTAGAATTATTTTGTTTCTGAACAATTGTTCGTCTAAATTTATAGATTAACTTAGGTTTTTAAAATATTTTATTTACAAAGTCTTTCCCAGAAATAAGATTTATTCAGACAGCTTTTCTTTTCCTTTTTGAGTTAAAGCAGTATTATTATATCTGATCTTATCGTGTTCAGCTCGGCTTCATTTTTCACATAGTCCATTGATCTTGTTCTTTCCAATATCCTTTACAACTACATTCGAAACTTTCTAAATATTCCCTTTTTTCCTTTTCTCTCTTATTCTATATGTTACTTTACCATCACCCTATCATCTCTCATGTAGAATAACCGCAAACAAAGCATTTTTAAAATTCCATCATTGTAACACGTTACGTTTGCGTAACCTATTTTATGTTCTTTACGCTTTACATACAGCAATAATTTTCCTACATTAACCGAACTTTATTTAAATGCAATACTTTACTATAAATTATGGCATTTCTTTATTTCATTTTTTGTAAAAATTTAAATATTATATAAAAAAAGTATGAAAAGAAAAAAAAATTTCTTAAATAGATAGAATTGGAATACACTGTAATTTAAATTTACCTTCTTATTTTTGCGTTGTGGGCTTATAACATTTTAGCATATTTTTTAAAAATATTTTATAAATATTGTTAAAGAACTGTTATTGTTTCGTAGTTATTTTTTTTTTGTACGTAACGGTTTTTTTCTACTATCAACAATGAGTTTTTGATAAACAATTATGTAACAAGCGTTTGCTGTACTCAGTAGTCCTGAAACGGATTAGGATTTACAGAATCCAAATGTGGGGTACGACAAACGAGAGTAATATCGAAATCGTACAGCGATTTCAGAATAGATATTGAGAAATATATCAGAAACGCTGTGATTTTCCAAAATTACTGAAACATAAGATTATGTGGAATTGCCAACGATTCGTGGGGAGATACAATGGCGATTCAGTACAAGATACAAGATGAAATTGAATATACATGTGAAATGGCTCGCGGTTAATCTCCTGGATAACAGCGAGGCGCCTAAAACGATTTCATATATTTGATCTATAAGTTCTCCGAGACTTCTGGTGAATTAGCTACCCTAGAGTGTTACGTATCGTCAAAATTCTTCCTTCATTTTGTTTCGCCACTTACTTTTGTTGGTTCTTTGTTTCCTTCATTTTTGTTTAACTATTCTTTGTGCGATTGATAAGACTTTTTTGTGTTTTCTTTGCTTTTTATATTCTGTACATTGGACTTTGATGAATGGTTTCTGGGCTCATCTTTGTACGCACTTATTTATTTATTTTTAATATAAATTTATGTTTATTGTATAAGAAAGGTATATATATATATATATATATATATATATGAATGGTATATGTAAACATACATCGTTCTTTGACTCTTCATGTCATTTTTTCTGCATTCAAATTTACTTTTGGTTCCGGTAAATTGGAACCGATTGTAAATTAAATACTGACAAAAAAAAATAGTTTTTTCTTCGAAGTTTTTGTGCATTTAGTTCGTTAATTTATTTACATTTATAATCTTATGTTAGTTATAATTACACATTCATTTCAATACAAACGTTTTAACTGCAAATTGTATATGAATAATAGATTTTTATCGGCAAAAGAGATGGCATTTTGTAATACTACTTAAGTTATGTAACCACTAAGAAATGTTAAATTTTCATTATTCCTAAATTTACTATAGTACCTACTACTCGTACAAGCGTATCAGAAATTTAAATTAAACGAAAACAAAAGGCAATAGTCGATTTGTTGTAAAACAGCATTAAGCTAATTTATGTGTTAAATAAATAAATGCGTACGAGGGAGTTTACATTTTAAAATTTAATTAATACAACCGATTCTAATTTTAATATGAGGGTTTTATTGTTAATTTGTATTAAGTGCATGAATATGTATGATCAATGATTTATTATTTTATCCCTCTAGAAAATCATATTAGTCATGCATCATCAAATTAGTTTCATCATTAACTTATAAATTAGGATAAAAACCACATTATATTGAATATAGAAATATACTAAAATATATGTTTACTAATTAATAACGTACAATATTTAATTATATTTTTACAATTTTTTAATAAACCAATCATTTTTGAAGAAGGAATTAATCTTACGGCAAAATTAGATAACAGAAATTATATTATTAATTTTAGATGTTACATGTACATTTTAAATGATGTTAGATATATAGAAACTTACATATTTATGTACGTATTTTAATTTTAATAGATTTAAAATAAAAACTGGATGTTCTGCTTAAAACCGGTTTGTATAAATAGGTCAGAGCGCAGTTATTTCGCTAACCATTAACAAAATCTTTCCTAAGATTCTATGTCATTAAATTAATTTAAATATTAGTGTAGGTTTTAGTCCCACAGTTTTGCAATATGTAGGTTAAATCATAAATTTTGCAATAGTAAGATTGATTTAAAATACATTTACTAATACGACAGACGTTGTACACATTCATTGGATAACATTTTAAAAACAGATTTTTACCTTTCCTTTTAAAGATTTACTTTACCGTTCCTTTTTGAAAATTTCCTTTAAAAAAAAAACCGAACATTTTACCTTTTATTAGCTTGTGATTTAAGAAAACCTAAATTTTCTGCAAGTACAGAGTAATTCCAAATTGCAAGGCAAATTCAAGTTTATGTTTAATTTTATTAAACATTATTTATATCAATTATCTCAAAATTAAATTTTCTACAAAGTTTCTTAGAAATCTCTATTTTTTTATTGGTAAATTGATACAAAATTAATTTATTCCACAGCTAGAAAAGTGTATATCTAAAAATCGTTTTCGTATTTTACCCCGTTTTACTTAAAACCTAAGTGAGATACAGGTTTGGGATCACTTTTATTCAGTTTTTTAATTTTTTTTTATTCAATATTCTGAGTTTAAAGATCATAAGAAAGCTCAAAATTTATCCCTCAATTTGTACCCGAAGAATTTTAGTACGGTTTAATTTCACTGAGGGAGCAGCAAGCAGGGCTAAATGTTTCGTAAACGTTTTCTGACCTATGTTTTTATGAACTATTTCTCTTATTTTTTGCTATAGAATGATCTCGAGAGAGACTGCAGTGAAATTTGGAATCACCTGTATATTAAGAATTAAAAAACTAAATACACTTATTCTTGAATTGTTTGTTTTAAAGCAGTCGTATTTTTTTATCAAGAGAAAACACTATTATTATTTTGGGTTTTACCAGGTTTTGACGTATACCGCACTTAAAAATGATACCTACCTCAGTCGAATATGTCCTCTTGCTTTCAGTTTTTGTTTTGACATGGTATCCAAAACCATATAGATTTATCTTTTTCGGAGTTTTCTATGTTTCCTTAAATTCTCTGTTTTTCTGTTTAGGCTTTGGAACCACCGTAACGTATTACTTCAGAGGATGAATGAGGATGATATGTATGAATGTAAATGAAGTATAGTCTTGTACAGTCTCAGATCGACCATTTCTGAGAGTAGGTTTAATTGAAATCCAGCTACCAAAGATTACCATTGGCTATGATCTAGTATTCAAATCTATATAAAATTAATTGCCTTTACTAGGGTTTGAACCTTAGAACTCTCGATTTCGAAACCAGCTGATTTGAGATGACGAGTTCACCAGTTGACCAACCCGGTGGGTTATATTTCCTTCAACTGTTAGAAACTAAGGCAACTGGAATATTCTTAAGTCAGGTATATGTTATAATTATAGGTATACCATGTTAGCTGCCTCTCTTCTATCTTCTCCAACACTGGCGCTTCTTCCACTTTTTTAATTTTCATACCTACTGTGTGAAGCCGCAAAAATCTCTCTAGAATTCAATTTCAATTAACTCATTCCTTTTAATTTGATCACTTCTTTATTCCATTCCACGTTTCACATTCTTAAATCAAACTATTCTCGATGAAAAATGTGAAGAGTCCGGTACTCTTCACAAGAAGAAATATTTTTGTTCGAGTGAAGAATCTTGTTTTTGTTTCTTCCATAGCCAATCATATTCATCATTCCAAACCTAAGTTTCATGCTTCAGGGACAAAGTAGAAAATTTACTCACAAGAAATGATAAACCCTTAAAAACAACTTATTTTGTTTGATATGGCCAATTATCTTAATTAATTGATCATATTTACGACAAAATTATTACGGATCAAACTTGGTTTCGTTTCCAATCTATGTATGTATAAAGTTAAATATAGCATAATTTAATGAATCATGTGTCCAATTCTACCAGACAACTTGGAAATCTTTCTAATCACTATTTCTTTTATCAGAATATATCCAATTTGAATTGGTATGAACTTCTCACATTAGCGTATTCCTAAAAAAAAAAAAAAATAGCAGTTATATTGCAGTGTAAGATACCAGAACAATATAGTAAGGAACAACGGAATTATGTTAGGGAAAGTGATACACTTGTCGTGTTAATAGTTAACAAGTAGCCTTATCAAACATTTTTCAAAAAGTGACCATGAAGCAGTTATCGAAAAGTCATAGAAAAAAGATCGTGTTGCAGAATTTTTGTAGAATCGTACCTTGATTATCTTTATGTAAGAATTATTATTTTTTTAATTTTTCCTTCTTTATATATATTTCCTTTTTCATATTTAATTCTACTGATTATTCTACATCTCTTACGATTCACGTTTTCCCATCTAGATAGCCCTATAGCAGAGCTATAGCTCTGGAAAGGGAAGTTTTCTAATCGGTACAAATTGGACATATGCGGTTTTCACCGGATCTTGACGTTTTGACACCTAAGAATACAAAAACCGGATGGAAATTTTCCGGATGTTCTTACATCCGAGCACATGTATGTGTTCAGTGTCGGCCTCCAAATCACCTTATATTTCCAGAACTACTGCACCGATTTTGACCAAACTTGGTCAGATTACTTCTATATATCGGCCATTGAAGCGATTAAATTTTCAGCTTATAAGATCAAGGGTGTGAGGCTGTATACCAAAGTCACCCTCAGTATCTCGAGATATCCGCCCAGTTCATATATTTCTTAGAAATATTTATTAATAAAAAATAATGCCATTTGCAAAAAAAAAGTCATTGCAAAATCGTTACCACACCAAAAAAATGCTCCAAACTACTATTATGTTGTGACGTCACAGTTGAGCGGTAGAATTAAATAACTGAATAACATTTAAAGTGTAAAAACGTAACGCGTTCGAGCTGGGTCTTGAACTCGATCACCAGGTTCACTCAGTACCTGCTGCGTTAAGACTCTTGGCTGCACCAGTCTGCCAACCGTACAAGCAAAATTTGTTCATTATAAGTTGTGAAATTACGTTAGTTTAATACCGACCGTCACCACTAGTACCACCACATCCGTGCGAATTAATTACAGTATGCGCGTGCGGTTTAGATAGCAATCACTGAATAAATTAAACGAAAAAATATTAGATTTAAATAAAATGATAATATTACTTTAAATTAAGTTGTATGTGTATGTGTGTGTAAGCCGTGAATCAGAGACAACCCACAGTTGTAGGACTTTCGGTCCTACAACTGTGAAGCGGAAGCGGAAAAAAGAAAAGCGGGAAAATCCTACTTCTGTGTTGTCAGCTTTTCTATTCGGAATAAATGTGATTAAGCTGCTATTGTTGTTTGCTCTTTATAATACTTAATTTTTTATTTTGTCTGCCTACTTGATTTAATTCTAATCTCCATCTTGCCTTCTTTTAAAATAAATTTAGTTTTTCTTTGTTCCTTTCCCTTTTTCCTATTTTTCAGTCTGTTTTTGAACTCTTAACTTTTTGACTTTTTTTAGCTTTAAAAATAACTTTTTTAAAAGTTCTCTTCAGCGAAGTTTTCATTTCAGAGAAGTTAAAACTCTTTTTAAGACTTTTAATGTTTTGGAATTTTTATTTTCTTTCTATCTAACAAATATACGATTGAAAGGCAAGGTTATCAAATCAATACAATATTTTCAAAAAAAGGATCATTGTTAAATGTATTATCGATTATCTATCATTATCTATGATGAATTTTAATACTTAACTCTATTAACTTGGCTTAAAATTGTACCTTAGGTTCAGTACAAGTTAATGAATTACCTCATCTACTATTTATTCTTTTTATATTAACTTTTTAATATTTGTATGTACAGTGTGTACGTATATAATATATATATATATATATATATATATATATATATATATAAAATGCGTGAAGTTGGCAATTAAATGTCATACAGTGATACACTTTAGCAAAATTTTTAAATTTTCGTTTTATAATTTTTTAAGTTTTTATTTAATACAGATACAGAAAAATTTCCAAAAAAATTAAAAGATGTTTCATTTTAATGGCAAATAAATTCAGCTATCTATGAAAATAACCACAAAGAAATTATTCCTAAGCTTGGCCAACGATATTTTTTTCAATGTAATATATTTTACTGGTGTTTTTATTTTTATTTTTTATAAATCGTATTTGACTGTAACAAAAGATTTTTTTCAAGGTGAATACGAAAAAATTTATAGCAAAGTTAGCGAGTACCCCATTTCATGTTTGTTGTGATAGTGATATTGAACTTTTTTGAAATTATTCTTTGTATGAGAAATATTCTTAAAAACACAATTCATATAAATTTTAAAAATAATATTTAAATATGATATTTTTTATTACATAAAATGTTTATTTTATTTTAAATAATGGAATTTAAACTTTTTTTAAACATATTTACTTTTAAAAGATATTACGGAGCTCCTTAGAATTTCGTCGGTAAGAGGTGATGAAGGCTACGAACTACGTTTAAGTTCTAAACATAACCTAACCTAACAGTGAAAGGAAAATAGAAAAAATAAAAAAATAAGCGAGAAAACATTATATTACAGTTTAATTTGTAATAAAGAATACTTTCGAAAAATACATCCAACTTTCTTAGACAAGGTTTTTTTTTTCATTTGATGAACAGCAGGACTCGAATACGTCATTATATTCATTTTTTAATGTACCTTTACGAATCGCGCCGCTAGATAACAGTACTTTATAGTAGTAGGTAGCGTACTAAATCTTGATAATGTACTTGAAATAATAAAATTTAAAAGAAAATATACTACAGCTTGTTTTATTAGTAAATGATGTTATGTAAATGAAAAAAATGAAGAAGAAACAATTTTTATAACTCCCAACACCTTCTTTAAAAAAATTAACAAAATTATTAGTTTACAAGCGATTATACTAGTTTTATTAAAAAAAAACGTATAAATAAAACAGAAATAAATTGCATTGGTAAAATCGAATTCAACGATTAAAATCGAGGATTACACATACAAAGTAATAAGTACAATATATCACAGATTTTCTATTCGTAAAGGTATACTAGTTTTATTAAAAACAGAAAAATATTGTATGAAGTGAATGATATGACTTATCAATAAAAAAATTGGCTGTGAAATTCATTTTGTTTGTTCTAAGGCGATAAATTTTAATAATAAATCCATAAGATAACAATCAATAATTCATAAAAAAACATAAAAGAATAATCTAACAAATCGCAGTAATATCCAAAAAAATTACAATGAAATTGGAAACTGTACGGTAAGAGTCTCGCAGATATCATTTCTTCCGCTCAAAAAACAAAAATTTCTGTAATATAAATAAAATTTATACTACAAAACGATACTGATATGAAAAACGGTAAGACACTACATTTCTATTTTCAAAATCTGTTATTAATTTAGAATTTTCTTTAAAAAAAAATACATTTTAAATATATGTAATAGGCAATAAAATATGCAATAATAGATAATAAACAATGTTTAAGCGTTCCATATAATAAGAAAAAAAGAAAAATTTGTTACAAAACTTTTACCGGCCTGATTTCATTTATATGTAATACATATCACATTTGCAGAAATAATACAATTCTTATGATTATTCGTTGTTTAATAAAAACTTAATATATATACGTAAAAGATATATTTTACTTTTAAAAGATTTTTACTTAAATAGTTTAAATATAGGAGTAGAAATCATAAATTGAATTTTTTATGTTTTGTAGTTTCTGGGCAATAAGCTACTTTATGTTACACAAAACTAATTTTAATACTAAAGCAGAAATGTTGAATACTTTCCTCTTTTGATGATTTATAAAAACAAAAATATAAATAAGCAGCGCATACACAACCAACGAAACGAAAAAAATAAAGCTGAATAAACTGAACATTTGTTTTAATTTATTTTGTGAAATAAATTTAAAAAAAGGGGATAAAATTTATATGAAATGAAAAGAAGGTATGTCGGTTTTAGGGAAAAATTATTATTCACCGAGTAAAAATGCCCAAGTAATTAGTACAAGCACTCTCTTCTTGTTTCCACTTCAACCACTCACTATACTATTCTGCGCTTCCTCTTCACCTCTGAATTCAGCAACGAAGTGTCTACCTCAAATACAGAGACTATGAGCAGCACTTTTGATCCGTCATACTGACACCTGATACGATTATTACAGGTCACATTTTCAATAAAACCAAATTTTTTAACATTAACCATTTTTGCGTAATTTTTTAAGAGTAATTTATTTTTTATTCATTTTTAAGGGAAACTGTTTTAACGTTTTTCCTGTTTTATTCTTTTTTCTCTTATATATACATACATGTACATTAAAGTTATATATCATATATTAAATATCTCTCATATATAAATTGGATATAAGGTTAACGTTATAAAAATATAAAATTTGCAAATATATTTGTTACTATATTTCCATAAATAACAAGCATATTAACATTCAGTATTTAAAAATTAAAAATAACAATTAAAAAACAACTGTATGTTACAGTTGATCATTTCTAAATTACCAGAATTGAATAAATTATCAAAAGAAAAATTATTTTATTATATCCGACATTAAATAACAGTACGAAAGTTTTTATCAGAAAATTTTATAGCTTGAAAATAGCTATAGTTATTTCTATAATACAGAATTACGTATAAAACTACATATTAAATTACTGATAATTCTATTTTACTTATTTTTTATTTAAACTGGTGAATATTTGTTGTCACTCATGTAAAGTCAGTATTCTAAACAACATAATATATTACAAAATAATAATTTTACAATTTTTTTTTGTTAAAATAAAATTTACAATTGGTTACAATATTAAAGAAACTATAAGTGTAAATGATCATTTACGATCACATGCAGGGAGGATTCCATCGAAACTCCTCAAAAATTACGCTCTAATATTCATATACAGAATATTCAATTTATGTACACAAAACGTTTTGACAGACAACAGTACTGTTAGTGGTTCAACACGAAACTAAGACAATGAAAGGATTATTAAACAAGAGAAAAAAAGAAACACTGAGAGAAAAAAGAGTGAAAATATGAATTAAAATTAATAATGAAATAATATTAACTAAAACGGAATTAAATAAAATAATGAATTGACGGGTAACACTAAATTGATGCAGCTCAAACTCGAATCACTGAAAGTCACCAACGTCCAACACGTGGAGTCGTTTTAACCTTCTAACGTCTTCACTATTTTCTAGAAGTTTTAAAGTAAAATGATTCAAGTGGTTGTTTAGCCGCAGTTCATAGTTTGTACCGAATCGCTCTATTTCTTCTTGAACATACAGTAAACCCAGATATTCGTGAATTTCATTGTTTTTTTACAAAAAAAGGTGCTTTGTATGCTCTTCAGTAATTTTATTTTTTGAATCGTTGTATTATTTCGACATTTCTGCTGTTAGTAGTACCCCAAAGCTGGATGCCATAGAGCCAAATCGATTTCAGAATAGCTGTGTACAACAACTGCTTGTTAAAGAGTGAAAGATTTGAATCCCTGCTCAGCAACCAGTACATTTACTTAAACTTAATATTCTGATTTCTCTTTTTCTTTGCATGGACCTCCCACATCAGGCGACGATAAAGATAAATTTTTCGGTATTAAATAAAACTAATTTTAAATATTTAAATGCAGTGAATTGTTAACTACCTCGAACAATGTTTTTCATTTATCAGCCCTATTATTAGCTAACAAGTAAATTTGCAGAAATCCATACATTAAAGTCCATTTTAATATTTCCAAAAAGCTAATAGTAGTGTATATATGTCGGTTTAAGGACAAGTTCAAGGATATTCAAAGCTGCAGGGCGAGGTGCGACGCGTGTGAAACCGCGTGCAAGACAAGACTGATGTATTAAGCAAGGATCCCATGCGAGGCTAGACTGATACACACACATACAAACAGAAACACCCAATTCCCTCCCACCACAACACCATCAACCTAAGCCCTACCATACCTCTCCCATTTCCACCCTTTGGCCCCCGAACTCTTCACACTCCACCATACCAATTCCCTTAACTCCATCTATCTCCACCCCTCCACATCAAACCAAACCCCCTTCGACACTCAAACCTTATTTTTCCTGTATAGCCTCTGGTAATCACCATCAGGTATTACTACAAAGGATGAATGAGTGTAAATGAAGTAAAGTCTTGTATAGGCTCAGATCGACCGTTTCTGAAATGTGTGGTTAATTGAAATCCAGCCACCAAAGAACACTGGTATCCACGATCTAATATTCAAACCTGTAAAAAAACTGTCTTTGCTAGGATTTGAACGTTGGAACTCTCGACTTCGAAATCAGCTGTATTGCGAAGACGCGTTCACAACTAGATTTTTTATGCACCAAGCCGGTGCATAAACTCACAGTCAAACCTAACCTAATCTAAATTAACCCTCCCTAAGGGTGTCATGGAAAGATTGAAGAACAAATATATTATTGATTGAACTATGACTATGCATAATGTGCTGTGAACTCTGAGCTGAGTTTGAATTGTGAACTAAGTGAACTATGAATTATGAACTATGTGGGAACTATGTGTTCTTGGTTTGTGCACAACGTGTGAGGCTAGGCCAGGAAGGGTTTTTTTGAACAGAACTAGTCTGTATCTCAGCAACTGATAGTTGTAGTAAGTGGTATGCATATATGTTTAATAAATAAATCATTTATGTTTTATTCGTTTCAATCAAACTTAAAGTTATGAAGGAACTATCAGTCAAACCAGTTGAAATTAACATACCACCAATCACATTCGGCCGTGTGTACATCGTTATTTTCCACACATACACATTTGGTCAATCCGAGAAGGTTCCAAGGCCAGTGATATAATCTGTTATTGGATCCGTTCTATGTCAAATTATGTTACAATTGGCGAGGAGAATGATTAACACTTTTTTTTTAATTAGTCTTTGAACTTTGTGCACAAGCACACAGCTACATCAGTTGATGTGCTACCAACCTTTGGCATATTTCGTTAATATTTTAAGTCTAAAAAATAGTTAGGTTAACAGTTCCCTGAGGGAATTTTTAAGATGCCGGACTGCAACATTAGCGCTTTTTGGGTCACAGTGTTTGTTTACGTTGTTCTTATATTTGTATCATGCATATTTTTAGTTTCTTTAATGATCGTTTACGTTATTTATACGTTTGTTGCATGTTACTTTATTGACGATTTTTAAATTTATTTGATGAAAATCTTTGTATTTATTGCAATACCAGGTATGTAGTTCCCGATTACGTTTTATAGAAGGGCTGGTAATATAAACATGTTCAAGGTCTACCAAATGTGTATGAGTGGGAGATAACGATTCGCACATGACCGAATGTGTGTTGGTGAAAAGCTTGTCTCAAGTGGTCTGATTGATAGATCCTTCGTAATCTTATGTTTGATACAAAGGAATAAATATAAGTGATTTATTTATTAAGCATTTACTTACATCTCTTACTACAACCATCAGTTGCTGAGATGCAGGTTAGGTCTGTTAGTAGTCTAGCCTCAAAAGAGGTGCACGCACCGAGCCTTACACATAGTTCCCACATAAACTTATTATTCATTTAATTGATTAGTATAATGATTAAAACCCATCTCAGAGTTCATAAATTATTTAGTTTACAATTCAAACCCAACTCACACTTCACAGTTCATTTAGATCGTTTCAATAGTACATTTCTTAAATATTTCCAGGTCATCGTCAGGGAGGGTAATTTTAAATTAGAGTGGTTTTGGGTTGAGAGGGGTGGTAATGAGTGGTGTGGCGTTGTGGTGACGGTGGATTATGATAGAAGTTGTTGGCATCGGGAGAATTTGGGTTTGTGTGTGTTTTTGTGTGTTGTTTCAGTTAGCCTTCCATGGGGTGCTCGTCTAATACATTTGTTTAGCCTCGCACGGGGTGCTTGCCTTGCACAGGGGTTTATACATCCCGCACCTCGCCCAACAGCGTCGAATGTCCTTAAACCGGTATATATACACTACTGCTAATATAGTCTCACAATCAGGCAATTGCATTATTTTTCTAGATACTAAAAGCATTTTCTTGCATTATCTTTAATCCAGATATATATATATTATGTTCTTAAATACTTCCTTCATGTTTTATTATTGAAAATAAATCACATAATGGTATTTCGTTGATTTTTTTTCATTTTTTAAGCCATGATTGTATTTCATTTCGTTATTTTATTTCAGATCTTTTATGAATTCATTACAAAATTTACATTTCTTGATAATAGATTAGTAATTAGTATACTCATCCTTAGTAATTTGTATTCCATAATTTTGAGGTTGATTTGATGTATAAATTGAATAAATTGTTGGGCCTGTGACTTATCTTTGTGAATATTTAGAAAATGTTTTTTTAGTTATAATTCATTTTGGCCTTTTACTTTAAGAAAATAAATGTAAAATCTCAAACCTTTTAAAAATAATGTATTTTTGTCCTTTTTGATAAAACCGGCGCAGAAATACTTTATACATTCGAAAAGGCAACATAATGTGGCTCTTTATCGAGTTTTATAATCATTATAATGTGTGAGAATTTCCATTTAGAGAGATAGTTATTAGTTTAAAATATATTATTCAATACAAACATTTTATAAACATAATTTCTTGGCAGCTTATTAATAGACATGCAGTCAAAGGATGGTGAGCAGGAGCGATTTTTAAGATTTATATCTTTTATAGCTTTTTCTAATTTTCATCCAATAATCGGACTTCCACACCGGCGTTCTATGCGTTTCATAGAATGAAAAATAATTTATTAATTTTAAATAATTTTGTTATTGAAATCTGTTATAAAGATTAAGCAAGTTTGTTGAACTGATTGTCGGTAGGTCGTATTGAAATATTAACGTAGGATTTTAAATTACTTTTTTCTGGAATTATACTGTTAAGAATAACGATACATTATAATACACTAACAATGACTATATTATTATTCTCAATAACAATAAAAATATATACCTCTTATGATTAATGGTATTATAATTGTTTTACCTGAGTCATGAGAAGTTTCGATTTTAAATCGTTTCTTAAAATTTCTTTTAAATCTGGAACTCTGTTACTTTCAAGATGACTTTTTTTTAAACTAAAGGCAAAGGTTAGAATAGCAGATCGATCTTTCCTTGGGTAATCGCTTGTACTATGTATTCGTACAAGCTTGTGTCAATTTCACGCAGCGGTGTACAAGGGCTCGCATAAGCGGTTTTGTAAGGCGATACTATTGGCAGAGCATACAGTGTGTACGATAGTGTAATCTATTCATCCATTCTTCATTTTATTAGTCAAAATTAATATTGGTAAAATTAAATTTTAGTGTTTATATTATATCAGCACATAAGTATCTATAAATAAATATTTTTTCTAGAAAATATAATTTTTATAAATTAATCATAAATTATTTATAATAATAAAAATAAAAATAAATGTAATAATAATAACAATAATAATAAATAAATAATTTATAAATTAATTACAAATAATTTTTTTAATATGAAAAAAAAGGAATCTCTTATGGAGGAGTTCTCTAGCTCAGAAATTGCTATTAATTTTTCTAATAGAAAATTTATATCTTTATATTTTTTACGACTTTTAATTATCATGTGCGCAAAGTTACGTTAAAATTTAGAGAAAATGATTGATAATTCATTTAGGAAATTTCAATATTTTTATATATTCTAATAACAATATTTTAATAAAATTTACCAATTTATAATTAATATAAATATTTTATGGAATATTGCCGGGTTGGTCTAGCGGTCAACTCGTCGTCGTAAGTCAGCTGATTTCGAAGTCTTATAAGTTGATTTATAAGCTGACGTAACGCTTATAAGTCGCTGTAGACTTTAATTGTTAATGAGACAAAAAAAAATGTTCTGCGTATATTTGTAAAAAAGAAATAAATAAATCGATATATGCAAAAACAAAATACTTTTTAAGTATTAATCTCCTAATAAATCTTGAGGTAATTTGATTAAAATTTTACTAAAATTTTCTTTTTCATAATTTTTTTTCTAATTCGGCGATTTTCCAACTTTTGAAAAATTATATTTGTTATATTCATAATTATTTTAAATTAAGTTATTTTAATGTGGAACGTATAATACAGTATGGAAAACTCTGTAAAATATATATATTAAAAAACTATAACAATACATCCTCTTTTCAAGAAGTAAATCCTGGTTGATGTATTTCCTGCTGTTTTGATTTTCAGGCAATAGACAATTTCGTCTATTGTGCTGTATTGTAGTGACACAAAAAAAGCAAAGGAACATTTAGTTCATTATTGAATTCAATATATATATGTAGATTAAGCATCGCTTGAGAAATATAAAAATACACGAATAGCCAGTATTAGCCGTCGGGTTCACTTCAAAATAGCTGCCAAAATTAAAATTTTGTAAAAATCAATACGCAATAACGGTGCAAGTTATCAAATTAGTTCAAACGCACTAATGTCAGGTTTATTAAAACTCATAAAATACATAAATATAAATTTTGTAAATCGAGTGAAAGAACTTAAAATGGCAGAAAAACATTTTAGTAATTGAAAAAAATAATGTGCCATAAAACCACCAAAACACTAGGTAGGTAGATTATATTAAATAAGCATAAGTAGAAGTTAGAGATAATAACTTTGTTATTAAAGAATTAATAATTCAGAGAATAATAATAATTAATTTCTCAAACATGGTACCGCTGATATGGTAAATGTATAAATTAACAATTAATATAATCCATCTTACCAGCACGTTGATGTGTATTCTACATCTTTCAGATTACTTGGAAGCCACCATCAGGAGTTAAAATTAATACATTTAAAGTCAAAAGTTTAAAAAAATCATAGTTTAAATTTAATAATTTAAAAACAGTCGTGATTGTCCCGGTCCTACTAGTTCAATGTAGGAATTCTGGTGGATTGAAATGAAATCAAAAGGAACCATGTTGTCAAAGACATAATAATTAGATTAAATTATTACTTCTTTATATTTATGTGTAGTATATTTTTTAAGTAATATATAGTCTTCAAAAAAGTTTTGTTCATTAACTAAAAATTTTATTAATACAATATATATGATATTTTTCCAAATTAGAAATATTATAATATTTGTAAAAATTATGTATGATTTTCATGAAATTATTATGATTATATGTATGACCGACCTATTTTATTATATAATTGGCAATGTTAAAGTTTTCTGGTTTATATTTTTAATTTCATTTATATGCTATTTATTTAGCACATGTGGAAAATTTTCAATTGGTCATATCCACGTATATCAAGTCGCAATCATCACAAACAAGACTGTTTACTCCCTGTTTATCAAATTTGGAATCATTATCATATGATTTTTTATTAACATTATTATTAATATATTTAATTAATTTGTTATTAGTAGCATGTGCAGGAGTTACAACATTTTTTTTATATGTTTTTTTTTCTATTTTTTAACTAAAACGAGTATATTCAATTTTTATGTTTATTTTATACTTTTTATGAGGTAATAATTTTATTATATAACATGTTTATAGTACCGACATTATAACCGTTAGCAACAGCAATGTTTTTAATTATTTCGATTTCTTTATTTAAGGAAGTTTTATCATGTTTGAGGTATTTTATAGCTCTTTATAATAATGAATTAAAAACAGCCATCTTTTGGGAACATGGATGAAATGAATTGTAATTAATTATTGTGTTATTTAATGTGTCTTTACGATATATTACTAATTTTTTTTTTGTTATCTATTGTATTATTATTATGTAGTTTTTATATCCCAAAAGTTCAAACAATTATTATTTTATATTTCCATGATAAATTTTATGCATTTATCAATTTTATTTAATATAATATTTGATTCATTTTGAATATTTTCGTTATATATAATTTTAGTGTCATCTATATAACGTCTATTCAATAGTATATTATGTTGAATCAGAATTTTATTGATACAAGATCCTTCTAAAAATAGTAAATATATTTCCGCCAAAATTGCCGACAACGGTTCACCTATAGCCAAGCCAAACGGTTGTTTATAATATTGATTGTTGAAAGTAAAATATCTCATATTAATTAATTCGTTTGTATAATGTTTATTTATTTCATTATTGTTGTTCAAATTTTTTTAATGATAGGTAATGTTTTATTTAAATCAATATTAGTGTACATATTACAGATATCTAAAGATATGCATATTGTGTTATTGCTTATGTTAATATTATGTAAAATATCTATGATATTATAACCATTTTTTAAATTATAATTGCTATGTAGTTTAATTGAATCTTTTAATATATTAGATAAAATTTTGCTTAAAAATTATGTTGGCGAATTTTTTAAATGTATTAATTGTCTTATCGGTGTTTTATTTTTATGTATTTTTTGTACGGCCTTCATGTATGGCGGGTAATTATTATTTTTTTTTTATTTTTTTTTTTGTTTTATCTGGGTAACATATTTTGACTTATTGATTAAAGTTTTGATTTTATTTATGTATTTGTAGGATTTTTGATTTTAGAAAAAAATAATTAAAATTAAAGAGGAATGATAATCTATGCATATAAATATAATATTAAACAAGATAAAATAAAATACAAAACGAAGCAAACAATAATTTATACTGAAGATAACATTTATCACGACAAGAAATAAGAGATAATATTAGCAACAATATATCTAATGTAATAAATAATAATTAGAAATTGAAGAATAAATTCGTGAAAGAGGATACAAAAAACATAAATTATAAAGAAACACAAAAAAAATATAAAACTTAATTATTAATAATAAGGGACATATAGTAGTAATACCTGATAAAACAGGTACACCTGTTTCGTGTATATCGAAAACTATATAGACAAAACTAATGAATTTGTAGAGGATAGTAATTTTTACTAACATAATATAATAAAGCTTACGTTGATGACACTATAATTGTGTTTAATGAAAATGTTCAGAATGAATCAAATATTATATTAAATGAAATTAATAAAATTTATAAATACATAAAATTTACCATGGAAACAGTACCTAATAATTGTTTGAACTTTTTGGATATAAAAATACAATAAAATAAAATAGATAACGAAATAAAATTAGAAGTATATCGTAAAGACACATTAAATAACAAAATAATTAATTATTATTCATTTCATCCGTGGTCCCAAAAGATGGCTGTTTTTAATTCATTGTTATATAGAGCCAAAAAATTCCTCAAACATGATAAAACTTCCTTAAATAAAGAAATCGAAATAATTAAAAACATTGCTGTTGCTAACGGTTGTAATGTCAATACTGTAAACAAGTTATATAATAAAATTAATATAAATAACAATACAAAGTTATTTATTACCTGATAAAAAGGATAAAATAAACATAAAAAATGAGTATACACCTTTAAGTCAAAAAATTGAAATAATATATATAAAAAAAAAAAAAAAATGATATAACACCTGCATATGCTACTAATAACAAATTAATTGAATATATTAATCATTTTAATATAAAACCATATGATACTGATTCCAAATTTGATAAACGGGAAGTATACAGTCTTGTTTGTGATAATTACGAATTGATATACGTGAATAAGACCAATCGTAAATTTTTCACACGTATTAAGGAGCATATAAATAGCATTAAAAATAATAAAACTGTAAACTCTAACTTTTCGAAACGTAGAATAGAATACGGTCATACGTATAATCATAATAATTTCATGAAAATCTTAGATATTTCTTCCAAATAGTATAATAAATTTAATTAATGAAAAAAATTTTTTAAAAGACGATATATTATTTAAAAACATACTATACATAAATATAAAGAAGTAATAGTTTAATCTAATAATTATCTTTCTGATAACGCGGTTCCGTTTGATTTCATTTCAATCCACCATGTATATTCCTTCAGAATATTACCCAGTCATACTAAAACACTCACGACTGTTTTTAAATTTTAACTATGACGTTTTAAACTTTTGACTTTAAATGTATTAATTTTAACTCCTGATGATGGATTCCAAATAAACCGAAAGATCTAGAGTACACATCAACATGCTGATAAGGTGGATTATATTAATTGTTAATTTATGCAAATAACAATAATAATAATTTTTTTTTCTGAATAGTGTTACTAAACCTTTGATAACTGATTAATTTTATTTCTGTGGCAACTATTATCGTATAGAATTTTGTTCGTTCTATTGAGTTTATTCCCTTTTGAATGTTATTGTAATTTCGCTCTTCGGACAACTCCTTTCCTGTAAGAAAAGATAAAATCGTATTACCCTTTTCTCTAGTGAGAAAATTTCTTCTACCTTGTTGTAGTGCACTTCTCTTTTCAACGGAAATTCAGTTATTATGTATTTTATTATTCTATTAGTTACCGATAGGTTCTATACTTCCTACTTACGTATTTTCCTTTCATCATACTTTTAAACAGAGCATCCATTTATTTTATCATTTCTTTGTTGCTACTTCTATTGCTTAACTTTATTGTGATCATCAGTTCTTGTCTAATATTATGACAGGTATCGTTTAATTTATGTGTCAAAAATAATTTTATTTGAAAGTTGTTTCATATTATATTTATTTATTGTTTACGTCATACTCAATTTTTTATATTAAAATATATCCATATTGCTTACTTTATACAAAATTATTTGTACAAAAGACTGAACCCAAAATTTTAAAAGATTTTATTCTTCGACCATTAAAAAAAGTTTAAAATTGGATAAATAGCTTTTAAAACCAAACTATGATTTTAAGAATAGCAAAAATTATATTTCAAAGTTCTAATCTTCTAAAAATTGATGACAAATTCATTCAGAAAGTAATTAGTTCCAACGTTTTCATACGATATCTTAAAATTTTTATTGTAGCCACATAAAATAAACTCAATACATCATTTAATTACTGAAATATACACTCGAGTAGATGTGTATGTAGAATGATCACAGAATGGAAATTTTACAGTTTAAATATGATAAGAAAAACGTATAAGTTTTATTTATAGAAAGAAAAACTTAAGAAGAATTAAAATCAAATGGTTTTTATTACAAAATGCTTTATACAATCAATATATATAATCAAAAAATAGTAAGTTGTAAAACAAATAATGAAAATTCAGAATTTATGAGTTTTACCTGACGTTTCTTGAGGTGTATCGCTAAAAAAAAACCGTAACGTTTTCTTTCTTAATCTGTACTATTTATATTATTGACTAAGAAATTTCAATTCTTTTTTATATTTTGTTTTTATTTATATCGATATTTCTGAACAACAAGCTCCAAATATGACTTAAATTATATTGTAAGGTTAATTTTTTATGTTATTCTTGATTCCTTATTTTCCTGTTTTTTTTTTTTAAAAACATTAATATTTTAAAACTAAAGGAAACGAAAATATTTTACATATGTAATTTTATATAAGTCACTTTTTAAATGGAGGAGTTTACCTTATCTAAAGGATTCTTTAAACTTATGTCTGCGGTGCATTTAAACGGCGTGAGATCACATGTATATTGTATATAGCTTATAGATGACTCTATACCTAACTGTATTGTTTATTAATCATTGAAAACATGTACAGTGAGAAATATTCTGTCATCTGATTTGTTCAAAGTTATATTTGTGGTGTTTTAACGCGAATAATTCAATTGTTTGTTTTTTTAATTAATTTGTTAATTTTACTACTTTTATCATATTATTATTATTAAAATTAGACTATAACATGTTTTGCCAAAATAGTTTTTTCTGGTTTATAATATTAGTAGTAATAAAAATTTTATCTTTTATTTCACTTTTCTACATTATGATTGCCATGTATCCTGGAGGAAAAGTAAATGAGTTTAAATTAATTTTAATTAGAGTAATACTCGGTGTAATCAAATGCACTAGAAAGATGATATATTATTTACACATGTAATTAAACACACTAAATACATTAAATTACTTACATTGTTTATACAATATAATATGTGAAGTTATTCCTAAACTTATACATAGAAAAAATACTTATGAACCAAACATTGATAGAAGATTAAATTGTGTTTAACATGGTTTACAAAGAAGATGCGTATAAGGTCTCTCATACTATTATAGATTTACAAATAAACCTTAATTTCCACACATTATTAGGTATGTTATAGTCTATCGTACATTACTATTATGGTCATTTTATTTTAAAATTTTTATTGAAAAACAACATAATGGTAGTGAATGATATTTACAAAAAGCAAACTTGAACTACTAAAATTATCGATATTATCAAACGTTTGAAGTTAAGTTTTTTAATTATATATTAGGTAATAATTAACTGTTAGGTCATATGTTAAATGAAAAAAGTAATTTGTTAAAAAAGAACAGTTGTTAATTCCCGCTACACTTCAATAGTCCACAAGTAAAAGGTTCGTAAATCATAATAGTATTATTTATATTTGATGTCTATAACAATGACATTGGCGATGGAGTAATCAGTTCAGATGAGCGTACTTTTCAAAACGTCAACCCTCTCTGAGTGGACCTCCGACCTGTTTCAACCAAAATTCCCAGAAAGGCGCCCCCTTAATTTTTTTATGGAGAACCGAAATCAAGTCTCAAAACCAGGAGGGGGAAGAGTCTGAATTCACCCGAACTGAATAGTCTAGATTCACCCGGACTGAATTTGTATTTCGATTATTCAATATTAACGAACTGTATTCTCAGTTCTACTTTGATCTGTTTAGCTGGAGTGAAAAACATTGTTAAATTTTTCTGATGAACTTGAGAAGAATATTAGTGTTAGCTGCAGGTTTTCTTAATATTCAGGAAGTGTTGTAAAAAATATATGTATTATTAATAATTAATGTTAATGCCAAGATCGATAGATATATTATTTATCAAACTACGTTCTGATCATTGGTAAAATCTATTATTTTTTGACTGAGAAGTACATAAGTTAACAGCCTACTTGTTTTTACATTTTTAATCTAAATGGATAATTAATGTATGTATATTTCTATATTCTACAATTAGAATAATCTTACAAAATAAGTTCTAAGTAATCCGATTCAATTGTGTGAGTGATATCTAGTGTAAATTGATGTAACATTTAAAAAACATTAAGTCCCAAAATAAATAAATTTAATAAAATAAATTTTCTTAAATTACTTTAAAAAATATATATTTTCCATAAATTTAATATCACTATTTTCTAAATAAAACGATTTATGGTTCACACGTTTAATCCTTGTTGAATCCAAAATGATGTATAACACCACTGAGTGAACTGTTACATCTTAAAGTTATGTGCTAATTGACTGCACAATTTCCCTCCCACAAAAAGATATGTAGAAGAATCAAAAAAAAAAATTCACTTGGATAAAATTCCAACAACGGTTCAATCATTCTGGAGAAATTACCGCTTGGTCACATATAAAATGATAAAAGAGTATCTGAACTGAAGAATTTGGTTATAAAAGCCTTAGGTGAAGACTTGAAAATTGATTTTAATTTTATCCGGTAAAAAAAATTATTATTAAAATAACTCAATTAAATGTTCATGATTGCATCAATATTTACTATGAATGGAAGTGTTTTTTGAACCTAGTTGAAGACTACAAAAGGCATTTGGATAAATTTATCCATTTTCTTAAAAAAAAAAAAAAACTAATTAATTAATGTTATTAAAGCCTATTATGTTTATCTTCGAGTATTAATAAATTTACGCATAGAAGTTATTTATTCGATAAAATTTATATTCAATGGTTCAAAGGGAATGACTTTATTCCATTATATACTTCCATTTAATTCAATAAAGACTCAAATTTCAGTTTTATTAAAACGTGTAATATGATTTAAACAGACGTTTTAAGAAGGCTTTGAGATGTTTTAAAATAAAGACTACAAGGAAATTAGAATAATTATGATATGACATTTTATATTATAAAATTAAAAGATTTTAGTTTGTTTAAAATGAAGTAGTAGTTTTATTATCATTATTAAACATTTAATTAATGTGGATTTTAAGTCAAGATGAAAAATTAAAATGCTGCAATACTTTAATACAGTTTCTCTTGTATAAACATGAGAAAATTAAGCTGGCTTACTTTCTTTTATTTCTAAATTTTGTTCACCAACATCTAAGCTCGGTTAACTTAAGGAATCCACTGCAAGATATTAATTTATGGTCGCATCCATTTACTTGAAATCTATGATTTTTCTTAAATTTAGTGTTTTTTACCAAACGCAAAGTAAAAATTAATAAGAAAGAAAATAACACGTTACAGAGATTAAATAGGAAATTAAATGAAAAATTACCATCATACACATTGAACCGATTGTCACAGTAGATGTTAGCGCAGGAAGAATGGTAAAATTTTAGTTGATACTTCTTACCTTTGCAACCGGCTACCTGTGAAAACAAACGGTTACAATGTGTAATTGGTACCGTGAACTTTGCCACGCCGGCTTGCGCAGTAATAAAGTTTAATTTGAGGAAGATGTGCCTCCTTTTACAGAAGTTACTTTAAAATTTACTCTTTACAGCCTTCCTGAATAGAATTAATGAGTTGCAGCACCCTCTCGTTCAACAGCAAAACTTTTATGTTTTCTTATAACGACGTATTTTTCGAACTGCTTGCTTTCCCCTCTTCTGTTCGATTTACTTAATATTTTTTTTTTTTTTACCCTTTGAATCTTACTTCTCCCGAATAGACGACGTTCCTATTATCATTACTTTATTTTTATTAAAGAACAGTTTAAAGATTTACAGATTCCATCCACACTGTTACCCCTTTAACTTTAGTTTTTTAAATCAATTTTTTTTTAACATTTAGTGAAGACTTAATAATTCGTTTCTGAATAATAAAAATTAAATTAGTAGAGATTATGCCATACAGAAAGACTAATTATTAATTATTAAGAATTAAAAAAATAATCCATTTTTAGAATGTATTTTTTTCTTTTAAACAAAGTGAATCGAATTTTATGACAAAAAAAATACTAAAATCAATTAATGATTTTAAAAGGAAACTCTATTATTGGTTTTTATCATGCATTTTTTCGTAACTATTTAAATTAAAATTTTTAAATTTTTTTTATTTAAATTAAAACAATATTGATATAATTTTTTTTTTAAACTATTTGTTAAATTTTCATAAAATACATAAGCGAGTTCGTTTTGACTCTAATATTACTACACTTACTTTACCAAGCAATATAATGAACCTTAACTATAAAACTTGATATAATTTCATTCTTATCTTTTAAATATTGTATTAGAAATATACACTTTAAATCAAGAGGATTTATAATAAATTGAATTGTAGAACAAAATTGCCGTCGTTGCCAACAATACTTTTTTTTTTGGTATGAGAATACTATCTGTGGTGTTTAAAAGATTCAGTCAAGTAATGATCTAATTACATAATCAAATTGAAGTTAGATATGATAAGAGTTTTTGTGTAAAACCTTTGAGGAAGGTTTAGAGTTTGTTAGACGAAGGCGCAGGGATCGCGCTTACGCGAATCGGTTAATTTGATAGTTGAGGTTTGCATTTATGGTAGGTGGTCGTGGTTAGAAGAAGCCATAGATAGGAAGGCGATAGTATGTTGTGTAAATTTACTGATGGAAATTTCCGCCAAGGAATTTCCATGGTGGCATCTGACAAAGGCCAAACTGATGATGATGAGTTATCAAGTTTAGGGGGTCTGAAAGATGATCTCCGGTAGAGCTCATCAGGGCTAAGAACGGAAGAGGAGGTGTGGTGACCTGGAACGTCACAAAGTGGATGTCTTTTTCTACCGGAGCCAAAAGCATCGTTTTGTGTTGGAATATGGGTCTTTGCTGTACGAAACTGCGAGAGAAAGATTTAAGGGCTTTTTAGACTCCTTGCACAATGCTTGAGTTCAAATATCCATAGGGGCACTTGTCACAAGTCCTATACTTAATATATTAACGGAATCCAATGTACGCCCATTACGTTACAGGAGGTTACTAGGTTATCAAATACGCGGTCAACAGGTTCCGTCTCTCTAACTGCTCAACGCAGACGACCAGGTCCCCTCGTATTCGGCAGTATGAGGGAAAGAAGCACTTACTACCCCTCTTGACCCCAGACTGCTTCTCCTAGGAACTAGGAACTAGTCCTGTCTGTTCCGAGGCTTCTTGGAAAGGAAATGAGATGTGGCGATCCTTGGCAGCGCCCACCTCTAAAGATTGTGAATGAATATTTGCCACCTAGACACAAATTAGACTCGTATTACTGAACTGCTAAATTAGCGAGATGACTTTGAAGTACAACGGTAGAACTCACATCAATAAATACGGTTCTCTGTGCCGACGGGTTTGTCTGTTCAATAATATTCCCTGATAACTAAATAATGTATAAGCTTAGTACCTACTCCTCTCTGTTCATTTGCGAGACCTTGCAATCTAATCTGCTTTGAGAGTCCTTCAGACCTGCAATGAAGATAGCTTCCTCATAATAACTGACTCTTGGAGTGTACTTAAGAACAGAGCTTCAAATCCAAACGATCTGAGCCCATCATTCAACTTATGTATGAGACTCTCTCTAGAATAAACAAGACTCCCTTCTTATAAAGTCATGTAAAGTGATATTCCTATGGGTTCCGGACCACTGCGGCATCCTCGACAACAAATAAGTTGATGAAGCACCAAAGAGAGCAGCAAAAAATAGCCTCCGATTGTCAAACTACGTCCTCAATGGTATAAGTTCTGGCTGTTGAGCTCTCCCACGGACTTACTTGTAATTCGGGCGAACGTCTTTGAGAAGCCTTTTACACCAAACAACAGAAGATAACAACACATCCTAACGCGGCTGAGTAGTGGGCACAAAGAGTTAACTTATGTGCACCTGCATAGCTTTCCTCAGCAAAATAGAGAGGCGTGCAATGGAAAATGATCCGTAAACCACGTACTTTCAAACTGCCCAATTTTCAACTATTTATGGGTCAATTAAATCTGGGTTCAGATGTAAAGCGTTTGCTCAACCGGATTAAATGCATCAAAAACTGTTCCAGTTTCTTTGTGGCAGTGGGATGAAGATATTAATTTAGCGGTTTTGCTTACGTGAGATGCCTTTCGGAATATTACGTGCGTAGTAAAAATAGTCTAATGGTCATGTTCCAGTTTAGATATTTGTTATCTAATGCTTGGTATTTGTTGCCTAATTACTTATGAACAATTTTGTTTTTCTTTCTCTGTTCCTCCGGAACCACCGTAAGGTATTACTTCAGCGGATGAATGAGGATGATATATATGAATGTAAATGAAATGTAGTCTAATACAGTCTCTGGTACTTATCAACAGTTAGTTTTATTTAAGTTGCCAATAACTGTTATCGTTGTTGTGATTATAAACAAAAAATGAAAAACAAAATTGAAACTAAAAAAATGTATTTAACCTAACAGTCTTTCTAAATGTATTTACTGGCTGAATACAAATAATAATGTTGAGAGAACGTAATGGTCTTATATATAAATATTTAATATACATTACAACCAATTGGTAGAAAAAATATTTTTCTATAAATTATCATGAATGACAATTTTTTGAACGAAAAGTTAGAAAACTTTTTAACCAACGATTAATATTAAGAAGACGGTAAGACCGTGGCGTAGCATAACAATAGTTACCAATATAAATATAATCAATATAATGATTAATAAAATCATCATTTTTATTAATTAATTAATTAATTAAACGTATTTAATTTTAAATATTATACAGATTTTCAAAAAAAATATATTACTATAATATTTGTACTATTTAGACCCAATTTATACCCCCCTATATACACTGATAAATTTTTAGCATAACATAGAATTATCTCAACCTTTCCTATATATTACTTAACATTTAAAAAATACACACACACACACACACACACACACACACACACATATATATATATATATATATATATATATATATATATTTATATATATATATATATATAGAGAGAGAGAGAGAGAGTCTTCGGGGTTTTACTTTCGACGATATTAAAAATAATTTTTAATTTTGGTTAAAAATTCCTACTAAAGGAATATGATGTAATTGGGTGCTTTTTGTTATAAAAGCAAAATTTAATGGTTCTTAAATTATTCAATCAAAGATTTTCTTAAAGAAGAGTTATGAGCAGTTATAAATAACTTCATTTGCATCTTGCGATAAATTTTATTAATAAAGATCGAAGAAAGATAAGTAATTACAACTTAACAAATTTGTATACTAGTCAGCTGGTTTTATAGCAGGAATTCTTAAACAAATTACTGATATTCATAATTCTTAAAAAAGGTAAATTCTAAAAAGGGAAAAAAGGTAAAAGGTTATTCTGAAAAAATAAAATAGTTAAGTAGAAAAAATAATAAAATGAAATGAACTAACGTGTTATTTTTGTTGTCCTAAATAAAATATATAATTTTACAAAATTATGAATCCAAATTTTATGTTTTGTAATAGATGAATTTTAAGTAATATGGTTTTAAATACGGATTGTATCGAAACCAGAATGTGAAGATTAAAACTAAATTTTATACACACAACCATTAGTGTTGTAGGTAGGTCATTTACTCTAAGAAATAATTATAAAGAGGTCATTTCAGGGAAGGGTAAATGGAATATAGGGTTACAAAATGGGGAAGGTAGTTGGAAAGGGTCGACATAAATCACTGCAGGTAATGGATCACCTGCTGCAAGATGCACGTAGCCCTCTCTCAACGACAAAACTCTGTTTCTCCTACCGTTGTTCAAGCTAGTGTTACACAAAATTCTCAGATTATCAGTCATAGTCACATTCAACCTTTACACCAGCTGGGATTGGTACTGATCAATAATTTTTTTAAATTAAACTAAAATAAGGTACTATCGATCTTAAATTTAGAGGTAAATTAGTATCGTTCTTTTAATTTTAAGATCTTGAATAAACAGTACCACTTTTTTCTCAGTAAAAATGGATTGAATGAAATTATGTGTGAAAAAAATTCCATATTTTATTTTAGAAAAACAAAATATGTTTCAATGTTGACTATATTAAAACTATTAAGTCATGTTCAAATATTTTATGTTTATAAGCTACATAATACGATGCATATAAAAATGATAATAATAATGATATGTAATTATAATAAAATTATATAATTAAGGCTTATCATAAATCAGGCTTATAGAATATAAAGAGATTTCATTGTAAAAAGTACTCTAAGTTAACTTCCAGTAAAACAACGCAATCTGTTTGTATGTTGACGTGTTACAATAACTTGATTTTTGGATCTCTGTGGTTCGTGATACTTTTTTGTATTGAATTTCTTATTGTAGTAATAAATACTACGAATAGTTTCCAGCAGTATTGTTCCTCCAGGAAATTTGTGTATGTTTACTGAGTAACTCTCTGAGTTCTTCTAAATTTATAATTTTATTTAATTTAAATTCCATTCTTATGATTATAAGCACATAAAAAATATATTTTACTAGGATACGGTATAGCTAAAAGTTCATAAAGACTACAGAAACTAACTGCTTTATCGTCAAAATCATCGCGATTTTTTGTCATCTTCGAATTTATCTGTATTCCAGTGTACAACGTTCTAGTGGTTGTAACCCATACTTTACTTTATTTATTTTTTCGTTAGTTAAATATAAATCCCAATCTTTATTTAGTTTATTGGTTGTTTATGTTAATAATTTTGGTTTTCCTTTTCTTATAAACTGGAATTGTAATATTTTTATTATAAAAACTACTCCAAGATAATAAAACACTCTCACATAAATATTACGACCTCTAATGTCTCTAGTAAAATCACGTATTATTCTCATTTCCTGATTCTTTTCTGTTCGTGTTCATTTTTTTCTCTGTAAATCTGCGTCTTCTGCTGATATGAAACCTGATACCAAACTTCTTACTTCCATCCTACACTCTTCAGATTTGATCGTAGTATATTATTTTAAAGCACAATTTTATCTTATTTGGCAAGAGGATAATGATATTGAAGGAATTTGCAATCACTTTTCCAATAAATTATATTATTTATCAGTAAGCTTTCATTTTCTTATGGCCAAAACGAAAAATGTGAAATATTGAACAAACCTTACAAGTAAATTTATTTTCAACGAATACTATATGATCAATAATTGATCAAATGTATTATCCACTGCGATGCATATCTCATCACGGTTTGGGATGGTTAATTTTGTTGTATGTGGAATATTATCTTCCATATAGTTTTAGAAAACTCAATCTCCAATGGTTCTTCGTTAGATATAACTGCTGAATGTTACACCCTATATCGAATTAGTATTATCCATGACAATCTGCAAATTACATCGTTGACACTTCAACATCAGAAAATTCCATGAGCTTTTTAATTCACAGTCCTCACAAGTGTACAATTTCCATACCTATTCTAATTAAATACCATCAAGTTTATTCTAAAAGTAATTTTCGATAAACTCAAGGGTTTATTAAACTAAAACACTAATGTTTCCGGTTAAATAAAGGAAACTGATATAAACCAAAGTGTAGAATTACTAAATAGGCAGAAATACTGCTTGCAATATTTCTAAACTAATCTGTCTATAAATTCTGAACAGGCCTAAATTTTTTTTAAACAAATAATTCCATTTATAATAACAGACTTTTAGAATATTTATTATCATAATATTTTGTATTATTGAAGATTCTTTTGTTTTTGGATGGTTAAATACCACGTGTGATAAATAAGTGATAAAATAGTAAATGCAAAACTTTATTATTTTACTTCATTTACGTATTGAAGACTTTTTTATTTTTACGTATTTTAATGTATGAAGAAAAATTGAACACTTTTTTGACAAAAAGTAATAATCAAAAAGGGTCATATCGACCAGATAGTAAGTTAGTATGAAACTACAAAACAAACAAAAAGTGTAAACTTGAAAATAATATCTCATGAGAAAAATTTGTTGAAATAAAGTAGAATATCATTCTGGTAATGACATAATTTTAATTATTATAAATGAAGAGAAACCTGTAGGAAATGAAACCTTTCATAGGTCATATCGCTTTTATTAGATCATCAGTTTAATGAAAAAAATAAGAAAATACAGTTTAACCTTTTAAGATTTTCACATATATTATAAAATATATCAAAATTTTGGTAAATTTCAAAAGACTGATTGTATAACGTGATTTAAATTATAATTTAGTAAACCAGTCGTTTTCAAATTCCCAACTTGTACAGCACAGGTTGGGAATTCATATTCCTGGAACAGAGGCGAGCCCTGTAGGGCTCTGCTCCAGGAAATTAGAATAATTAGAAATTATAATAAGAATAAAGTTGAATGAAACTGAAGAATAAGAAACAAAAATAAAATCATAATAAAAAAACTAAAAACTAGAATTTTTGCTCTACGAATGTCTTGATTTATTCAACTTTGGTGAAACTTTTATCTTCTACTTTTAAATAGAGATATTTTGTTAAATTTTTAAAAAACATAACTTCATTAAATTGACATTCTACAATTTTTCAGATATCTCTTTAATATACACTTCCATATTATCTATCCCCTCTTCCGCCCACACCAAACTGTAAAACTACACCTAACACCAATTACTTGTAAGACATAAAGTTGGCCCAGGGGATTCGCCATAAAATTTCATTCTAAAAATTTGAATCCGCAATTCAGAAGTTTGAGAACCGCAGCAATAAAGTAATTTACAGGTTCATTAGTGGATTAAAAATGTGAATTCCCTCATTTCCACATTCTTTTAAAGGCTCGATATTAAAATATCTTATATCCATGAACGGGTAAAATTTCGTTTCTTGAGTAATTACCATGATTTTAACTTCTGAATGATCAGAAAATCAGTTATTTAATCAAAGGCAATTTTGACTAAATAAATTTTATTTATACATGCGATGAAAATTATTTCCAAACATATAATGTTTGTAAATGCAACAATCATCTGAGAAATGAATAATTCGGCACATCGCGCTTGAACGGATTCTGTAGTGCTTTGTGCAAATCAGATTATTACTTAGAAAGCTAGATAGTTTAATGTTTACTCTTTTATTTTATATATTTAGTAATCAGGGTATTTTTGTTTCTTAATTATAAGTTTAATGAAAACGGTTCGTATTTATCATTCGATACTCCTTTAATGTCTAGATTAATAATAGTAACTAATGAGTGTTCTCTTTTATAGAGTTCCGTTAAAAATAGGAATGAGATATATATATTTTATTTATTATATTTACTAAAACCTGCATTTCTTAATACATGAATTTCTTAATAAATACATTTCACAACTAGTTTAATATTTTACAATAAGTTTCTACTGGTAAATATTCTCTTAATGGTGGATTTTCTTTTACTTCAGTATTCTTAATCGCAAAACGATTTAATAAAGGGAGATATCTTACGTGTTCGGGGTTTGACCAGGATATTGAGAGATAGCACACGAAAACATTTCTTATAAATACAATTTATAATTAATAAGGTTCAAAAGTAGCAGTTCAAATTAAATAAAAAAATTAATTTAATAAATTATGTAAACCAAAATACAATTCAGATTTACTATATATTTTACATAAAAACTAATAGGTACTAATAGGTAATATTTATTAGGTAAACATTTATTTAATAGGTAAAATAATAGGTAATATTGAATTAGCGGTAAAATAACAGTCGAAAAATCAACAATTCACTCAACGCAAAAATTATTCACTTTTAATGTTTACAAAAGAACTACCATACACTTTATAAATGATTAGAATAATGTCACTTTCTCTCCAGCTTAAAAATAACTTGCCGAACAGCTTCTTGTTTTCAACCATTGTTCAAAATGGAATACTCGTGGCGCGCTCTCACTTGTTTGCTGCCAAACAACCTTACTCGGAATGCTTCCGCACACTGTCATCGCTTTTATCGCAAACTGAACTGAACACGACTTGTCCTCCACCGGTACACCACAGTATGTTTATTTCTGACCTGCAGTAACAGTACCCGACCTTCCTTTTGATTGTTCAAGGGTAATAATTTCCATTTTCCCCACATTTTACTCTTTTCTATAGGTCCTTTTCTAGAAAGAATCCCTTTGTCGTTTCTTGTAGATTTTTTTTCTTCATTCTTTCCTATATGGAAGCTATTCTATCAATTACAATACATTTCTCATTTATTACCTATTATATCTTCATTCAGATTTTTTTTCAGTGTCATAAATCTCTTATATTTTTTCCATTTATAAATAAAATTTGACTTAACAACAGAATAGAACACCATTTGAAATAATGTATTTTATTTCCGACAACATATGTCACTATATTATTATTGACATTGTGCTTTGTAAAAATAGAAAAAAGATAGCAAAATAGGCAAGTGAAATCAATTAAACTATTTATGTAGTCCAGTCAATGAGAGAAAAAGGATCGATTTTTGAAGAAAAAATGGTAGAGTTAGGGAATTACATTGGGATGTAGATTTGGATAAGTATAACTTGTTTACATGCGATTGGACAAAACTTTCGCAAACTGGTCAAAATGACGGCCATTCAAAGTGGTGAAAATCGGTTTTTTCTATTTGTAAGCCAAGATAAACTTCCTAGACGAACAAGTTCTCAATAAAAGTGGTGGAAATTTGCAATGCCTGTGATTTAAATTCTTGAACCTTGAATTTCATTAATTAGTTACTGCAATAAATCCGAAAAACCGTTAAAAATTGGCGTTTTATTCAAAGCAAATAATTATTTCAAAAATAACCTTTTTACTATTTAACTGATAGCGCAATAGTTATTTTTTCCACCTACTCCAATTTAAAAAAAAAAAATGGTCTCATTCCGTCCAAAATTCGCGGACATAAAGCGATTTTTTTCGCATTCCACCGATATCAAGTAACGAATTCAGCTTTATTCGCGCGTGACTGCCGCGAAACGCTTCCTCGCGCATGACTATCGCGCGAGCACGCTCTATTTTTGCTCATTTTTTCGGCGAACTTTAAATAATTTCTTAATTTATTTTTAGTCTAAATATTTTCACCATTTGAAAGTACAAGACTTGAAGAATAGATTGCACTTGAAATGGACACGTAAACTTCTTAAAAGCCAAGATAATTACAGTTGCCTGATGAATCTTTTTATAAACAATACAATATTTCTGCAATACAATACAATACAATATTTATTTATAATACTATTATTAATACTTTTATTTATAATAATATTAAAAATACAATATTTATTTAGTACAATATTTCTGCAAGGAATAAACTAATTTTCTTGTGAACCAGTCATTGAATTTAGAATTCCCACAGCTCACCTGTCAAACAATAAAAATAGTAAAAATTAGTTTCTGCAATAAATATCGGTTTGCAAAAAACGGCCATTATTAACAGTTTTTCGGCTTTTTTGCAGTAACTAATTAACAAAATTCAACGTTTAAGAACTTAAATTACAGGTACTGCAAATGCCTACATCTCAATCAATTCCCCGCCGAAGGGATAAGATCCCGCCTCGTAGCGTGTCAGGTCGCTACACCACCCCCTCCGTTCCTTGCCAACAATGGCTTTAACGGAGGACATCTTCTTGCCCTCATACTGATCACATTCCACAGTGTTCTGAGTATAACCGTTTGTCTCCCACTTCAGCTCCACTTTTGAAGACCGCTCGGAATAGCACTACGTTGATCGCAACCAACATTTACTTATTACCCGCTTAATAAGTCTACACTCCAATTCGACCAATTGCCATGCTGAAGTTAGTAAATCCACAACCTCCATTGCAAATTCCTACAACTTTTATTTAGAACTTGTTCGCCTAGGAAGTTTACCTTGGCTTACAAAATTGAAAAATCGATTTTTACCAAATTTGAACGGCCGTCATTTCGTCCAGATAGCGAAAATTTTGTCTAGTCACGTATAAAATAGTTATAATTACCCTAATCTACAATCACTTTCCTAAACTGTCCTAATTTTTAAAGAAAAAATCTCTATTAACTGAACTAATGGTGGTCATATACATTCTACACCGTGAAAGGAGTTTCCGATAAGATAAAAAAGTTTCAATAATAAGTATGGTATCAAATTTATTTTTTATACTTCGTTAATAAAATAATATAACCAATTGGATTAATAAATAAATTAAAAATGTTGTTAAAAAATTTGAACTTAAAACATACTAATAAAATCTATTTTATTCATTATGAATCCGAAAGGAAGAAATTTTATATAAATCTAACTGATTTTATTAAATTGTTATTAAATCTGTTTTATACATTACAAACTTATTTATTTGATATTATTTAGTTATAAATTTAATTTTTGATTTTCACTACTTATCGATATTGGAATGAAAGCGTCTCTTCTTTTACGGTTTCTGTTCAAGTTCCAGGTTTACATTCCAATCAGACTTGAAATTTACTACAAAATTGATTTTTCAAAATTAAAAAAAAAAACACAGGAATGAAACTGTGTCTGATTGTCTGGAACTGATATGTTTTCAGGTTAAAATAACTTAAGAAAAAAATTAAAATTAAAGTTAATTTATAATTAAAATTATAATTATTATTTATTAATAAATTATTAATCATTTTTTGTTTACCATTTATAAAAAAAAAAAAGGTAATAATATTCTGGATCTATTACTTATTTGTGAAAATAAAGTCGTCAACTTTTCATATTAAATCATAGGTACACTTTCGATAATCTAATGTACATTTATTCATTCTGAAAAAGGAAAAGATTAACGTATTTGTAGTATTAAATATTAATGTTTCTTATTCATCTTCATGAAATAAGTGTGATTTTATGTGAAATGTTTTCATATAATTGCACGTTACAATGAAACGGTGATTAATTTTATTAAGGCTGAACACAAATATTATAAAATACAAACAATACACTACTGTATGTAACAATTCATTTATCTAATATAACAGAAATATTAATAACAAAATGTGGAAACTTGTTTTAGGAACCTTTCAACCAATTTTAGTTACCTGTTACAAAAATATTTCTAATAACTGGAAAGTTGCACTAAATCAAAATTGAATAAATATTGAAAAATTTCAATACACATTTCAGTGCGTACCCAAAGAATATTAATACTATTATTTTGTATTTAATGATAAAAATGTTTATTTTTTTAATGCAAAATTCTCCAAAAATTATTTGCTTTTAAAATAACAATGAAAAAAATATCTTTTTACATTCAATAGTAAATTAAAAATGATTTTATTAGGTTGAAGTAACTTCAAATATCATGAGATTTACGTATATATAAAAAAAAAATATTGTAATCCGTACGTTTTTTTGTAAAAATCTTCTATTAAGTTGCTGATACATAAAAATGAAATTCGATATCTTGACAACTAAAATCAAAAAGAAATTTAGAATATTTTCTTTTTTAACGATTGCCCAAAAAGAGTGTAACGTTTTTAGTGTACATATATGTTTGTTTCAACATTGCAGCAAAACGACCAAACTGATTTAGATGTATGACCCCGCGTTGAATCCTTAAGTTACCGGGAGTGTCATGAGTTATATTTATATATAAATAAATGTACAATTATTGTATACAAATATATATATATATATATATATATATATATAAATTCACTGTATTAGCTTAGTTTGAACTGAATGATTCGAATCAATCAAATGATTAATAATACAAAAATAATAGAATTAAATTTACGTTAAAGAAAAAAAATTAAAACATTTCTGTCCAGTAATAATTGGCTTTTCGTGGGACTGCGTGTGGGGCTTGAGTGGTAAGACGATGCAAACACCTCGTGTGAGGCTAGAACAATCATGCCTATCAACTAGTAACAAACCGGGTGCCCTTGGAGCGTTGTTTTGGGAGGTGCAATGGAGTGCTCTTATAATATCTCTGCAAACAATTGCCCAATTTTCAAAATTCAATACGTTATTTTGTGGTGTAATACAAAATCACGATGGAATCAAACGAGAACCAAAATTAACTGATATTCAAAAAAAATATCTAGTGGCCTGCCTTACACCGAGACCAGCTTGAGCTCGGCCAGCTCCCACAAACAGTCTTTGTAGAGTTTGAATGTCAGTATGATTAAAGGTAATGCTGTCGGCATCGGATTGAGGATCAAGCCCACTTTTATCCGAATTTGATGCTTTAGGAGGACAGGGCAAAGTGGAACGTTGTATACTGCCACTAATATAGCGCTGGGTTGTGGCGGTGCATAAACTACAAGGGACTATCCTAGGTAGAGCTGTCGTAGATCTAAGCATTCACATTTTTGCCAAGGGCCAGAACTACGTAGCACAGAGTCGCGTGAGACAATTGGAGAGTTCAGCCATTAGTATTTAGATCCCAGAAAATTGTTATGATCCGCACAGTTGCCTAAGATATTTGTAAGTTTAGACTGGTGTATGCCAATTAAATAAATAAAAAGCTAAGCTCGTTTGGCTCAGTATGTTAAATATGCTACATCCATAAGGTTTTGAGTTGTGAATTTTTCTCGATGATCACTAAAATGTATTAAATAATAAAAACAATTATAAAAATTAAAAAATACGCCTGCCAAAAAATAAAATAAATATATTGAACTAAAAAGCTACAATAAAGCGAACCAAAAAAAAAAAAAAGAAAAGAAAACAAGGTATGTAAATAAAGAACCAAACATCGATATGTAGTATTTAATTAAATAAAATAATGGTGACCAACCAATTTCAGACAATTTTAATTTTTTTAAATATATTTTTCACCTTGTATAAATAGCAGTCATTTAAGGTTGTCTAATGATTAAGTTCTCACCAGATCTGACATCAATAAGAGAATTTTGTCCTTCAACGAAAATATTTGGAATGCAGTCGGGGAACTCTGAATAGTAATTGTCCTATATTAAAGAGCTGAATAGAAATTAGTCTATGTTAAAGAGAACTTAATCATACCTTTTTTTTTTTTAGTTCGATTTATTATTACAGTATATTTAGTTCAATTTATTTACTTTATTTTTTTTTTTTTTATTTTATGGTCGTCATGTATTTAATTTTTATAATTGATTTTATTATTTAATAATTTTTTAATTCGTGGAAATTTACAAAAGAAATTTAGATAAAAATCTAAACTTAGGCGACCATTTGGGTTATCATAATAATAATAATAATAATCAGCACTAAACTACCAATAAAAACTATATATATATATATATATATATATATGTGTGTGCGTGTGTGTGTGAATTTTATTTAATATATATATTTATATTGTGCCAAATGGGTTCGACGGCATGTGGTATCTTAGGATCTCGTAGTAGCCCTGAGAAGGTCTGTTTGTAATTTAGTAATGGTGGCCCTGCAAAAAGGCCGTTTGCGTGTTGATGCGGTAGCACTGAGAAGGGCTGTTGAGTCCGACCTCTGGTCTCCGACGAAGTCGGCTCGGTCCGTCAGGGAGTTGCGGCTCTTCCATTGGAATCGGACCCAGCGACAGTTTAGTCCCTACTATAGCATGAGAGCGGTGGCCAGAGCCCCAAATTGTCCGTTGTCTTTGGCCAATGCTGTTTCCCCCAAGCTATACCACATTGAGCCGCTGGTCTGGATGCTTAACGCTCGGCAAGCTGGGGCGGGAAGATAGCGTCTGTGCCCAGCGACTCCCTCGGCGGGAGCTGAAATCTTCCGCGAAATCCCACGTTTGACCAGTCAAGGAGTTTCTTCGTCCTTCTTCTCGGTCTTTTCCTGGTGCTCATCCGCGAGAAAGTAGCTCTCGCTTTGCCGTGAGCTTAATACTCGCCTGCGAGTGGTGGGGAGAATTGCGCGGTCAGCTGACCGCCAACTAGCTAGTTGGCGGGGAGGAACGCGTATGAAGGCGTGTAGGTGGTCTGGAAGATCCTTCGACATCTGGCTAGAGTTGCGCTCACCGATAGTAATCACAGCACGTGGCCACAATAAATATATGGTGCCACATTACATATTACATTATATATATATATATATATATATACATAATAAAATTAACTCTTACATAAAATAGAAAAAATAGTTTTTGTTTAAAAATATCAAAGCTACCTCATTTACAATCCAACCTGCCAGTCAAAAATTAGCAAAAGCTTTTTTATTGATCGGGTAAAGATTATTTCAAAAAAAGATAAAGATAGAACGAAACTTAAAACTATCAAAAAGATATCTCCACTCATTAACGAAATTTAATGCTAGATGTAACAGTTCATGTCCTTATTAAAAACTTTCACAAAAGGATTTTTAATTTCAAACAAGCTGCTGGACATTGGTTCCTTATCACCATTTCCTGTTAGTAATTTTTTTCTAAAAGCTCTAATTTCTAATAAACTAATTTTGTTACCCGTTTCCAAGCAGTGTTGGTCTGTAACCAATTTCTCTTGTCTTCTATATTTACAATGAGCTCCTTTATTCTCTAGTCTTGCTTTTAGCATTTTCCCTGTCTGTCTAAATTTCAATAATTATCTTTCAGAATTAATTTACAAATGTTCTCTCTCGCTCTTATCTTTTCTACAGTAAACACAATACATCCATGATGATGTGTTTAGTCAACGTTAGCACCCCATTTTGTATGTCGATAAAGCTCTTATTTCATTTTTTTAATTTATTTTAATCTAATAGAGAAAAATGGTGTACAGTGAAATCAATTTTTAATTTAAGATAAAAACCGTAGATATTTTCAAAGAATAATGAAACAGATCTAAATACTGTGTAAAAAATATTTATTTGCTTTCGGTGGAAAAATGAAAAATTGATTACTATAATTTTCGTTTATACCAGTTAACATTATTATATATTGAATGATGAAAAAATAAGGAATATTGAAAAGTTATTCTATCAAAATAATTTACTTTGTTAGGTAAAGCGCGTAGGTCTTAATAAAAGAATCAACGAGCGACAAAAAAGATGGAATTTCACCTATAGTGAAATTATCATGTATTTGTTTTCATTATATACATGAAATTCGAAATATATTTCGGTGAATACGAAATACAGAAGGTTGTGCAATTTAATTGTACATAGTTAATTAAAACAACAGAATATCAACAACACTACAGAATTCATAAACAACCATCAAAACAACAAACTATTTTTAAAGTTTCAATTTAGGTTATTTTAACTTTTACCTGGTATAAAAATACAATATTTAACAATAGTTCGTTCATTAACATTTTATTATGCTTTTTCTAGTGTTAACGATTTAAAACGTGTATCTAACCAGTATATTTGTAATTCAATTATTTCCATGTTTTATTAACGGTACTTTTTGCACCTCATATTAAAACACATAATCAAAATTTACCGCTGTACCAATTGTTATATTTAAGGGATTACGGTAATCAAACTCTATGTTATATACGTATATAATTTTATATAAGCAAATATTTATGTCTTATGTTTAACAACATAAATATTGATGTTGTTTTATTTTATTTTGGTTATGCTAAGGTCACCAATTTTTAAACAAGATGGAGGTTAATTTAAATAATATTTTTAAAAGTTGGAATAAATTTTTCTGAATGAGACAAACATGCAAAGTGTAGCGCAAACAATATTGTAATGATGGTCTGTGAATGTTCGTTTAAGTTGGCTCTATTTTACTAGTTTTGTATATAAATTGATTTTACCCAACAATTTGCATTAAGGTAGATGTAATCGGCTTATTTTGAGAGTAATTAAGCATGTTTTGTTTCAGAGCTAGTGTGTGTGTGCATGCGTGTGTGCGCATGTGTGTGTGTGCGCGTGCGTGATTTGCTTTTACTATTCTTCTTTGTAAGACCTGCACATACCGGATCCATGCATTTCTTTTTTATCGTAATTTAAATTAATTATGATCTAAATTTATAAATAGTTTAATGTAGGCAAATTAATTAAAAAGAAAAATTTTGAAAAAAGATCTAAAATCATAAAGATAAAAAATTTACATTTTTGAAATAAAATATTCTTATATGATTTTTTGTAATATTCTACAATGTATATGATTTATTTTCTTGTTTTTAGAGAAAAAATATGGAAAATTTATTTTTTCAATTTATTTTATTTATAAGTTGTCATATTCATCATAACTTTTTTAACTTAATTATCTAAACAAATTAAACTGTAGAAAAATATTATTCTCCTTTTGAGTTATTCCTAGCGGGATAATCAGTTTTTTACATCAATTTTTTTGCTGTAGAAAACACAAAAACAGAGATACCAGAGAATAAGCTGTAATTTTAATGAAATTCTATTAACAATCGTTTTTTAATGCACCACCATTAACAAATTTTGAAGTGATGTAATAAAAATTTGTCTGATAAATAACTAATTTTATTTCTGGAAAATCTGGAAGGTATATATATTTATGTTCATAAAAACATCAAAATGTCAAGTGAATTACGAACGGTGAGTTCCCGTTAACTTCTTCGCTTAGCCGAATTTTCTATTACACGTAAGATATACTGAAATGTTAGTAACATTCAGTACATCACTGATACCTTTCCTCTTTCAAAATAGGGTCTAGATCTATAATAAATATCATTACTTTCAGAGTAAGCTACTCTGAGTAGTGCTTTGACTTTCTTTACTCTTTTACTTTCTCTTGAGCGATTATTTTCACTTAGCAAATCTCAGCCATATAAAGAAGAACTAGTTGTAAATCAACGAATAATTTTACTTTTTATGTGAGAAAAATTAATTTATTTTATTAGTTGCGTTCAATAGAGAATGCAGAAGAAAGTGAATTTAAGTACTGCAGTTTTATTCATGTACTTATTAATTCCGTAACACCAGGCTTATCCCCAATTACAACAACACTCCCTCTTTTTGTTTGATGAGAAATGAGTTATGTAGTGCTTGATGAATAACTAGTCAAACCGAGGATTCAAACCCAGAACCTAATGAATGAAAGTAGAAACGCTAATTCTCCGCCAAAATATATTTCATTTATAAAATTGAAAATAAATTGTTTAGTCAAGAATAACTTCTGTTATTCTTGATCAAATTATTATTATAATTTGATGGAAAAATTATGAACTAATCTCCGGCTTTAAGCTTTTAATTTTTATTGTAGTTTCAGTGGAAAAATGTTTAAAAAAATTGTTTCCATTGATTAACCTCTGCAAAAAAAAGCATTTTTAATTTTCCTATTCTCTACATAATACTGATTTACTTCAAACACACCGTATCAGTTGAATACATTACATCCAGTCTTGTGAAAACTAGTATCGTAAGTTATTCAGAGTCATAGTTGTAGATTGGACTACATTCAGTAAGACTCAGATAAAATCTTAGTACTTGTCTAGTGTATTATGTTAATACTGACCTTATTCTCTCAACATTATGATAAGGAACGATTATTAACAACATATTAATGATTTTGTCATCAAGTTACCTAGCTAACTCAAACTTTTTGACAATAATATGTTCATTAATCATCTATTTTCTTAATTTTCGTTTCAGTTATTCAAAACAGATTTCCAAGTAACAATTCATATATGTACTCTTAAACTGGATATTTGGTGGTCGACATATTTGAAAGTGATATTTGTTGACATTTATTATCAGATTTAAGCTCTTTTTATTTTTATTATGATTATTAAACTTAGATATTTTCACATCATCTTGATAAAATAAATTTCAGAAGAAACTGTAAAAATTTCTCTGTAGGAATATATTTTTAGAAAATGTATAAAATAAGTAGAATAATAAATAAATAATAGTGTAATAAAAATAACTACACAAATGTGTAATAGTGCAGAAATGTGTCAAGGGGAAGGGTGAAGATGGATGGAGACATGTCTGAAAGTTATCTTACAAATACTTTGATGAGGCGTGCTGATGGGATCTACACAATTCTTTTCAACCAAGCTTGAAAAGAAGCTCTGCAGAGAACAGAAAGCTTGAATAGAGATTTTAAACCGGGAGGGGACTTAAACATACTGGCATTTGCAAATGACGTAGCAATTATGTCTGAAACAATGGATGATCTTAGGGTATTCGCAGAAATATTCATTAAAGAAATCAAAAATGTTGGACAATAGTGAATGAAGGGAAAACTAAAGTTTTAGTTCATTTCGAAAGGAATGCAACTAGGGATATACTAAAGACTAATTAGAATAGAACAAATCCAACAATAGAGTATATGAATAGATTTAAGAACATCGGTGTGACTATCAGTAACACAAATTTGGAAGATTTTTTCAAGAGATTCTTTCAAGGTGAGCTAACGCCAGTAAGATGCCTGGGTGCATGCAAAAAGCTGACATCTACAAAGCGTATCTCGTATAAAAAAAGTGAAGGTGTATGAAACTATTATTCAACCTATTCTGGCGTATGGCAGTGAAACAAGGATCAAAATGAAATAATAACACGGCTCGTAATTTATAAAAAAAAATTGAGGCCCCATTAAGGAAGGAGAAGAATGTGGGATAAGAAAGCACAGAGAATTAAAACGGTTGTATCAAGATCCTGATATTAAAGCTACGATAAAGGCGAGAAAGTTAAATTAGTTGGGTCAAGTTTGTTGTTGAGAAGAAAAGAAGGAACAAAACTGATAGAAGAAACGAGGGCTACACCGGAGGGAAGAAGGCCGCTGGGCCGGCCATAATTAAAATGGTATGACTAGGTTCCAAAAATGTTAAACCAACTGGGAGGTGGACACATATCGGATGACAGAGGGATGTGGAGGAGGCTTAACTACGAGGCAAAGAATCGACTGAAATTCGTCGTGTCCCAGCAGTATAAAATAAAAATTCCATTCCAAAAAATTAGTGAGCATTTAATTTACAACTGTATGTTTAGATTTTTTAAATACACCGTATAGATCTATACGCTCTATATTTCATTTACATGAAATTTTTCGTTCACATCTGTTATTCTGTGATCATTTTATTTACGCAACTACGTGTTTAGTTTCCTAACAACATTGTTATGCCAAAAAATAGTTTATTGCTCTGTTGTTTTTATGTTAACGACATAAATTTTATTACCGTAATTTTATTTATCAATTTATAATTATCACATCATACATAAAATTTTTCTTTCATTAAAGTTTTTTTTAATTCGAGTTACTGAACACCTGATCTAATGGCTGTTCCTTTTTAAATTTTAATTTATTGATATAATTATTATTGATTTATTATTAATAATTTTACTTCAACGTAACTTTTACAATTAATATTACATAAGAAGTTACTCTTAGGTACCTAGAGGATTTCAATATGCTCCCATACCATTAAGCCAATATAACACGCAAAACATCGTAAAAAATAAAAGAGAATACTACACTATTTTGTAATGAAATTTTAATAAAAAAAAATTATTCTCAATATTTAAAAAAAATTTTAAATACGTAAACCCACACATGTTTTTTTTTTTTTAATGACTTGTTAAATAAACGAATTATAAATCGGTAATTTAGGTCAAATTTAGGAGTGTTGACCTATGACAATACTCCTAAACGTGTGATCGGTGTTGATAGTTAATGGTGAGTGTTAAAATTTTTACCTTAATATTATTTAATCACCTAAATGTAATTTATCTCATAACCAGGAAGTTAGTTCCATTTCTACTCTTAAATACAATCTTTTAATATTTGAGAATACAAATAACCTCATAATATATCATTTAGTATATGTGATCTCGTAGACTGTAATATCATGCTGAAAGAAGATGCTGAAAGAATAAAAATACAGTTCTTCTTCTTCAATTAATGTTATCGGTAATTAGTTTACTGGTATATCTCATGCCGTTTACCGTCTGGTTTTCTAACGACATAGACGCGGATTGTGTTTTTATAAACTTTCAAATGTTAAATTAGTAACCTTTCATATAAACATAAAAAAAATTAAATACACGTTTTTTCCGTATTACTTCACATCGCTCACTCATTAATTTTTACATACCAGCGCGTACTTTCATTTCACTGAAAGAGCGTTTCCTAAAACGGTAGTTGAATCATATGGAGCACGCCTTAAATACACCAAAGAGAGAGTGATCTTCAATTGGCAAACGATATAGTCAATACATTTAACCTGCTTGAGCATATGTGGTTAACCTCGAATAATCATGTATTATTCTAAAAGCCAGTGATCGCTGAAACTTAAGTTAATTGCTGTTTTACATTGAGAGATACGAGAAGGTGTTCACCCTGGGGACTGACCAGAATTTTTCCAACTATGCCGGGAAGTAATCTGTTGATCGATTTACTTAAAATTTTAATAAATGGTTATTGCATATATTTTTTTTTAATACTTCTATTTACAGACGCATTAACAGTTAGTCATTAGCGACTTATCAGTTCAATGTAACTATACCGATAAACGTGTAGTCTTGAACAAACTCAGGCCGACCTATCCTGATATGTGTGGTTAATTGAAATCCAACCGCCAAAGAATATCGTTATCTACGATCTAGTATTCAAACCCGAATAAAAGTAACTACTTTTATTAGGATTTGAACCTGAGAACTTCAACTTCGAAATCAGCTGATTTACGACGACTTTACTACTAGATCAACCCGATGGTTCATTTTATTTTTACTATTTATATCATACATTATTTAAGCATTCTTTTATCTAAACTTAGTTTTTATATTTTTAGGTATACACATAAGTATGATTAAATATATTTGAAGTATTAATAGTAAAAAAATTATTTTTTATTGCTGAAAAAGTATGGCTGACTTCTCTTGCTTTTTCTTCGTTAAGAAAATAAAGTAATACAAATTAAGAACAATTTGGAAAAATAATACAATACAAAATAAGCACGGTTTTTGTTCAGTTTTTCAACAATTTCTTTCTCATTATGTCTCTTTTATGACGTAACGGGATAGTTTGAGACGATTTTGATGAAATATAAATAATCTTTCAAGATGAAAAATCTATCATCCAGTATCTCAAGACAGGAATGCAATGGAAATGAACAGTATTTTTTTCCACTTATTTTCTTCAATGTGTTAACAATACTGTAGATTTTCAACAAGGCTAAATTGATTTGATTCACATCCTTAGAAGTGTCATCTTCACCTATAGATTTGGTTATGTAGTATACATTACTACTTACAGGAAACTCAGCTCAGACAAGTGCCATTTTTACCGCATTTTATGTGCGTCATATCTCTTCAAAAACTGGAACAGAAAACCTATCTGTAAAATAAGAGATTAATATACCATTTTCAATTGGGAAATATGTATGCATTTTTTAATGATAACGACAATTTTAGGATTTTTTTTAGATATTTACCATTTATTTATGTATAAAATTTCTATACCATTATGTATGCATAAAATATCTGTTATTTTTTATTTACATCATTCCACAAAAATTTTAAATATTCCTGCATTGGGAAGTTAAAAAGCGAGTCCGTCCCCATTAGTGGATTTTTGTATTACTTTCCTTCCATTGTAGATCTAGAGCTATTCTTCGAGAAGAAAAGTGTGGTGACAGTCAAAAATGGGGTATGGGGTATGGGGTTTTTAGGTCTATATTTCATGATTCAGGGACCCCCAAAAAAAAAAAACTGTGTTGGGTAATATTCGTACGTACGTATGTATACGTGCGTTGGCGTGTTTGAAGCTTAATAACTTTTGACTTGATAAACCGATTTTGATGAAATTTTGTGCAGAGACTCGGGTGTATGAGGTAATTTCTAGGTAAAATTTTGGAGTTAATATCTCTAGGAGAGGTTTGGTTGTCAACTTTTCTAAAAGTTTGTAAATAATTCCTGTTTATTAAGCTCAGTACATGCGTGAATACTTATCTTACCACTATAAAAAAAAATTGCCCCAAAACTGTTCCCTTATTTTCCTTAAATAAATAATTGAAAAATCTATCTTTTATTTATAGCATATTTTTTAACCAGTTTTTTAAATGCCTTCCTAGACATAGTAGCAGTTTAAGAGACCCAAAAAAAAACCTTTGGGGTAATAGTAAGGTAGAGGAGCTGACCAAAGTTTGCAATTTTTTTTTTAATTTTTCAAATATTTTTGGGTTTATTTAAACTTTCCATGAAATTAAAAGTCTAAGGAATAAATTTTTAGTAATAATATTACAATAAAATTTTATCATAATTTAGCCCCACTACAAAAAAAAAAATTAATATAATGTAAAAAAATAAAAAAAGTTTCTTTAAAAATAATTTTGACGGAGAGGAGCGATTTACAAAAAAACCGATTTTTTTTAAATTTATTTTAAAGACATTTTTGGTTTATTTAAACATATAATGATTTTTACCACAAAACTTGATCATAAATTACCCTCACCCACAAAAAAAATTTTAGCTAAATTTTTCATGAATCATTATTTTTCTACTATATAAAAATAAATAATCAATGCCTGGAAAGTATTACAACTTTATCAAACTTTTTTTTTTTGTGTACGTTCTCTTGATTACATCGATACGACTAAAAGCACAAATAAATTTGTATAGAATATTTTTATCCCTACTATTGTATTTGTACATTTTTATACTTTTAGTCGCAATTAGGAGTATTTGTTGATTTTTATAGAATTTTTAGAAATATTGATAAAAAAGTTTTTAATATAGCACTTTTTTTAAATTGCTCAATAGATTTATTATGCTTTAATACAAATTTAATAGGATAGAATTTGGTTAAGTACCTTTACTCTATATAGGATGAAATGGAGGTGATTGGATTTAAAATGAACTCTTGATTACCTTGTCGATAAAAAGTCTGCTGCAAGGGTCTATACCTGATATTAATTACATGTTGACTGTATTATATCCAGTTGTTTAGCAAAAACCGAGGTAAAAAGACTTTTTTGTGCTTAGCGATTAAGGCCAATTTAATTAATAAACTTTCATCTTCAATACGAGTTGTAATTTGTGTTAGCGGCAAAAATGAGGGGGTGAAAGAGTTTTAAAAGGAGGTGAGGGAAGAGTTGTGGAAAACTCCCTTTAACCACTTTTCTATTTAACACAACCTTATGATGGAGCGTACTGAATGAAACTCGTACCACCTCGTTACAAGTGAACTCATCCTTCTTTCCCGTTTAATACCCAACTTCCATTTTTCTTTCGAATCACGTAATTTTATTATCAATTTCTTTCATTGTAAACAATTTTGTAAGAAATAAAAAAAATTTATTTTAACTAATTAAATTAACAAATATCTGGTATGAATAAATAATAAGTTTCTGTTTTTATATTTTAATTGTATGTAATCTTATATACATTTATGTATAATTTTCATATATGTCAACACCAGGTATAAGGAAATTCTTTTCATAATTTATTTTTGCTTATCATGTAATTTCAAAACAGATGAATCAGTTTTACTTTAAAAAATTTCGAACGAATCATATTATCCTTGCATGGGAAACTGCTTACACTAGATATTTAAAAACCAACTTGGAGGATATTACATCCAAAATTATTTTAATTATTATTACATTTTTCTTTATTTATTTATTAATTTTTTTTTGTACATTGGAAAGAAAAGCAAATTTAAACTAATTCAAGTGGGGCGTCATTTAAAAGTTGTTGAAAAGAAGACTTTTCGCTAAGCACAAAGTCTCCGTAATAATAAAAATTAACAGTCAGGTAAATTATTATGCATTAGTAAGCACAGAAGAATTTAAGGAAAAAAAAAATTAAATAAATTTTTAAATCATTTTAATTTTGATAAAATAGTGCATAAGAAGTAACTATTATGTGAATTTCTGGAAATTAATTTGAGAAATAGATTTTAATTAGGCTGGTAAAAAAAAGACTAAAGAAAAAAAACAATGCTATTAATTAAACCAATACAATTAAAAAATTAATTGCTGGTAAAGTTTGTGGTCACTTCGACATTGTTAATATAATCTACCATATGATAGTTTTCCTCGAACGGTTTACTAGATTGTTACAGAAACCGTAGATATTTTTATTTCAAGTTTCTTTAATTAAACAGCTTTACAGTGATTTTGTTGTACAGATAATTTCGGCTTACTCTTAAGTATTTTATGACGATGAATTTGACCTCAAAATTTTTCCAAAGGGCTTCATGTTTTTGTAATTATCACTCGTAAAAATTCAAACATTTAAAAGGATATATTTTTCTATTAACAGTAAGCCATTTTAGAGATATTCTCTGAGTAAAGTTTATTTATTTCAATAATGAAATATGATGTCCGAAAATACAAATGGATCAGGGTGGAATAATTTGGAGAAGTGACCAGCGTTATTGCTTGCAATTGACGTAATTGTGTAGTACGTCATAAAATTACATTGATACTAACTGTTTACTACGACCCATTGCTTCTTCAAAAAATAAATATATCACTGTAATATGATTTTAATTAATATCCTTTATTAATGATAATGTAATTGATACAGTCAATTTAATCATAAGATTTACTGTGATAAACCACACCAGAGAATCGGTTTTATTCTGGAATTCATATAAATAATATTAATTTATTTAAAAAGTATAAATAAAATAGGCCTCCTTGTTGTGTATATCATCCAAAATTTTGCCGTGAGTGCAGTGAATAAACTTTTAGATTTCAAATAAGAAATATTGCTCCTTTAGATAAAAATCATATCAACTCTATTCTGAATATAAAGTAGGAGATCAAGAAAAATCTTTGGCTCATCACATCTAATATAATTCTTGTCTAACGTTACCAAAACAACGTGTACCTAGAAAGCCATGCTTTTTGCTCTCCAAAGGGTAAGAAGAGAGCCAATAAACAGAATATTATTTTAACAGAATATTATTTTGTTATCACAACTCGAGACTTAAGGAGAATATTGTCCGACAATATCAGAGGAGGAATAAACTAAAAGATAAGATTTTTTTTGCAATTTATTAAAGATCGGGCCCGTATGCCTCAGTGTATATGTTGTAGTGAAAATATATTCTTCAGTCACTTTGTAGTTAACTTTATGTAGATAAAATAAACAAATTCCAGAATAATTAAATAAAATTAAACGGAAATTAAACTGAAAATCTAAAAATAATACGATTTTAAATTATAATTTTCAATTAATATTAAATAATCAGATGTTTCATCAACTTTATTACATATACATTTATGTAATAGAGTTGATGAAACACGTCTATTAAATTACACATACACATTTTTAAAGGTACATAAAATTTTATTTCACTAATAACTTCTGATTTTTTTAAATATTTTTTTTATTTTTATTGAATAATTTTTATTGTATTTTTTTTTTTTACAATCACCGGATAATAATTATTAATAAATCAATATATTTAATTTTAAAAAGTTAAAAAAAAAAAAATGAAGTTTAATTCGAACGGAAGTGCTTTCCCCTTATAGATCCAAATATTTCATTAATTAAGATTTAAACATTTCTTTATAACTCTGGAACCAGTGAAAATAAGTACTACTTATGATATATCGTTGAAAAGCTCTCAATGAGGGCTTGCATTTTGAGCTTTTTTGGACACTTTTGGTTCAGTCGATTGCAATAAAAAGTGGCGGTTCACAACTAGATGTTACAACTATCCTAAATCCAAAATTTCAACATGCAATGGCTAATCGTTTTTGAGTAATGCAAGATACATACGTACATACATACATGCATACGTACAGACATCACGCCGAAACTAGTAAAAATGGATTCAGGGATGGTCAAAATGGATATTTCCATTGAAATCTGAAAACCGAAATTTTACTCGTTTTAACACTAATTCTAAATTAACTGCTCAATAATGTTATTGCCGGTATTTTTTTCGTTTAGATCCAAACTGTGGTACGGTTGGGTTGAGAATCGACTGGACTCATTGCCTACAAATTCAAACTTTTCCCTGCTTCCACGAAAATGATGGAAATGATAGTTTTCTAATACTTTTAGTTGTATTAAAATATATATATTTTTTTAAAGTCATTTTTGTTATATAATAATGTATAAAGTGTTTATTTTAATTTGGTTTTATGTAATTTGTCAAATATTTTTAAAAAGACAGTAAGGTCTTTTTATGTAACATATAAAATGGAATTGTCAATTTTCTCACAGTGTTCTGAAGAATTAATCGTCAAAATAATGCTCTCCCCAACACTGTAAAGTGTATTGCATTCGGCAAATGTATGAATTTGACATCTTATGGCGCATCTTTAATATTAAACCTAACCAAAGCTAAAAAAATTTAATTTATAGTTTACGTTCTTATGATTTAAACAGTAATTTATCAATAAATAAATACTGTAATAAATCAGTGATATCAAAATATGTATATCTTTTTCTGAAATTGAAGGCGGTTCTTAATATATTGAAGGTGTCCATGGGGAACATCTAGTTGTAAAAGTTATGTCGAAATCTTTTATGCTTAAATTTTTTTAATATCTTTTTTTAAATTCGATACAGCCATTTTAATTTTGATGTTCTTAATAGTTCAGTTCTGGTGCTCAACCCCAACACTGTTTTTTTTTTTTTTTTTTTTGTTTTATGATATCACCAACGTAAGCTTGTAGCTTGCGCATGGGATATGAAAATGAAAATATAAAAACAAAGGTTATGAAAAACTTTGTAGCGTATGAAAAATGCTGTACTTGATCGGGATTCGAACCCGGGACCTCTGGATGAAAGGCCGAGAGGCTATCATTCCGCCACGGAGATTGGTATGTTTTCAACGTATTTCCTTCCCATATTCTAAGTATATATAGTAACAGTTACAAATGTCTATATTCACGTTTATATGTTTATTACGTTTTATACTCCGAGTTTCATTTTCTTAAAAAGTCTTGAAGATTTTTTCCTTAGAATTTATTTTGAAAGGTTATTACTTTTTATTTCTGTTTACGCATTAATGTTTGTAAGTTGTAACAAGTTTTAATTATTATTAAAGGACATAACACGTCTCATTTTATGTGGAATAAATCTTGAAAATGTATACATAATAGTTGTCTTATTTTGAATAATTACTATATAAAACAAACATTTAAAGAAATTTTTCACTAAAATTTATTTTATTTACCTCAAAATCATTAATTTGAACATGTTTTCCATTTGATTTTGCCACAAAAATGTTCAAACCGTTTGACTACAATCGTTCGATAACATGATTTTTCAATGGATTGACTATTTATTAATTATATTACATTTTAATTGAAACCAATGAATTACATAATTATATTAATTTGTAAGCGAGTTGTGGTGCTATTGAAAATTCTGAGTTACAACTTCATCAGTAATTGATAAAGGAACTAAAATTTCTTAAATAATTAATTAAGAATAAAAATAAAAAGAATATAAAGTATATTTTTTACTTGGTATCTGATTGTGATACAATTAGCTTAATTAATTGGTGTTGGTAAGTTTTATGTAGCAAACTAAATTTAATTTTTCTATACAATTGACTGAATTTTTTCCAAAAAAGTTAGCTTTATGCATTTTTTTAAATTATAAGTGGAATTTCACATCAACTAAAAATCTATGATATTTTCTTTTAATTTTTTTTTTTTTTTTTTTGCCTGAACGCGTATTTTCAGGGCGAGGGATTTTTTGCGAATGTGTAGTGTATGAAATAAAAACCATTACACTAATTAATATATGCTTTGTTTAAACGTGGATTGTAGTATACATAAAACTGTATGAAACGTAATTATAATGGTTTTTTGTAGAAAATCTTTTTGTGGTTTTAGTGAAGTAATTATAAAATAGCAACACACTAAAATAAAATCTTATTATAACATTTTAACTAATAATAATAAAGTGATTACGTCAGCTTTTTTTAATTTATGAAATTTTGTAGAAGTAAAAGAGTATATGAATTACTGAAAAGATAGTAGGATAGTGGTTTATAACATCAAAAAAATTAATTACTTTTACAATAATGATAAGATTTCAATAACGAAGACCAAATGCTTATAAAATTTGAAGGCTTTGTTTATAATCTCTGTTTATGTATCCCGTTTTTATTTTGAATTTTATGTTGAAATATCAACAAACATAATAAATATTTTGGCCTTATTTCAAATATGCAAACCAAAATTTAATGTAAGGCAGAGATTTTAAGTGACAGATTTAAAGAAAACTTGTTCTTTTAAGGAATCGTATAGCCTGTAATATGACATATAAATTAATATCTGATTTTGTTTAATTTTCTTCTGCATTCAGTCTCTGAAATATCCCTTTTCAGTCTAGTACTCATTTGGTCTCCACTTTCTTTGGTAGAATGTTTCAATAATTGATATTTCTTGGTGAATACGTTCTCCATGCTCGTCACTTAAATCGCCAAGATTAGGTGCAAAAAAGACCAAATGTGCAACGTTTGTATACATTCTTATACTTTTCCTAACTATATCTACCTAGATTTGGAATTTAGCTTAGGAACAATTTAACAATATTTTGAAGTGATACCCATGTTGCTTCCTCTAAACGTTAGAATCCTTCACTATTTTACATATCTGTAATCCAAAAAATATTCCTTTTTTAATTTTTGACTCATTGACTCGGGGAAATCTACGTTTAAGAAATAAGAAACGTTGGCCTATAACATCCACTGCTGTAACAAATATTTCTTTAAATCAAGTTTTATATGTAATTGTGGAAGGTACACATTCTTCAGATTCACAAGAGTTTGATTAATAATATTGTTGTGCCCAGCTATGAATGTTTCTGTCTTCGGGGCTAGTATTTTTTAATGTAATGATTTTTCTATCTCTACTGACCCACTCGCATGAGAAACAAGAGTATATGGTATAACTGAAACTTTATGTCACCACTTAACATGATTACTGTCGCGTGTTCGCCGCTCGACCGGATATTGAGAGACTAAAAAATTAAAAATCTCTTATAAATAAAATTCATTACTCTAAAAACATAAAAAATAAATAATAATAATAATAGTAATAACGATAAAAGAAAATAATAATAAAAGTGAATATATTACGACGTACAAAATAGTAATTCAAATATGGAGATTTGTTTCATGACAGTTAAATTATAAAAACCAGAATACAGTCTAATTTACCAAAAACATAATGACCGCTAATATTAATTCCTAATATTGTATTAACAACACGATAAGAATAGACAAGTCTAAAGTTCGTACAATTCCATTCTCTGCAAATATTATTACTTTAGCTGTTCACAATAGAATTACAGGACTGCCTTACACTTTATTAATGAATATTTACCAGTACCTCACCAAACAACTTCCTGCGTTCAACCATTGTTCACACTGGAATGCTTGTGATGTATTCTTCACTCATTGTTACCAAACGCTTACTGATAACGCCGTCACACAGTCGAGGCGAACAGCACCTTGCAAAACTACTCGCAGAATTAACTGCGCAACTACTGTCTGTTCCCGCTGATCCTGGCAGTAATTATATCTCGTGGCCTGCAGAGCAAGTACCCGCCACATTCCTTAACCGTTGAAGCGTAATAATTTCATCGCCCACGCCGTTACGTTTACCATAAATTCCCATTCCTTTCCTGTAAACTTTTCGTCGAACAACAGTATTGGAAGTGCCATTCTCACTACAACAAATAGCAGATTGTTAAACGGACCTGTTAGCCTGAGAAAAGGGACATTTTTAGTTTCTTTCTGGATTCCTTTCATTACTATTTTCTCATACTTTCTTCTTAGTTGAAAGAAATCCATTTCCCTGTTCCGTTATACAGGTCATGTTACAATACTTTTGTTTCTGTATCATCGTCAGTAAATACTTCAAATTGTGGTAAGTTTGCTTTATTTGAGCTGCATAGTACACTGCATGTTAGTATACTTTTTCAGAATTGTAGATTTATCCACAAAAAGAACTACAAATAAACTTTAGTCAATAGACTCGAGAGACAAATACACTATAGCTTAACAAAAAATCCCTGTCTCACGCTGAAAACAACTCAAGAGTATAAAGTTATCTTCAAATTGATAGTTAAATGATAAAATATAATTAATTTTAATTTCTGTTTAGAATTTTGTTTGAAATTCTCACAAATCGACTCTCTTGGGAAAAAGTTCACTTTCGCTTTACTAAAAACATGTTCCCCGGTTAATAACTTCTTTCCTGAAGTTTAGGTAAGCACGATATTTTTTAACAGGTATATGATATCTACTTTTGCAATAATTAGACGTTTTGTTGATTATTTTGACACTTTTTCTAGGTTTCCAGGCAGTAGTACGTATTTGAATAAATTTGAATTCCGGATGGTTTTTTTAATGCCAAGCAGCTAGTAGCAGATAATTTAAACGGTTATGATGATTTATTAATCGTGTTTAACTTAACTCTGAATTTATGTCTAAAACAATCATATTGATAGTTGCTGATGTCGATTTCAAACAATTTATAATGAAAGTAAATATTAAGAATTATTAAATGTTATTTTATGTTTATATCTAACGAAATTTAAACGGTTTATGAATCTTTGAAACAGGGGAACATATTTTCTTCATTAAAAAGAATGATGGATTAAAATAAGTAGTTTTCTTTTGTAAAATCCCATTCAAAAAAATTTTTTTTTACTTGCATCGACAAAGCAAGGTAAGAATTCCCAAAAATCAATTTCTTTAGCAATCGTTTATAATGTTTTTCTTTGTTCATAATAATTACTACTCATCGCTAAATTTGTATTTTTTCGTTTATATTTTGTTCAGTAAAAATACCTTTCAACAATTATCATTGCCGAAGCTAATTTATACCCTTAATAATGTATTTCTAATTTTTTATTGAAATATATGTTAAATAAAAGTTTTTATACAGGTTATCATAGCATTTGAAATACTAAAATCAAAACGTAAACCAGTTAGTTTCAAGTAAAAATCTCCATTAATAGCAATCAAAATGTGCAAATTAAAACAACATTCTAAGCAAACTGAGTAGAAAAGAAAGGTTTATTTAAGTCTTGATGCTGCGTAATTTAATGGAGTGGTGTGTTTTGCAAAGTGGTGGAAAATAAACAGTTTCAACGGGGTTGTTTTACAAGTAAAGAGGGAAAATTATTTCGCGTATTGCAGTGGTGGATCGTTGGCTTCTCACCGTGATGGTGAAGTTGTAGAGTTGGTATGTTGTGAACCAATAGCAATGAGGATCAAGGGAATGGAAAGACTCTTGATTATTTAAACGGTCCCCGGATAGCGGCTTCAGCATCTTTTCTCCTCTTAAAGTAAGAAAAACTACTCGGTTATTCTACCACCATTTTTATTTCCTTTTTTGCTCCTTAACACATTGATACTTTACTAACATAATCCTTATTTACTTAGCATTTTTTGGGAATTTAGTTAAAAAGCAATCATTAATATTTTTATTTTTTACATTAATAGGTAAATATTTCAGAGTAGTAATTATTAACACCTCAGTGGGAAAAAAATAATGCATTTGCAACATTAACATTATTAGAAGAATAATCCCCAACTAAGGTTTCTCGTACTGTACCATAACCGAAGATGTTTCTAAGTTACAAATACATTGGCAGATGTTTAATTTAAATATATATTCTAATTATTATTTAGAAGTAAATGAAACTGTATAGATTCATAAGTGATGCTCAGTTTGTTCGGGAAAAAAGAAATAATCATTTTATAGTGCATGTGAAAATATACTTATTTCTAAAACAGAATCGATCCCGGGACTTTTGGTATTAGAAGGTAAGAAGCCACCACTACACTGCGAAGATCATAGAAACTTTTCGTTTTGTTGGGTTATTTCCAAAGATTATTATTTTACCATATTATTAACTTAATAAATTTATTTATGTTTGACTTTTTTTTCGTATTTTAAGCCAGTTTAGGAAAAATGTAGTGTCAAAAACGTACAAAAAAAGTAGATGACTAAAATAAACGATTAATTTTTTTTTGTTGTTATTTTCATAACAGAAATTCTTAATCTAGTTTCAAATATTCCATTAGCGATGATCATTATAAACATGGAATGTTCCAGGAGGTTACTGAAAAATATTACAGATGTGTTAAAATAATGAGAAATACATTATATGCATTACAATGCATATGTGTATAAATTCGGTATTGCTTTCTAGCCGTCAAAAATTGTCTCCCTTTACTTGTGCCGATAGTATAAAAAAAGCAAATCTTAAATCAAACAACACAATTCATAATGTTCAAATTATAAATTTTTATATTTTTTTTAATGATTTTTTCATGTAGAATTAAACAAAAAATTGATTCAATGTTATGGATTAAATACCTTTTTTAGAAATCTTTGTAAAAATTTTATTAACGGAAAAAAATGCTATAAAAATGGTTATAAAAACTACAGAATATTAAAAACATTTCATAAAAATTCGGTAGAATATGTAATTCTGAAAAAAAAATCGTGTGAAATATAAATTAAGTGTATTAATCTACAAGGGAAGACTTTGCATGTTTCAACAAAAATAAAAACAGAATAATTGCAATGAGTAAAATCCGCACCAAAATAAATTATTTATATTACAATCAATTTAAAAAAGTTACGTTGTTCTGTTATTTTTACCATAGAGCCTGTTTCATAGGAATCTCTCAAAAAAATCTCAGTGTGTGATATTGGAATGAATTATATTAATTAATGACGGAAATTACAACTAAAATCATAAATTCAGAATATAAATTGAATTCATCTAAATATGGTATCTTTGATACGATTAAAATGGGAATATTTTTGACTCGTTCCAGTTCGATATAATATGTTTCCGGACGCATATTATGTAAAAGTTATTCATAAATTTCTTTCGAAGTTTACAAAACTACTTTTTATTTTATTAAGCTAATTCTGAAGTTAATTTATCACGAAGCTTTCAAAGTTAATCAGAGACATCATGTAACAAGTAAAAATGAATTTCGACACCGAAGTAAAAAAAAAAAAAATACATATATGACTAGAATAACTTAATTACTAAAATACTAGATTACTAAAATAAAATATTTTTTGTAACTCATCTTTGTATAACCAAAATCAAATTTACATTTTAAAATCATTATGCTACATTTTATTTTTCTCATCACCACTCACAAAATTTTTTTATTTTATTTTCAGGTGTTTAATTATTAATTATATTTGACAACAAAATTTCGTTTTTTGTTTGTTACAAGAATGTTAATAGCTGATGTTGTATTATTTTTGACGCTGATTTCTAAATTTTAAGTAGTTTCTTTCTAGCAGGTATAATATTTTTTATAATCTTTTCCTTTGTAAAAAAGAGCCTTGTCACGGTAGTATAACATTAATACGTGCAATTTCTTCACGCCTCAAATTCGTTTGGAATTTCTGGTGTAGGTAGCTGTAGCTACATCTACCACAAGATTTCAGTAGTATTCAACAAGCATTCATATGTTCTATTTCAAAAAGACATTGTTCTATTGCATGACCAGGTATTTAGTCGCAAAATAACGTATTTTCTTTTATTGATCTGTCCCTATCGCATCCATATCTTGCTAGACAATATTTTTTAAATACTTAAAGTTTGCAACGTTTATATTTTTTTTTTTAAATTGACAAAGCGAATGCGTTGAAAACATGAAAATGTCGATAAAAAATTTCTTGTTAGAGTAAACTTTCTCTTAAAAGGTAAAAAAAATATAGTGTAAAGAATATTACATACACTTGTGGAGAATCTTAATTATACGTTGACTAGGATATAGTTCTTTCATAGTAAATCTTATAATTAACTCCAGTACTAGAAATACAAAAAAAAATTGTTTATTATTTGAAACATCTAAAAAAGATTTAGAAAGGATACGTTTGAATTCAGGTTAAAACAATATTTTCCTGCAGCTATAAATGAAAAAAAAAATCAGGAGTTTCTAAGATATTTTATAAATAAAGTAAGACAAAACAAAATAAAAAATAATGCTGACTTCAGCATTAGATTTTAAATTACACCCATAAAATCCATTTTTGGAAATACATAGAAAAAAAATTATTTTAATGAATATAGATCTTAATTTTCCTTTGAAACAAGAAAATCGGGTTTCCTAATGCTTTATATCAAAGTTATTATCCCGACAGTTATTAAAAAATTCCTCTCGTACTAACATTGACTAATAAATAACTTAATTTTTGAATCTGGAACAATAATTTTGTATTGTTCGTACTTTTGTAGAATTATTTTTAAAATATCAATAATGTATACATTGCATCATTATATTATGTAATTTGTGCCCACCATTATATTACATAAAAGTATTTATATTACTTTTATTACTGCGTAATAAAAGTACCAATTATTTTGCTGTAATTATGGTTTGTGTTTTCATGTCTCAGAAATAAAATGAAAATTTTAGAGGAGATTAATTTTGTTATGAAGTAAAACATATATATTTTTTATATATATATCATATTTCATTTTGTTGAAAGTGAGTTATTTAGAATATTAGCTTCAGGTTATACTATCAATGGGAGTAATATTTTTGTCCTGGTGTTTAGGAAGCAGTTGTAAAAAATATGAGAGATTTTTTAATTTACAAATAAGGAAATATTTTTATTAGCTTTGAATAATTAGTTTTTTGCTGTTATTTGATTAAATTCAGATTTACTTAATCTTCCATTATCATAAACGTTATTGTTTTTATGGATCTTAACGACAGTAATATATTAACGACATATATTTTCGTGAATGTTAACGATATTTTGATACATTCTTTGCAATACATTTAATACATATATATATTCATATTTATAACATTAATGTATCTTTTACATTTCAACCCAACAACTTTCAAAGGTAATTATATAAAAGAAAAAAAAGTATTGAATTTTATAGGTGGTAAAAATAATACAGTGTAAAGCTGTTTTTTGACAAAATCATTCTTTAGAAAAATTACTGTAAATAAAAATAGCGAAATAGCGATATCTTCAGTGCAACTGCTATTAACTTCCTCTTTTGCAGAAACTCGTCTGCCTATTTATCATTCTCGTATTCAACATCTTTTATTGTATACATAGTCTTCTCTTCATCTTATTTATTTGTTCAAATAAATCCTGTTTTAAAGTGAGTACTCTTTTAAAGGTTAAAAATCAAGAGAAAAAGAAGGCACGAATGTTTTAGAAACATTTTACTAACTCATGAATCATACAAATCTGGAAGTGGTAGCCGTGCTTTGAATTATGAAACGAAGAAATATCCGTTGAGATAATAAATTCGCAACGCTGAATCTAAAATTTCTGTCAGTTTAAAAAAATTCGACATGGAATATCATTTCGTTGTACTTTGACTATATCTTCCGATTAAATAATCTATTTAGTAATTCATTCAATTTTCCTCTTTTCAAAAAAATAAAAACAAAAACATACAATATTTTAAAAATCCATATCATTTATACCAAATTATTTATCCAATTTAAAAATGTTGTTTATAACAAAACGTCTGTTATTCACGTTTGATAAAATGTACTTTGCAATACACTATATATATACGTTTCCTATATATATATATATATATATATATATATATATATATATATATATATATATGACAAGAACTATTGCATAACTGGTACCAATTAAGTACCTGATGATGTCAGGTCTCTACCATCTCTCTCTACCATTTTTAGATTTCTTGAAAACCAACTGTCTACGCAAAAACAACAGCGAGATGATTACCGAGAAATGTTGGTGTTGTATTTTTCTTAGCGGTATTCCGGAAAAGTGTTATCGTTTCGTATATCAGATGCTGTAATTCACGTTAGGTGTATGTCATAGGAAATTTATGCATTCAGATTCAAGATATACCTGTATCAAAATCAGTTTCAGTTATCTCAAGGGAGAAGTATTCTTTAAGAATATGTATTTTTCATGTTCAAATATATGTTCGACTCTGGTTTCTTTCATCAGAAGCAATTAAAGCACCTTATCATGATTTCCTATTTATGTTAAATTGATAAGTTATCAGGATATTGATCCAGAGATCTATAAGACTGCTGAAAAAAACTTTTTCTAACATCTCTGGTATTTGAAACCCGAAAATGTCACTATCTTATTTGATAACAAAGTACTAACAGCGGTAAAAGTAAATATGGCTGAAAGTTTGCTGGAAGTAAAATAAAAAAAAGAAGAAAAAAATTACCTGAAGATGTACATTCTGTACCAAAATTATTTTTCTTCCCAAAAAATCATGTATGAGCTAACCAAAATTATAAAAATAATAAGAAGGGTTTATTAACCGTACTTATTATTCTAATAGGAGGGATTTAAGAACCACCAAGCCAATATTTATTAATTCCTTTTTTTTAATCTTTAAAGGATCTGAAAATTTTTATTCAGGATTATAGTAACGAATTTTTGATTTCACTTTGCTTTGACTTCAACATAAGCGGAAAAATGTGATTTGCTTCAAATAATTAAAAGGTAAGCAGGATAAATTTACGCAAAAACAACTTAGTCCGTCCTCGGAATAGTTTGGCACTTTGAAATGCGTAAAATAAACTAACTTCCATCAGATCTCACGACAGGTATACAAATAATGTAAAAGTCCTTTTTTAATTATGAGTATTTATAAGTCGCATACATGCAGTTAAAATGATTCAGTAAATGCTTAGCATAAATTTAAAATTTTCTTTTGTAACGGAACGTTCGAAATTTTATAATTAGTCATTTAACAAAAAAACTTAGAAGAAATCTTCAGCAGTCTTTATGACCACTGATAATGACTAGTGCTAAAAATAAGGATAGTCCATAGATAAATGAAAATATTGTAAAAAAATATGTGTGCTTAAGACCGCACGACCGAAGTAAAAACTTGTATGAGATCGCAATCTTTTCGAATTAATATATATTACAAGTAGCATATAATGTTTACATTCAATAGCCAATTTAACCTTTGACCCCTAGAACCATTTTGACGCATAATTTGAACGTGTGTTTTCCACGATTATCCCCTGTAGTTAAATTTTCACGCTGAAAGAGTGGATTATGACAATTTTTGTAGCGTGAGAAAAATGCCATGCCTTTTTTCACACGCTACAAAAACTGTCATCCATCTCATCCTCTGAAGCAATACCTGAACGCTGGTCCCGGAGGTTAAAAAAGAAAGTAATAATAAAAAAGTGTTTTAAGTTAACATGAAAGACAATAATTTATTATTAAAACAATTATTTCCAAAACAAATGTTGGGTCATTTCGTCCACCTCTCTGTAAATAATCACTATTTTTCGTATGTTTGTATGAAAAATAAATAACTAAAGAGAGATTTTTTTTCATCAAGTAAGAAATATTTGAATTAAAAAAAGGGTTTTCTGTATTTAAAATTGTTACGAAAGGATTATAAAATGAATTCCAGTTTAAATAAAAAGTTTATCAAAACAAAATAATTAAAAACAAACAAAAATAACTTATAAAAAATTATTTTTGTTTTATATATATATAAAAAGGGATTTGTTTAATTAACAAGTCATACTCAGATCTGGAAAACATACAGATCCTTGATTTTTGTATTTTTATTTTTATAAAAACCTTTTCTTGCGTTAACAATTTAATTTAATAAGACATATTTTATTACGAAGAAATTATTCACTTCGTTAAATTTAATTATATATGTTCTCAGCGTACCTTAATTAAATGTAGAAAAAATAAAAATAAAGTCACATTTTATTTGAAACAAATAACCTACTTAAAGTTTTGCATTTTACATCTTACGATCAATTATACTAAAAAACTAAAAAGTATTCAATGAAATATCCTTGATCTCATAAAATAAACGACGAAGTCAATTGATAATTATAAAAAAATACCTAGAAACCATCAGTGAAAATTTGTATAAATTTTTAGTAAAAATTACAAGTTTAAATTCAAAAAACTTTTAGAATTTTAATTTTTAGTACTTAATAATTGCAAAAATTACCACTTACCAAACGAATTAAGTAGCATCTGAAGCAATAAAGATTCTATCGTATTTCTTCTGATGTATGCTACAAAATCCAATTATTGCATGTTTTTGTTATTTATTTATTATTGATTTAAATATATTTAATATATATATTTTTGGTATAGCCACTAGAGTATTATAAACTATAATTAGCGTCAGAATAAATTCAATATAAATTTTAAAAATTATTTCAAAATCAATTCATTTAATAACGAAAAAAAGTTTTCTCTTGCGATACATAACTAATGTTACTATTAGCATACTAACAGTTATTGAGATTAAAAAGATGCTGCTCCAATGATGACATCTGTATTAAATATCATATTGTTGCATAAAATAGTAGAAATAAATATTTTAATAAAACCGCGCTGCCATTCATACTACAGCCCTAAAAAAATATTTTATGTAATGTAATTGAAATGTGAAATTAGTTCGCATGCATGTAACTTATTCCTTTCCAGTCTTTGCTCTTATGGTATCTCACACGGTACTAAGAATTTTGAACGTTTTTCTTAATATGCAGGCATGAAAAATTTTAATAAATTTCCAAATATAATTTTAAAATTCAATTATTCATTTCGATTTAAAAATTTTATTCATCATTTCTAGTTCAAAAATATTTTTATTTTAAGGAAGATTTCTAAAGTGACAAATTCAGAAAAAATGACGTGGTTTCATTTAATCATGGATAACGATGGACCTCGAGTACGATCCCAACTCGAATTTGTTCCTGGCTGGAGCTTTTTTCGCCGAGTTTCGAGTCGGCCCGACTCGAAACTCATTCTAGTTGGTTGCTTAAACCCTCATTCTAGTTGGCTGATAATTGCAACCTAACTAGAAGCCCGACAGACCGGCCTGAATAGCTCAAATTTCTGAGCCAACGAAATTCTATGCACAAAACCAATACTGTAAAAGTTGTCATGAAACTCGATAATCATCTTTGAATCTATAAACTTCTTCCATTTTACTGTTGTGGTCGTAAAGTGGGAAATCTTGGAATAAATAATCCTTTTTAGTCTTGCTCGATATAAAATTGTTAGAAGAAAAATCTTATGAAATTTTCTATAGCTGTTTGTTACTAATGAAAGAGTTAAACAGGGGTATTCATGAACTGGTCCTATTATCATAAATTTTTAGGTGTAAATAATAAATGATTAAATAAAGTGTTTTTAGATCTGAACATTGTAAAACCTTATCACTGTCAAAAGTAACCGGCTTTTAATTAGACAATTTTTTGTGCCTATGAATGATTATTCATTTTAAACACACATGGCTGACCAGTACGTAACGGTGTTACGTACTGGTCACTAATTTGTATTACCCCAACAATTAATCCCTTTTTTGAAAGTATTTTCTTTAATTCCCTCACTTTAGTTCGTTTTATTTTTGTTCTTTTCGTATTCTCATATTATTTTCAAAGTCGATAATTTTCAGGAATTCTTCCTGAAAAATTACTTCGCGAAAAGTTGAGCGACGTGTTTTGTCTTTGACTCTACTTAAACCACCAGACCATATGCATATTTTTATTTTTGAATTTCAAAAATTTTAGATTTTTATGAAATTCATGGAAATCATGAAATATGAAAATAAAAATGTGTAGTTTTTTAAAATATAACCTTTTTAGGTATAATAAAACATTGATCATGTCTATATAAGACCATTTTACTATTGATTTTAGAAAATTTTTTTTTTAAGGAAAGCGGTTCATTAAATTTGGGCTATGGCGCGGGTTTTACAAAACCTCTACTTTCGGGTCGGGCTGAACGATTTTTTTTGGGCCAAGATTTGAGTCGGACCAAAGATTTCAGGACTAGAGTAGAGTCGGGCTGGACCGCAAAAATCGACCCGATTAGGCCCGAGTCCATCTCTAATCATCAATTATTATCAAGTAGGTGAGTTTTTGATTCGCACATTCCTTCAAGATTTTAATACTTATTAATGTTTAAAATAATAATTATTTATAGTTTAAAATAATTTTTCTTAAATTAAATCACGATTTTTACACTTCTCAATATATGTTTTCGTTGTTGCAGTACAAATCTTATGATTGAAATTTTATTTATAATTTAAATAGTAGAAATTTTAGCCATTGATTCTACTTACTAACTACAATGTAAAAATATCTTCTGACAATTCTTTTTCCATTTGCCGTTTTGGTAGCTGTAAAAAATGTAAAACAAGCTCTCTACGGAATGTCTTATCGTATGTGTTATATTAAAAAAAAATCAATGAGGTTTAGAAATTAAATCGTACATCTGTATCTTTATGTGTTTCTGACTTTTCTCCCCTTTATCTTATTTTAGTTTTTTCCTTTATTTCTTCATTTATTATGTAACCATTCTTCTTACCGCTTAGCAGTTCTTCACTATTTTATTTTTCCACCTTTTATTTTTACTTTTCTTAGTCAAAATTTACTATCCTTTAAAATTAAATTAATATTATACAGGAATTATAATAAAAAATGTAATCAACAAATTGGAGTTTACGATGCTTTCTGGTGAGTAAAAATAAATGTACACTGATTAGAAATTATCTGCATACTCTTTTCTTCCCGTGGATCATCTGTGCTAGCTAAAGCAGTAGGATTGAAGATGTTTAAATTTTTTTGAATAGGGTTTACAGTTTTATTAATATTTTTTTTTTTAATTTTTACATTACGTTTGATAATCAAAGATATAATATTTACCAAAATTGATTCATCCTTCGTACGTTTATTATAATTTAGTTTGATTTAAAATAGTTACTATTTAATTTTTGTTATTTAATACGAGGTATGATTATATTTCTTTCTTTTTTTTATAAGTAGTTACTTTGAACATTTTAAAAGGTTGAAAGAATGTGTAAAGATCTGACTACGCAACCCAACCCCAGGAAAAAGTGTCAGTTAATTCTAATAAAGAAGGATATATCTCTGGGTAGTCTATGGATTTTGATTTTTCTAATAAAATGAAATAACATAAGTTTTTAAATGTTTACTAATAATATATTGGTTAAATTTTTAAGCCACGCTCTCAGATTTCCCTTGCATCAGTAATAACTGAATACTATAGAGATAAATCTGATGCAGCAGAACTTTTTAACCCCCTTAAGGGTAATTAATTAAGATACTGCCTAATAATTTTTCATTATTTTGAATTTCACTAATATGAATACGTGTATAATTCAAGTTTATAACGCTTACTTATTTTTTTGTTTCATTTTAAACTACATTAAAAAAATTCACCATGATGTATAAATTTAATGCCCTTCCCACTTTTTAAAGTAGGTCATTAAATCATGACACTAGTTATTATTAAAAGACCCAGAAAGTAAAATTTCTCAGAAAATCCGAGGTTTTATTCTAGTAAATTTATAGCTTTTACCTATATTTGTTTTATTTTACCCGATGGATGTAAACATCTTACTTGGACTATTAAGTAAACCTTCATCGAATATTTTTATAAAAAACTGATGTGGACACCACATGACATCCTTGTACGCCTATTAAATTAAATATACATTATTTTTTTTTTTTTTTAAAGGAAAGTATATAAAACTATATTTCATTAATGAATTTTTTTATTGTTATTTTTAAATTAACATTTTTGGTAAAAAAGGTTTTTACAATCAATGGTTAATAATATTAATATATCAATATATTTAAATTAAAAAAAAGTTAAAAAAGACATGAAGTATGATTCGAACCGATTTGCGTTTCCCTTGTATGATCCAAATATTTCATTAATTATAATTTTATTTGCCTATAACGCTACCAATGAAAATATTTACAACTTATGATATATCATTGAAAATCTCTCAATGAGGGCTTATTACTGCAGTTAAAAAAGTCCAAAATTCAAATTCTTTTGGATTTTGGGCTTTTTTGGACACTTTTGGTTCAGTCAATTTCAATCAAAAAGGGAGTTGCACAACTGGATGTTTAAACAATCCTAAATCCAAAATTTCAACATCCTACGGCTAATCGTTTTTATGTTATGCGAGATACATACGTACGCACAGATGCCACGCCGAAACTATTCAGAATGGATTCAGGGATGGCCAAATGAATATTTTCGTTGAAATCTGAAAACCAAAATTTATCGCGATCGTCATACTTCCTTTACTCATCGAAGATGAATTTTTTCTGACATTGAATATCTTTTGTGTATTTATGAAGAAATTGTTTTAGATCAAGTTGTAATTTTTCCTTTACCAATTTTGATATTTTTTTAATACAAATTTCATTTTAAAACCTCAACATCGCGCTAAAGTGAAGTATTTAATATCAGCCGTAAATGTAAAACGGTGTAAACTTTGAAGAGCTTTTTTATCAATTACTTAGTGAAAGTTGATTATAGATGATACAGATAAGAGTAAAAACTCGTATTTTACGCAAATTTTTGAGGTTTACTTCTTTAAAGATATACTATTTGATCATGATTAAAACCATGATTTCTAATCATAATAAAAATATATGAATTAAACAATATAATTCTATCAAATATTTTTCTACATATATGGTATTAAAATGTTCAATAATAGTGGATATCCTTAAATGAACAAGTTCGTGATTGGTTTAGGTTAAATTTCTCTAATAATATCAGAAAATAATACAAAATACGAGCTCTAAAAATAATTGTCTAATGTTGAGCCAAAGAGTTGTATTTCTTTTATTATAAAAAAATATTCATTTTAATATTTTATTATAAAATTACAATTTTCTGTAGTAGTAATTATTTATTTAACTCATTTACAACTCAAATTTCCTACAGCACGCTAACTACTAATTGAAGAATTAGTCACATTCCAGTAGTATTATTCATAAAAACAGTTCCGTTTCCTTTTAATTTTTCTTTCATGAATAAAAGTTTTATACATCTATTATTATTCAATTAATAACATATTATATATATATATATATATTTATATTATTTCGGGAACATATACTGTTTTGTGTAATGTGATTATAGTAATCTCGAAACAGTCATTTTAATAAATATTAAACCAGACCAACTCTTTTACATTCATAACTTATTTACATACAGCTTGAACAAGCAAGCAAAAAGTTAAATACATGAAGTTAAAAAATAAGATTACTGCGATATAAATTTTTTTTATCAGAATTCAAATTGGAGAGATTCTCGGTTTATGCCTATTACAAATTCCGATTTGTAATAAAAAAAATATAAAAAATAAAATAAAATATTTATTTTTTAATATATTTTGGAGTAATTTAATTTGGTTTCACCGTAGTAATTTTCTTCTAGGTAATAATATTACTGGAAATATTTTTATTGAAAAATTATACTATCTATGTAGACAACGTTTATGTAAATGATAAAAAATTTTTTAATTTTTTTATCGTAATCTCTAATTATTGTTGGGGTTTATCGTCTAATAATATTGGTTTTCTGGGCATTTCCACCGCCACCATCTCATTCGGTCGCCCTAAAGTATAAGACCAAATGTCTGTGCCACAAACCGTTACTGAACCTCGGAACAGTTTAGCGACCAGTATCCTAACTAGCTCCTAGAGCTAACCTTAAAGCGTGGTGCTGCCATACACCACTCGCTTGCGTGTCCCACCGCCCACTTGTCATACATCAATAAAATGGGTAGGCGCACCCCGTCAACTATTAAAACATACGAGGTGTGGGAGAAAAGTAATGAGACTGCCTTTTTACTTACCAATTTTTTTATTTTTTTGAAACAACATTATTATCCCCTTCAAAGTAGTTCCGTTGGACAGCTATACACCGGCAGAGTCGTTGTTCCCACTGCTGGTAGCAGCGCTGGAAGGCTTCAACTGGTAGGGCTTTTAACTGGTCGGTCACAGCCTTTTGAATGTTCTCCAGAGTTCCAAAATGACGTCCTTTTAAGACAGGTTTCAATTTCGGGAAAAGGGAAAGTCACAAGGACTCAAATCAGGTGAATAGGGCGGTTGATGATTGAGGTGCCGTGGGAATGCGTTTTGAGGTTAAAAAATGCCCTGACGGAAATGGCTGTGTGACACGGGGCATTGTCATAATGAAGCATCTACTTGTCTGCAATGTCAGGTCTCACGCGAATCACTCTTTTCCTGAGCCTTTCGAGGACACCTTTATAAAACAATTGGTCTACAGTTTGTTCTGGAGGAACAAATTCTTTATGTACAATACCCCTACTATCAAAAAAGCAAATCAGCACGGTTTTGATCTTTAATTTGCTCATTCGACATTTTTTCGGTCGAGGAGATGATGGAGTGTGACACTCTTTGCTTTGTTTCAAGATCGTACTCAAATATCCAGGATTCATCACCTGTGATCACACGATTGAAGAATTCTTGGTCATTGTCAATCCTCTCAAAAAGATCAAGCACACGTTTCTTCGATTGTCCTTTCCGTTGTGAGGTCTTTCGGCACCGATTTCGCACAAACCTTTCGCATGTCCAAATCGTCTGTCAAAATCTGATGTACGGTAAAAGTGTTTAAATTTAACTGTTCACTCATCATCCTTATTGTTAAACGACGGTCTGATCTCACAAGAACCCTCACACGCTCAAAGTTTTCGTCAGATTTTGAAGTTGAAGGTCTCCCTGAGCGAGGTTGATCTTCAACGTGTTCTCGGCCTTCCAGAAATGATTTGTGCCAGCGGAAAACTTGTGCTCTTGATAAGCAATGTTTCCCGTAGGCCTGTTTCAACTTTTCAAAGGTCACACTCGCGGATTCCCCAAGTTTAACGCAAAACTTTATCGCGCAAGTTGCTTTAAATTCCGATGGTCCATTTTCGCAACACACAGCAAATACACAACTTCACTGATGGCGCTGTCAAAAATAACGTTTTGACTGAACGGAGTTGAAACTCGTACTGAGCTTGTGGAACGGATGAACAAATCGGTCTAGCACAGACCGGTAGATACAGCGTTGCCAGATCGCTCGCAGTGTTACCAATCTCATTATTTTTTCTCACACACCTCGTATATGACTATCAATAATTAAATTTATCTCATCAAAGAGAGCAATTCGTTACCACGCTCAGCCAGCTGAATGCCAGCAAGTACCTATCCACCATTAAAGCGGTTGGAGCCTTTATTTGGCTGTTAGCCAGCCATATCTCTCGGTTAGCTTCCTACAGCAGCGTGGTAGAAGTCTTTTCCCTTAGGTAAACTACTGATAACGGTTGAACAAAGCAACCACATCAAAAACTCCCACACGCTCCGACAATGCGGCTCTCGCCACATTGACTCGCTGCTTGTGAGTGACCAATTTTCCCTTTGTCCTCTAAGTTCCATGGTGGCCTGAGTTCTGGCCCTCCTAAGAGCTGGGAAGCCGAACATCATGTTTTCGTTTGACTAGATCTTCCGACGGATGCACAGCTTGGATGCACAGCTCTCAGGCGGAACCGAAACAAATGTTGGTTTAAATTTACATCGTTGCAGAGCACTCGAGCTCCCATTGCACTTAAAAAAGAAGGAGAGGCGTTCCATCCCCCCCAGTTCCTATATAAATCTATACAAGGACCTGCCCTTGGTCGTGGCCTACCATGCTTCTATCGCGAGGCTGTAAAACCTCCTCCGCTGGCGGGAGATGGGCAACTGAATGAAATTTAGAACCGGTGCGTTGAGATCACCGTTCCACTGCGGTACAGGTTGGTGCGAAACTGCTTCCCAATTACCTTGGCCTCCCTGCCTCTTCGCAATCTCCACATGGTCGCCCAAATTTTCACCACTAAATCGATTGGGAGAGCCTTTCTCAATAAAATGGTAGCCTCGTAGGAGGTTGTTTTAAACACCAGTGCATATAATTAAGACTCTGCGCTGGGCACTCCAAAATTAAGCACTTAAATTATGAGTAAGTGCTCAATTTTTTTCCAACCTATGCGCCCAAACGGATGCCGCGTAAGAGTTCATCTTACGCTTTCTAAGACATCTCGGTACATCATGTACAAATAACGCTCCTTTCAAGTAAATCTCCTAAGCTTGTGCATCGCGGAGACGGCGTCCGCCGCTACTTGCCTAATGTGGTTGCTAAACAGCAACTTCTCAACCAAAACACCTAGGTACTTGTGAACTCGAACTCGGTTGATTACACAGCCTTTATACTTAACATGAGGGTTAAGATTGTATGATAATTTGTCTGCACCCTTCAGAAGCATAAACTTCGTCTTGGGCACAGAAATCTTTAAATTTTGAATGTCCATCCTGGCCTCTGCGGTTGGCAAAGCCTCCTGCGCTCGGTCTTCTAGATGCGGTTGTGAATTACCACGAACTAACAATAGAAAGCCTGGGCTGTGACCCCTTCTGGGATTGTCAGTCCCAAAAAATCCGTCGAATACCAGGTTCCACAGCAAGGGACCGAGAACGGAGCCCTGCGGGCTTCCCCTGGTGACGGAGTTTTCCACAACTAAGTGCACATCCTTAAACAGAGCTCTGCGTTCAGACAAGTGGTCACGTACTATGGTCTGCAGGGCTACGGGAACATTGCGGCGTTCAAACTCATAGATGACAGAACTCCAACATAAGAAAGAAAATGCTGCCTCTATGTCAATAAAAATTGCCAAAAAATATTTACAGTCGGCGCTTTCCACCTCGGCAAGAGCATTTAAGATGCAATCTTTGGTGCCAACCCCTTTAATGAACCCATACTGGTCTCGCTTTAGAAGAGCGTTCATATCGATATTTTCCTACAGCCGATCCACAACCGTCCTTTCAAGCAACTTGCCGATTACTGGCAACAGCCTGATGGGTCGGTAACTGCTGACCTCACTCGGATCCTTTCCTGATTTTAAGAGCATCCTCACCAATCGTTTAATAATATAGATGATGATGTAATCTTTATGACCAAAATTTTTTCTGATTTTTTCTAATTTAGATGTGAGAATAAGAATAAGAAATTACCATATCCAGAGATTATTGCCCAGAAAAGGTAGCTGTTTCTTAATGTCGTTTTTCTGCAATTATAAATCGGTTTAATATATATAATTAAGTTAATTTTGATCTTTATTAAAAGTACATTGTTTTTAAAAAAAACAGTAGTTTATTTTTTTAGATAATTTTGAAGGTGCAAGATAAAAATATATATTACTAATAAAATAACCTTATGCACACACACACACACACACACACACACACACACACACACACACACATATATATATATATATATGTGTGTGTGCATAGGATTGTACATAAGTACACTCCTATAATATTTGGAAATACGTCTTTTTATTTATCTTTTTTAATTGGAATATATATATATATTTTTAATGGAAACCAACAAATAAATCATTTTTTTCTATTTTGCTTTAAACACCGAAACAAAAATCTTGTATTCCAGAGCAACGTTTTCTCGAATGTAGTGATCATTATACTGATATTAAATATCTAATTAAAAAATTCATTATCTTTTTCTGACTATAGATTTAATGGAAACAATCCTCCGCTTACAAGAAACCTTAATTTAAAATAAACTTATTTATTATTAATTTAAAAATAAAAAATAAAATACCGTTAATACTTATTTGCTGTAATAAAAAATTCTTTGTTTCATTCCAATTTCTAATTATTAATACTTCTAAAAGACAAGTACTGGTACATAAATATAAGAGTTGGTTCCTTTTATTGCAACATGGACAGATAATTTTAAGAATTTATAAAATTTAAAACATCAAAAGTCAGATGTAGGGTAGCAGCCTGCGTGACGCCAGATGCATTATTTATTATGGTTGTTTTGTAAGTGGAGATGTTTTCAGAAAGAACCCTCCGAGTTTGGTTGTCTTACCTTCGCTGTCTTTTTCTGTACGTCCGTCAGTCGCTCTGTAGACAAGATGTTTGAATATTTAAGAACTCTTTTTGACCTCTGTTAGTTTTTCCGAAGATGGAATTAGGCTTGTTTGTACTGTTTTCTAATGTACCTTTCACAAACACCGAACTTATTTTCTTATTCATAAGTATTCTTTTACTAAAATAAATTATAATCTGCTGAATTAGAGCGTGTTTACTTAAGGTATTTATTGTGTTACTTTTTATCCAAACAAAATTAACATTTAAAAAAAATTTTTCTTAAAAGAAATATTTTTTAAAAGTACCCTATATTTTAATTACATTTCTTCTTTTTATTATATGATCATAAAAGAGGCTTCTCGGTTGTTTGTGTAACAGACAAAAAATATTTCATTTTCTAATTATTTAGGTAACACAGCCATTTTATAATATTATTATACAAAAATAACCACATAAAAGCTTTCGGAAAGCTTTGAATTTGGAGAAAAACGTCGTTTCTCTCCAAATTATTAATTATTAATCCAAATTAATTAATGTTTTAAGTTTATTTTTGTATAATAATAAAATGGTTGTGTCACTCATGGATAAAATAAAATATTTGTTGTCTATATTACCAATTTATTCTTCTAGTAATTTGGTGTGTTTTACTAAATTTCCTAGAAAAATGTCTTTTCAGTATTTTTTTTTATTGCAAGTTGAATATTTTTATACATAAAAAAATATGTGTTTATAAAAGATCTAAAAAAAACATAATGATTTTTTCTCACATCTAAAGCGAAGTTTATTTAGACGATAATATAAAGAATTTATCTTCAAAAGATTTCCTTAATATACAATAGACGAATTATGATCATTTTTACTGAAAGCTTAATTTCGTATTTTCTCTCTCATTTTCTTTATATCACAGTATTTAAAGAGAAAATTAATGAAAATACATCTGCGTAACAAATGGATATATAAACTGGCATTTTTTGAATAGATGTATATAATTTAATATATATATATATATATATATATATATACACACACACTTAAATTTAAACACAAAAGGTTTTAGAGAAAATTCAGAATAGCTACTAGATTAGTGATTGCGTGAACTGAATTTTCTAAACCTGTTAAATGCCGTTAACCCAATAACGGGGATTTGTAAGGCTATTCTTTTGCTGTCTGTAAAATATGAACCAATCGTTCTATTCATAAGCTGTTATTATCGTTGAAAAGAACAGATTTCAATCTTTAACGTTATGTAGTTTGTATCTGTACATTGTAAAGGGAAATTTTGTTATAGAAATTTGAAGTTGCATTACTGCGGCCAGCGGAGGAAGCCGGTCGTGTGTATATGCTATGAAAAACATCTCCCACTGAAACCTCGTACGTTAGCTTTGTATTCAGTTTGAATCATTCGTTTTCGTAGAGCGTAGCGACATCGGGATCATTCGGTTAGTCTTTCTAACAGAGTTTGTCGAGCTACAAGTGGGAGGGAGATTTTTTGTCAACGTTTACGCCAAATCTTGTGTAGGCTTAGCCTTTTGTCCAAGAAGAATGCACCGTTATTCAATGTATAGAACAAAGATAGGAAAATGAGAATAAATCGTCACTTTCTATCACTCCAGCAGCATGGGGTTGAATTCCATCATTTTCGCATTTTTGCCAAGCGACCCCACGCGTCCCGGTCTCGCCATTCACGTTAGTTTTCATTTTATCTTACTCAAATTTGGCCCGATTTGGACCAAATTTATTTTTTTTGAATCTGCGAAATGTGCTTTATAAAACTGTGTATAAAAAGTTTTTTCCGATAAAAAGATTTTTACTCTGGAAAGGGTTAAACGAAGAAAGTCACGTATTGTTTCCGAATTTTTTTATGCTTGTCGGATTTTCAGCTGTAACATACGTAAAAAAAATCGCACATACATACATACGGTTCAGTTTTGTTGAATCTATGAATCTTTTTCTATAACCTGTATTTTTTCTATTTTTTCCGATTATAAATGAATGAGTAGTGACAAATTACAATTTTTCGCGCACGTAACTAGTAACTCTCGAGAGAAGACTCGGGACCCATGCGGATTTACAGAGGTTAAAGAAAGTACGTTTGTTTCCTTCAAAGACATGTTACTCTCATTTATAATTTAATTACTTAGTCTATGTTTGTATATCTGCCCTTTTTTTAAAGAGTGTTTTTATTTTTCAGCAGAATATTCTTTCTTCCTTTCAGGTATTATAGACATAGCAAAGATGTTCCTTTTTCCATGCTAAAAAAATCTAATATCCATACAATGGGAGAATGACAGTGACTACTATTTTTGATATTTTAACTCGACACCAGGAATTGGTTTATTCCTAAATAAAAGATTTTGGAAATCAAAATCACTAATTAATTATTCTTTAATTTTTTATAGGTCATCTATCCGAAAAAGTATGTTTCCCAAATTTCATCAACTGTATGTCATATAGTTATTTCGTAAGATGTTTACATCCTTTCAAGGTTATGTAGTAAAATGACATGTAATACTATATGTCGAATCGTATTGAGATACGCTTACATGATAATGATTGGTCGCATTCAGAAGTGATCTTTGTGGTAGTGTAATAATTGCATCAGTCTTTGCTTTGTAGAATTTTATAACTAGAAAATACCCTCCAGAATACTGGTAATGAATTCTGGAAATTTTGATTTCAGAGGATGGCAATGAGGTCATCCATTCTTAGCTATTCCTTTACAAAATATAATATTTTTGAGAATCATAGTTTCCACGAGTATTAAATAAATTTAACAACCAGGTCACTGGTTTAATTTCATTAAATATGATTATACAATATAATATAACACTATAAATCATGCATGGTATTGATTGATTAATTTTTTCTATAAAAATAACAAAATATTATAATACAATATTATTGTAATTTACATATTTATTATTTTGTACGTAACTTCATAATTTCCAGAATCTTTAAAAAGTTATTCTAATAATGATTCAAAGCTAAATTATATTAATTTTATTCCAATTACTGTCCATATATGTTACTCCAATAACTATGGCTTCAAAAGTATAAAAATTCTACATTAATCATTAAATTTAAATCTCATTATTCGTTTTCATTTACAATTTTATTCTTTAAAAGGTGTCATTCATATTAAAATTTCATATTAATTAATTTACTTAAATCCTTTTATAGTTAAATACTAAATACTACGTCACTCATAGTTTAGATACATAGTTAAATTGATTAGTTAGTAATAATCAGTGAAGGGTATGTACTGATTATTTTAATGTCTGTAAAACCAATGTTAAAACATATATCTGATGTGGACATCACATGACTTCCTTGTATGTCTATTAATTTACATATACACATTTTTAAAATAAAAAGTACATCAAATTTTATTTTCATTAATACGTTATTAAACATTTATAAGTTAGTTATTTCATTAACAACTTCTGATATTTTTTCATATTTATTTATTTATTTTTTATTGTTATTACTGAATTATTATTTATTTGTTTATTTATTTTTTTTTGTAATTTGTTTTTGTTGTTGAGGTTAATAATTATTAATAAATCAATATATTTAAATTAAAAAAGAGATAAAAAAGAAGATGAAGTCGGATTCAAACCGATGTGCTTCCCCTTGTAAATTTCAAATATTTCATTAATAAGAATTTTATTTGACTATAACTCTGGAACCAATAAAAATAACTACTACTTATGATTTAACTTTGAAAAGCTCTCAAAGAAGGCTTATTACTGCAGTTAAGAAAAAGTCCAAAATCCAATTTTTTTGGATTTTGGGCTTATTTGGACACTTTTCGTGTAGTCGATTGCGATCAAAAGGGGAGGTGCACAACTAGATGTTACAGCAGTCCTAAACCCAAAATTTCAACATCCTACGGCTAATCGTTTTTGAGTTATGATACATATGTACGTACAGATGTCATGCTGAAACTAGTCAAAATGGATTCAGCGTTGGTCAAAATGGATATTTCCGTTGAAATCTGAAAACCAAAATTTTTCGCGATCACAATACTTCGTTTTCTTCGTACAAGGAAGTAAAAAAATTGTTTCATTATTTCATTTTTCTTTTTACTTTCTTGTACTTCGTACAATTCGTGTTATACTCCGAGTATGTATTTCATATTACCATTAAGAATTTTTTTTTCTTTTTTAAGTGTACTTAACCTAGATTTAAGCCCTAGTCGATTTTTTTTATTAATTAATTTTGTGATGGTGTCCACATTTGTTCAAATTTGAGCAGTCCTGCAACAGTTTTAATTTAGTATTGTATATATAAAATACCATTATTTACAAAAATATATTTTTTATCATTTTAATATAATATGAAAATATATGAAAAATGGTATATATTGGAAAAATCTGATTTTATGTTCCAGGGATTAAACAAATTAAGGTATTATAAGATTTACAATATTTCTTTTGCTTCTCTCTATCTGTCTTAAATAATTCCACAACTTTTATTTTATTTACTGTAATTATTTTTTGAATTTATTCAAAAGGCAAAGAGGACTATCTAAAATAATATGCGGATGTTATATGGACTAATAGAATATTGAAAGCGATGTGTTTGACTGGAGATAAACTGCTAGGTAGAGCAAGAAGTGATTAGGATCATCATGAAAGACTAATTCAATACCATGCTTTGAATGGGAGATTAAGGATAAGGTAAGATAATTAAAATGTTCTGCATTGCAGTATTCATTTAATTGCTGTACTTAAAAGGAACAACTGATTCTTGTTCAAAGTATTAAAAAAATAATAGTGTTTGGTTTATTTTTTGGATTTTTAATAAATTGTATTAAGTAGCTCCATGTTCTAACCGTAATTAAGATTATAATAATTCAAAGAACTTATGTTTTGCGTGAGATTTGCAGAAACTGCCGTAGTATAGAATTGGTGTTTGTTGTCTGGCTTTTTGTGATTGTTTTTTCAAGTGGCTTTTTAAGTGTGATTTACCCCAGTGGGTCCAGTAAATTTTCCACATTTCGATAACGTTTGTTTCTTATTGAATTATTTATTTATAAGATATTTATTGATGTGAATAAAATTATTAATTTTTAAACTTTAAAAAAAGTTAAATTTTGTAAATAATATTGTATTATATTATCTGGAGTACCGAGTTTGGAATTTGACTTATCTTTACAAACAACCGGTTTTCAATTTGAATATCATAAGTCTGCAGTTAGTTTTTGAATAATGTTATTATTATATTATTAAATTCTCTTGTACTGCATCTAGAATAATAAACACGTTTACAGCCTGTATTTTTATAATAATTTTATAAACTTGATTATTTGGACTAATGCATTTTGCTGTGATATTGCTATATGCTGCGCAATTGGGTCATGTCATGTGGTTTCTTTTTTCTATTTTTAAAAATAGTAAACTAAATATATGTAGAGACAACTAATTAAGTTTCAATCTTGTAATTTAATCTGTCAGAACATTGTTGTTCAAAGTGTAAGGTACAATTTCCTCCCTGTTCTGTCACTGTTCGTCTGTGTCCATCTTGTCAGGAGCTTCCTTGTTTATCAAGGCCTTGATTTTACATTGGGCTGAATTCTTATTTGTTCTGGTAGTTCCATTCCCGGTAGGGAATTACCGGCTTTTAAGCTGGCGGCGTTTTGTGTTTCATTGGTGAGAATAAGATCGCACAATAGATTTTGCGGCACTGGAACTTCGGAGTATGCATGAGCCAGAACATCACAAATTATTTTTTTCCTTAAATAATTGGTTTTAAATGGCAGCAGCAGAGATCAATTAGTTATCCTGAGCTATAGCTACTGAAACAAAAAAGCTACCTCTCAGTACCGAACTAAATTGTTGGAGGAAATGGATGCTTTAGTGCAAAAATTAGAAAAAAATGTAGACGACAGATTAGGTACTCTGGCATACAAAGAGGACATTAAATTAGTCATCGGTATTTTATAAGTTCAGGTGTTTTGCTAGCAACCGGCTGTAGAGATTCAAATTATTGTGGGGCAAAAGGAGGCTCAGTTTTCGAGTATAAAGATTCATTAAAAGAGTATTTAAAATTCTTAGATTTGGGGAGTTAAGTCTTATTAAAATTAAGTGATAGACCTAAGGAATTTTATATATTATCATTATACCTCAGTGGAGGTATTGTTAGAAAGATTTAAATAATAAAAGTGTTTTAATTTTATGCTTATGAGGAAAGTAAAAAATATATTAGGGTGACGGATTCTAATGGTATAATACAGAAAGAATAGGAAATTTTGGAAGAAGGGGTATTAGGGGATAATATTCAGGTGTTTAGATGTTCAAAAGATAACGTTTTAACAAATGACCGGTAGCGCATCATGCAACTGTTTAATAGTAATAATTTGGGAATACTGAACGGTAAGAAAAAGGGTGAAATGGGGAATATATTTTTATTAATGCTATGTAGTAGATTTATTTTGCGTATCAGCTGAGTGTTTAAATATTATTATATCATTTGTTGTGAAGTTGGAGTATTTCTCGGATCACATACCGTTGAAAATTGAAATTTACACAAAATATGAGAAAAGCAATGAAAATTTGTTACCTCTGTAACCAAAATTAATATTGAAATCGGATAAAGGGAAAGGGTACATGGCAAAACTCTATAATATTTTTGGAAGATTTAGTGAGCCTATTAATGTTACGTGCAGATATTTAATGTATATATGAGGGCTACCAAATCCTTGAACAACAAATGGCGAGCACTAGAAAAATAAGAATAATTTGACTCGGAACAGAATGTATGAGAGCAAGGTTCCGTGTTTTAAGTTTATTGAATTTATTTAGAAAAAATAACAGCTACCTTATTAAAGAGAATTATTTGTATGAAATAAATAATTGTAAATTTGTATGCAAGCGGAAGAAGAAGATTGTTGTATTAGAAATTGTTAAGAGATTTCGAAATGGTAGTGAGTGCTGGCAACATATGTACGAGTTAATAAAGTAGAAAGTTTAGGTATGATGCATCAATTAAAGCAGTAGAATGGTCGGGCCATTTTAAAAGTTTACTTAACTCGCATAAATCGATAGATTATATTCAACATATGGTGCCATTAAAAATCGATGAAGATTTAGACCCGGAAATTAGATTTGAGGATTTGTATGTTATATTGGGAAAGTCGAAGGTTATCAAGTCCCAGTCTGGATCATGCCTTATGAATTTTAAAAGAATACTTATAATGAGTGAGCTCTTAAATAAATTATTAGCTTTTTATAATAATGTTTTAAATACTTAAGTTTAACCAGTTGTAGTTACGAAAGCCATCATTTTCCTTAGCATAAAAAGAGAGGCTTGCCAGTGGTCAGTAATTATAGTGGAATATCTTTTATTGAGTTTTTAGAAAAAAGTTTTACAGTAATTATTTTTAATTGATAATGAACTTTGTATATAGAAATAGGATATTCCATTACTGAAAAGATTTTTAATTTGTATTATAAAATAAAGTTAAAGTTAACATGCCCAAGTAGTAAAGTTTACTGTTTTTGATCGATTTTAAGGCTGCATTTGTCTCAGTAAACCAGGAGGTACTTTTCTTTAAATTATACAAATATGGGTTTTATTTTCTTTGTATATAAATGAAATGTATGAAGAGTCAGGAGGGTGTTTTTATATAGATAATTTAATTATAAGACTACTTATGTGTGCAGATGATATTGTGATCATGCCATCAGGTAGTGCTCCAAAAAAATGATTAATGATTGGACAGTTTTCCGAGCAGTGCATCAATACTTACACATAGTGCACAGGTTTGGAATCACAGGGCATATATAACCTTGGAGACTTTTCAGCGTTACTTTTTAAAGAAATGTTTTGGGACACGTAGAAATATTTTGAAATACATTATGTGTTTCGTCAGGAATAGATTTAAGGTGGCAAAATGCGTTGAATATATACTTTAATTCTCTTCTGAAGGTTTTACAACTAACAGGTTTACCTTATATGTTGTCGAATGTCACTATTAGGTAAAAGAATAGTTGGTTTTGAGATTAGCTTAAGTTAGCTGAAAGGTACATTTGTGAATCATCAAGTGCCTAGAAGTCCAGCAGTGTTAGATTGAGCTCGGACAGAATTGTGGAAAATTAAGAGACTATACTCCAGCTCGTTGAATTACAAAAGCGAGCATGTCATCGTTTCGTTATTTATATTTGAGCCTGATTATATATCTGGGTGATAAGTCGTACATTACTGATAAATACGATCAGTTGACATAACAAAGCTGTGTCAACTTTTGAACTGATATTTACGTGCATTAGTGATAATTACAACAATACCGATAGCAATAATAATAATAATATTTTTATTGCGAATAAAAACAATAAAAAATTGCATCACAATCGTCAACAAACAATAACTAGAAAATTTCGTTAAAAGTCTAAAGAAATTATTAAAATTTTAAAGTCCTTTCTATCCATTCAGTCCCTCCATTCAAACATACAAACCGTGTCATTCATGCACAATTCACACAATCCACGTCCTTTGACATCATGCTCTGTCCTTATAAACTCCATGAACCGACCATCCATGAACTCGTCAACAGAATATAACGCCTTAGACACCAAAAGGCGTCTTAGTCGAAATTTAAATCGACGAAGAATGGGAATTTGTTTAAAATCCTCTTGGAGCCTAATAATTTATCTGACACCAACTTGCAATGGCAAACGTTCATTTAATGTAATATTTAGGAGCAGAGCAGTGCAGCTTTAGTTGTATAATGAGTTCGGTAGAGAGGAAAGACAACGGTTATGCTCTCTTTGTAACACAAGAGAAATAGAGGTTTGTAGGCACTTTTTGGGTAAGTCGATGTTAACAGAGATAAAAGCATTGTAGTTTGGGAAGGTTAGGTTGTCCGGCAAAACCCACCGCGTTGGTCTAGTGGTGAACTCGTCACCGCAAATCAGTAGATTTTGCAGTCGAGAGTTCTAAGGTTCAAATCCTAGTAATGGAAATTACTTTTATACTGATTTTAATACTAAATCGTGGATACGGTGTTCTTTGGTGGATGGGTTTCAATTAACCTCACACTTAGGGATGGTGGAACGAATGACTGTACAAACTTTGGTAGGTTATGTAAAGGAGGCACTAGTATAAAGAAAACAGCAGATTTTGGAATTTAATAATTAATACAATTGAATTGTATTATGAAAACTTGTTCTGTAGATAATCTTGGTTTCAGGTGTTATATTTAATTTAGTATTATTTAATAATTATTATTGAGATTGAATACATTTTATTAGGTTGCTAACCTGGCAGGCTACTTTGGTAAAGCAGGTGGTGTGGTAATATCTTATAGGCAGAGCAAATTTACAAGACTTATTTCTATTTTTTTTCTTATTTACTTGTGTTCTTTTTGTTTATTAATTTTAAGAAAATACAGTAATATGTCAGGTAGTTTGTTTAGGCAAATCTTGGGAATCTCTCTTGCCTCGAATTCTTTTTTTAAATGTATGATTTTGTAAATTTGGTATACTTGAAAACTAAGATTTAGTGGGATTTTAAGAATCTTCGAAAATTAAATTTTTTATTACGTCTAAAAGTATTTAAAATTACGTGAAGTTGTATCTTTTAAATTAAAGTAGTACGAATAGACTGTATTTTTAATTAGGAATTTATATCAACTTTTAAAATAAATGAATGAATACCTAAATTAATCTAATCTTATTTATTTATTTGACTATTTTGGTAGTTTGGTTTCTTTTCTAATTTACCATAAACTTCATGAAATCTTGAAAGCTCTTCATTAGTTGTAAATTTGTAGTTTTATTTCCATTTATATTTAAGTCTAAGAAATAAAGTGAGTTTTCTCTTTCTCCATTATCTCAGTCACTACTTTATATAAAAGTAGAAACTCTTTTGAAGAAAATACTAAAAGAAGAAAATAATATACGTATCCCATGATAATTTCATTAAAAGGGGAAATTTTAGTTTAAAAGGGGGAAAAGAGAGATAACTTGAGTTTAATTTTTCTCATTTTAATTTTATTGGAAGCAGAGAATCAAAAACTAATCTCATGTGTTAACCAAGTTATATTTCGTTTTCCCAGAAACGAAGTATAACTTGTATTTTTACTTTTCTGGGGAAAAGTAAAAATACAAGAAAATGAATACAAGGTTTTATAGGAACTCACGTACTGGTTTAGAATGAAAATTCAAGCAATTTAAATTTCCAGTTAATCATTTTTTAACAGAATTAATTAAGGGCTGATAAAATTTATGCTCCTTCAGTTCTGAGATAATCTTTGCATCTCAGAAAGACTTATAGATTACCTCAATTTTTTTTTTTTATTTTAACTACGAAGAAAACAATTATCCAAACATCGAAAACTTATAAACGTTCCTATTACGAAACTACATATTTATTTCCTAAATTATAAGTATATAGTTGATTGGAAAAATTATTATGAGAAGATGAAAATGCTTGAATCCCAATATTTAACCTCTCTTTTTAAATTTTCATATTTCTTTCGTAGAAACTTCCCTTCCCTTTTTTTGCTTTATGGTTCAATCGGGCCATCTTTGTTCCCCGACTACATAATTTGCCTTTTCCCCTCCCCAGAACTCCTCATTATCGCTGCTTGCTTTTTTCTTCTTTCGTCGCTACACTTGAGATTTCCTTTAGACGTTATTTTTTCTTGAACTTAGATTCATCAACTAATTGCCTAAATGTATTTCTTTCACACTGATGCGTGTTCGTAATTCTACAAGGATATTAAAGCACACTTAAAATGTTTTTATGTATACAATTTATTACTCTTAAATAATATAAAATGTACAAAAGAATAACTAAAATTAAAAACAGGATTTATTTAATAACAATTAAATTATAAATACCAAAATAAAACTATTTACTAAAAACGTTATAATAACAAATAGAAGCTAATATTGAATTAACAATAGAAAAATCTAATTTCGGACAATTTGTAGATTAATGGAAGTATTATTCAATTCTACTGTTTATAAAAGAACTAACCGTACACTTTATGAATGAGTAGAATACTGTCACTTTCACTTCTGTTCACGAATAACTCGTCAAACGCTTGTTGCAACCACTGTTCAAAATCGAATACTCGTGACGCAATCTTCACTCGTTTGTTACCAAACACTTTCGGTGAACGCTTTTATCGCACATTGAACCGAACTCGAACTTGAAATTACTGTCTCTCCTGTAGTTTCCGGCCGTGTTTATACCTTCTGACATTTTTCCTTACTCTCCTAAGCCGGACCTGCAATTAATCATAGAACAGCGTAGGGGGTGACCTTTCTACTCTTAACAGTCCTTCCCACCTACCGGCAATATGTCCGACATGGCAGGTTGGACTGCCGGTCGGATCTTTATTTTATATTATATTAGTAAGCTATTACTATTAGCAACCCGTTGGAGTACCCCATTTCCTGTGCAGTTTTTTAGCAGTGTTTCTATTTGAGGCTATCCAGCTTCCATTTGACATTATACAAAAACTACCACAAGGGGTACCCGATCACTCATCAAGAACGGCCACCTCGGCGAATCATCTTCCCCAGATCGAGGCTGCCCTCCCTAACTAAAAACACGCACGGTTACACACGATCAAGGACCCAACCGTCACGGGACTTTGTCTTCAATCTTCTAGTAACTGGCTTTTCCACATTATCCCAGGCCTCCCTACTGGAAAGCATATTATAACCCACAGTCCTCTCTGGAGTAACCCAGGTCAAACCCAGCTCCTGACGAACACCGTCCCACCTACAACAGTGGTATAAGGTATGCTCCGGTGTGTCCTGTGATTTGCAGTATCTACAAATAAAGGTAGCGCGTTTACCAAACCGCACAGGTACCTCTCAAACTCTCCATGCCCGGTAGGAGCTGTGAGAGGTAGAATCCCACCACCCCAAACCCACAGATAAATGCTATATGTAATGTGTCTTGTCCATTCTCCCGTAGAAGAAACATTCCAGACTTCCTGCCAATCTCTCAAAAGGACTAGACTCAACTTTAGGCATTCCGTTTTACACCCTGTAAAGCATTGAAAATAAAGCTTTAGATTAATCGAAAATGGTTTATGACTAATGAATGACACAGACCATATTTAGTATTGATAAAATAAATAAGTGGATCTTGAAATATAACTCACGTAGATTTAAAAGTATATGAATTAGTGTATCATTTAGTAGGGTAACTTCTTCTCTAAAACGGATAAGAATATTGTGGTAAAATAAACGATAAGTTGGGTAGGACTAGGAAATATCACATATTGAACTTGTTAAGCAGTCTCATCTTAGTGATATTTCCACATTAAACAGAAAATTTTGATAATATTATTGGCACGTATTCAATGAATGAGAACAAAGTAGCTTGAAGATGTGAAAAAAATTTCACATAGTGATCGCAAAGCATGCTCTTAAGTTTCTCACAATTGATGCAGACCTGAAGGTAAATCAATTTTATAATTATAAACTAATTAAAATACGATATGATTGGCACGCGTAGGAAATATCAACCAAGGCAATAACAATTATTATTCCAATCTCGCTAGTGGGTACCAGAACGGAAGAAGATAAATGATATTCGGTCATAAAAACCGGTAATATCTTTCCGATGACTGGCGTGACTAGTATGAAGAGATCCATCAGTCTATTACATATCTGAAGACGAATGAAGCGTGAAGAGAGAATTTTATATTAAGATATTAGAACGTCAGTGGAACTGGAAAAGGCAAGGAAACTTATACGATTATGGATTTTGAACATGAGAATAAAATATAAGTAAAAAGGTGTGCGGTGAAGCAAAATATATTTTATAAAATGGTAAAGTTACATTTCTCACTAGTCAATACAATATTTCTAAAAAGGATATAATATAAATATTCATTTAATTGAAACGATACAAATTTATCATTATAAACAGAATTTGTATATTAATTTAAAATTTATTAAAATAAATTTCAAAGTAAATAGGAAATATTTAATTACTAAATTCAAAGTTTCTATTATATTAATCAGCTATTTCCTTTAATCTATTCCTCTAACGTAATTCAATATTTGGATTCAGTAATCAAATCCTATTAAGTCTCAATTTTCATAAAGAAGATAAATGATATATATATATATATATATATATATATATATATATAGTATATATATATATATATATATATAGTATATATTATAGTATTAACAATATTATAGTAAATAAATGGTTATATATATATAACCATGGTTATATATGGTATATACCAATGGTTATATATATATATATATGGTTATATATATTTACTATAATATTGTTAATACTATAATATATACTATATATATATATATATATATATACTATATATATATATATATATATATATATATATATATATATATATATATATATATGCAAACAAATAAAATAGAACTATCATCAAAAAATCAATATAAAAAATATAATGCAAAGAACCAAAATTAAAATAAAGATACCAATAATCAAAATCAAAAATACATCACCAACACGATTCAAAGAAAAACAAAGCTACAAGAACATGAATTAAAAAAAAGTTATTATTATTCTTAATAACTATACTTACAGAAACAGTAAAAAAACAAAAGAATATGATTCGTAATTGTAGGAACAATATATCATTGTACAATTACGAATTTTAATCGTCCTAATTTTTGTTTATATAAAATTTATTCAAATTTTGATTTAGAAGACCAATGTTTTTTAAACTATCTTAAACAATGTTTTTTTTTTTTTTTTTTTTTTTTTTTTTTTGTTAATACTTATGATTTTTATTTGTTTGTTTTTTTTTAGACTAATTATACTTCTTTTATTTATTCGCAAGGGTTTTTTTATTGTGTTTTGGTTTTGGAATATTTATTATTATTTTATTTTTTCTATTATTGTTTTGATGTTTTTTTCCATGATTATTATTTTTTTATTGTTTTCGTAGTATTTATAGTAGTATTGTTTTCGTAGTATTTAATAATAACCGACTAATTATTTCATTGATAAAAACAAAAAATGAATACTTATGATCTATTGATAAACATAAAGTTTGGTTGAACCTAATTCAACAAATGTTCGTCAGATAAAAGAAGTAATAATAAATGAAATACATTTTAACTCGCCTCAAAAATTTGTAGGTATTGAAAATTTAAGATCCTATTTCGTAAAAAAAGAAATATGGAAAACGCAGAGTGGATGTGACTTACAATAAGAGTTTTTCTTCGGTTGTACAGAAATAAAATGTTTATATATAGTGTCAGTGTCTTCGCGACAATAAAGTGTTTTCAATCTTGCCCACTCACCCGATTTCTTTCAAAAAACTTTTCGTGTATATATATATATATATATATATACATACATACATAGCTGCTATACTATGTTGTAAAGTTGTACTGTACAAACGTTTCACCGTCGTCTTTATGGTGGCCATTTACAGAACAAGTTTTGATCTAAACATAAATCAACGGTGAAAGCAAAACTTCTACAAGACCTCAGCATCATCTCAAACTTTACTTTCATTATTTTCACCTCGACTAAGTTTTAGAGTAGCACTCTAAACCGTACATTATGTTATTTATATTTCTAACGACGACAATAATGTAGTGGAAACAAGCTATTCCGTTTTGAAACAAAAATCTTTCATTGATGATAGCACAACATACAAACTGTAAATTTAATGATTATGTTTCATCATACCCATCAATACATATACGATCATGATTATAGATAATGAATTGTTTCAGTAATGTCCGTTTTATTTTCATCTTAATTGTCCTGTTTGTTTTGCTTATTATTTCTTACCTACTAACATGAATCATCTTACTCAAAATAGGTAGTTACAAAAAAAATTTAAATTATATTCTCTTTAAATCATGTTTCTTAAAATAATTTACTGCATGCAATCTTTTATAAGTTGATAAAAAAGAAACTTTTCATCATAGTAGGGTTAGAAGATCAAATTCCATAAAAATGTTCAACCATATCTTTAGTCTCAAAAGCAAGTTCAGTAGGATAATAAGAGCAAATATATTTTTTTTTACAAAGAATATATAAAAAATTGCTAAATTTTGGAAAATAATTCGATTTAAATTCTTATTTTTTTCGATTTCTTCTCAAACTAAGATATCTTTACCATTCCAAGGGTAATGTGATTGGATATTCAACCTTAATTAAAAGACTGTCTTTAAAATTCATAAACTAGGTTTCAAATAAAATTGTTTGAACAAACGATTTACTCGAAATAGTAAAACTATTACGGATCAATGACTGAAATAAAATAATTTTTTAATCTTTCAAAATTATTGAGAAGTTATACCCTATTCTAAGAAAAAAATTAAATAACTTTTTAAATAAACTGAATACCAAAATTCTATAAATAGGTTGTGTAAGATACCGAGTCACCGAAATCTCTATATAGAAATATTTTGCTATTAGTACTTAATTAAAAAGGCTATGAAATAAATAATTGATATTAATTACTATGAATTTAATAATTTTGTGATTGGAACTAAGTAATAATTTATGATTTCGTAATAATATTATATATAGAATTGTAAAACCCTTGCCTTGCCGCTCCTACCTCAATCTAGTTTTCATTGTGACATCATCTCACACCAAGCAAACAGGTGGCCTTCAGGGGGATGGCAAACACTAACAACAAAAATCAGAAAATCACTGAACGCATTAATATGAAATTGGAAAATAAGTATGTAAACAAATGAAGAATTCACGGAAAACTTACCTTCCACCTAAGTGAAAACTTATATTGTAGAGGCACGAAATGTCAATGATGGAACCACTCATTGGAACCATAAAAATGACGAACTTCTGCATAAAAAGCTTAAATAAAACTAGATTTTACTGTAACTATAATAATTGCTTATATAAACTTCAAAATCAGGAAGGATGTGGAAGATAAAGATCAAAATAAATGTTTTTGCACTTAAAGAAAAGAGGAATTTGGAAGAATACCTAATAGCTTTGGCTGAGTTCCACACATGTATGATGGGGGGGGGCAGAAAAATATTCACGACGTGAATGTAGGGAAGTAATATCAAATAGTAACCTTAAGAAAAACCTGATATTAAGCTTCTCTAGCCACCTGATTGTGATAACGTTAAATGGGAAAATAGTGTTTGTACCTCCAGGATATTTAATATTCCATAATTTTCATATTATTAGTACCAGAAAGTATCATTATGCCTCATTCCATTTGCAGTATTTTTAGTTGAGAAAATTCAGCTACGTGAGTTTGTATTTTCTTAATTAAAAAAATGAAATTTATTGCGATTTTTCTCTGAAGACCACAGATTTCAAGACAGTGTGATCATCAATGTTAATGAAACAATTCCTAATATCTTTGTTTCTCTGCTTCTCGTCCAGAAGTAATTGATGTCGTCAGATTACAAAGTGATAGCAGACGATCAACGATAAAATATGATGTGATTATTTAGGCATAATTGTAACCTGTAGTGAATTTGTATCGTTTACGAAGAGTAATTCAAACCGTTAATTAATTATCGATGTAATTCACTGGTAGATGTAACCTATAATGATAATCACGTAATAACGATGATGGTAGTAGTAATATGAATTATTACCATTACTGCTGTGATCTCGATAATGTGGTTTATATACGTATGACTTTATTTACGATAGGTTAATCAGCCTGCACATCACAGCTTACACGTTACGATAGTAACCGTAACTAATAATAACCATAAAATCACAGTTGAACTAATGAAGTATCTAAACGTCATCAGATAAACATTAATACCTAAAACTTCATTCAGCGTATGATTGATAACCAATATTTTGATTTTCACAGCACTAATTTTTATAGTTCATCCACCAGGTGAACAGTTCTTAAGTAATTTGTTAACAAACATTTTTCTGGTTAAAAAATTTAAGAAAAAATTATTTCATATTTAATAAATAAAAAACCCCATTTGGCATGCCGGAAGGTGGAGGTAGTAGATTTTACCGGTGCTAAGTAAGGGATTCCACCTTAAAGTTAAGAAAAACTTCAAATTTATTCAATATGACAATGGTTGCATGTGAAAAAACATGTTGATCATCCCTTACCGTAACGGTTGGTTATATGTAAAATTGTTTCAGATAAATGTTTTAGGGGATGTTTACAGGAATAACGATCACTTTAAACCCATTTGACATTGTGCCTATTAAGGGAGGTATAATTTCTTTTGTCTTCAAAACCCCATTTTTTCCATCCTCTGGACAAATGGTTGGTGATATCAACAAAACTTTACCTATATAAGTTTTAGGCCTTATCCAAAGAATATTAGGAGCATTAAAATAATTCGATATTTTACATAATAAGAAAGTTATAGAGATATTTTTTTCGGAAAAGCCCCATTTTTACCCCTATGGTCCGATTTTGACCGTTAACGAACTCGACCGAGATTTTGGAACTAGTTATTTTTAAGGAACAATTTGAAAGTAACTGGCGCAAAATTGTGGCAGTTATCGTGTTCACGACAAAGTGAAATATATATATATATATAAATGTACGTGTATACTTTTTAGCTGACAGTGGTTTTAGGGTGGTTTTGGGCGCAAAGATATGTCGAAATTTTCCGGAAGTCATGGTACCCATTATAATAGGTAACTTTCTTATGAAATCTACCTAATATAACAAATTACTTTTTTAAATAAATTCAGTAAAACTAAGTATTTCTACCTGTATTAATATTAAAAATAGTAATAAATATAAATTCCACTTAATAACTGATACAATATTGTTTTGATAAAGACGAAAGTTAAAGGTTTGCTTAAATGCAGGCCAAACAAACTGCTAACACCTTCCGCTCAGATTAGCGTTCTATATTATCTTATTCAGTATATTTTATTACAATCCTTTTATCCACCATCAGATATATTTATGTATTTTTTTTTTTAAATTTAAATGAGATGTTCTATCACTTTACCTATGGGATTGGTCATTTATCCGAAACGTTCGGGTTTGAATCCCCTGATACAAAGTTTGTTATTTTACTTATGTTATAAATATATCATATTTTTAACATATGTCTACTAAGACTATTCATTTTTCATGCTCATATTTATTTTTCTAAGATTATTAATAATTTATAAACATACAATCAGTTTTTATTAGATTCTATTATACTTGTAAAAAAATAGTAAAAAAAAAAAAAATAATACGGATCATAAAAGAATTATAAAAATGATTACATCTCTACACATCTAGAATAAGATTCACATGTATAATAAGCCGATAACTTTATGGAACTTGCTTACTTAATAAGATTAGTATTAAATGTCAAGATGATTTAAATTATATGATTTAAAGATTAATGAATAGCGTTTATCGTAATTAATAACCTTATTAATGGAGATATATCAGTTAACAATGCGGGAGAGGAGGGTACAACTTAGAGATACGCGGTTGAAATTTACGTCATTTACTATATAAATTTACTGGTTACATAATGTGTCATGTATATAGTATACAAAAGGGAAGATTACCTTGCTACTGTACTGATGACAAAGTTAGCTCTACGTATTCCACATCTTTTCAGATAATGACTGTGTTTGTGTGTGTATGTGTGTTAGGATCAAGTGTAGTACGTGTATGTGTACAACAGAGCGCTAGTAGGACTGCTGTAATTAAACCCTTATGATGACATCCGTGTAAGTTCTCAAAGGCAATTAAGACCTACAAGGCCGAGAAAACCGATTAATCCAATACGACTACTTCGTGCGAGAAGGGATGTATACGTCGTTCATTAAGCAAAGCTCTCTCGTGTATTACTCGCTCGTTCTCGCTTACACATCATAACTTAAATATGTGTGTGTGTGTGTGTGTGTGTGCGTGTGTATCGATGCATTTGTGTGTGCTATTGTGCACCTACAATAATAATTTGAATACAGCCTGCTAATCGTATTATAATATAGAGAAAATGGAATTTTTCTTTATATTTAATCTTTTGTTGAAAAAACATAATATGATTTATCTTTAATGACATCTAATTGTAATTTTTTTCTTTAAAAATATAACAATTAAGGATATCGAATATTGATTTGCGTATTCAGATCAATGGGAGAGCAAAATTCTTACTTTCACAGATTTTTTTTTTTTAAGGAAGAATTGAAGGTGGTGGAAAATGAAAAACGTTGTAAAGTACGGTTACATTTGTTCGATAAAAAAATTATTATAAAAATAATGTTTAAAGAAACTAAAATTCTTTTGACTTATCATCATAACTTTAAAATGATTTTTTGAGATAAATTGGATATACTAGGTGGTTGAATTTGGGTTAATTAAATAACCAGTAGAATAATATTCTGTAATACTCTAATAAATTATTCCTATAGAAATTATTTCTCGTATAAATTATTATTGTACACTAGAGATGAAGTTATGTAATGGCGTAATTAGTCTTTTGTAAAGCATAAATCTAAAGCCCGAAACGAAAAAAAGGAAACAATTTCAGAAGATGACTGATAGAAAAGAAAAAGAACTGACTATATAAGAAGATCTAGTGATATTTTTTCAGTTAAAAGGAAGATGTAGTATGGAAGATAATAATAATAGAAGGAAACCGAAAAGGCTGAGCCATGAGTTGAGACTTAACTTTGTTAAGAAAACACACCGGTTATTTCAACTAATCGTAGAAAGCAAAGTATAAAGGAAGAAAAGTGTAAGAAGAACATCGTCACTGTTTTGCTTATAGAAAGTAAAATAATGATTCAATGAACAAATTTGGGGCTTGAACCTGAGGTCATGTTTTCCAGGATGAACATACGTTTCCAGTAAAATTTACGTGCTGAATGAGTGGATTTACTGCATAATACGTAGAAAAAAACACGGGTTTGAGTTGCCTCCAAAATTACAACAATGAACCAACAATCAACATGGGGCTAGAACCTGAGGTTCTCTTTTCACGGGTTTATTTGAATATATTAAAGAACGGCTGGCTACTTTCAGTGATCAATGTGTGTTCATGTTAAATTTATATGTTGCAACAGTTAATTTACTGAAAAATTGATAGTAAAACATATGTTTTAACGGCTAACAACAAGATTAATTTAAAATTTATGATGATGATGTAGGTCATCATTACTTTGATCGATATGGGTGTTATATCATTGATCATTATTTACGGTTCAAACGTCAAAATCATTATTGTTTTTTATAATCTAACAGCTACTCAGTTAACACTGTAAATTTATAATGATGTTCTACATCAATCAGTTATCATTACTTATAGTGAAAGCCGGTGTTGTGGAATTTTAACTTTTTACAGTTGTGATAGCTAATGATTGACAGCTGATGTTATTTTATTTATATTATATGTAACAAACGGGATTTCTCAGACATATCTTTCATTAAATAAAAAAAAGAAGTATCAATAAAACGGTGCGTTCTAGACCAATTCTGATGCAATTTTGAAAGGCTTAGCTCATAGGATAATTTGCGATAGGTCCAAGTCCCATGCGTCTAGCGGCCACCGATCTCGAGATACTAGCGCGAGCGAAATTCGTATATGTCAATCCACCGCAAATCGACTTTTAACTATGAATTTTTCAATAAATCTACTCCTTCATCCCGTAAATTTAATAAGAACTATGATGATGTTCTACATCAATCGGTCATCATTACTTTCAGAAAAAATGTGGTAAAATTTATTAATGTTCTTATAGGTGTGTTATTTTTATGTATTTTTGGTAAGGCTTTCATATATGTCGCGTAATTATTAATATTTTCTTTTTTTATCGTCCGGGATAATATATTTTAACTTAATGATTAAAAGTTTTGATTTTATTTGTATTTGTAGTATTTGGATTTGTATTTGTAGGATTTTTGATTTTAGAATGAGTTCAATCAATAATTAATCTTATGGTATTTTTAGTAATTTTAAATTAATTATAGATACGAATACAGAATTTTTTAACGCGATAAAGTTATGCAAAGATTGTGGGAAACTATTTCAAAATTGCTTTCATAATAAAGAAACAAAAGAATTAATTGAATTTTACAATAATAAACCGAGGCACACATCCGAACCGTGGCTATTTATGAGATTAAAGGTGATAATGATGAATTAAATAAAATTATTACCGGTACGAATGTTTTAAGAAATGATTACTTATTGTTGCTTCGTGGGTATCAAAACAAAAAAAGTTTTATGATAAATGTGATGTAATAGAGGATTATTTCATTAAAGTTTTTAAGTCTCATCAAAACGATAAATTCAACTGCAATTGAAATTAAGAAACCAAGAAGAATTGCAAATCGAAAATAATAGACTTGTAGATGAATATTTAAAACGTAATTTTCAAAATGATGAATTAAACGGCAATGTAAAATAATTTAAAACCATAGCCACACCGTATTTGTCAACACTTTTTCCACATGATGAAAGTGATAATTGCCTTGTAATTTTAAATAAACATCAAGCTAATGACGAGTATAAATATTATGCTATTCGCGTTTAATATAGACATTTAATTTAATCTGTATAGTATTACAGGTAATCTGTATAGGTATTACAGGTAATGAAATCTGCAATTTCATTACCTGTAATACCAGCATGCCCCGGAGTCCATACAAATACGCATCGCTGTCCTCGTTGTTTTAGAACGTATAAAATGGACAGGATGTTTGCAATTAGGACATCCTTAATGTTCTTGTTCCGAATTGCGACAAGTGCACTTAAAGAATCGGAACATGTTAACACTCTCTCTTCGCAATAGTGTTCAGTGTAGCGAAGAGCTTGCTGAATTGCAGTGAGTTCTGCCGTGTAGACACTGGCCACATCTGGCAGTTTCCAAAAGTGGGCTTCTCCATTTACATATGTTGAGTATTCAACACCATGTTCGGTTTTAGAACCGTCAGTATAAATTCTGATATGTTATTCGTAACTACTGACGGTTGCCAAAAATTCCTGTTGGATGATCACTGCTGGTTTCTTTTTTATTTCTCCTTGAGAGAGATCCAAACTTGTATTTACCGCTGGCAAGAGCCATGGCGGTATTTCTCTAGTAGAAATTGCTAGTGTCTCTGGTATAGCAATTTCATATTTTCTTCTTAATTCTTGGTACCTAATTCCGGCTGGTCTGGAATAGGTAGCACGATGTTCATATACTGCAGCCATAGGATGATTCGTAAACAATTTATTATTTATACGAGCAGGGAAAGCCCATACATTTGCTGCATATCTTAACAAAAGGATCTCTTTTCTATAATGTAGTGGTATTATTCCGGCTTCAGACATCAGACTAGCCGCCGGACTTGTGCGGAAAGCGCCTGTTGCATATCTTATTCCGCTATTATGAACTACGTCTAACTTTCTTAAGTGGGACTTTCTAGCGGATGAATATACGATACATCCGTAGTCTAGTTTAGATTGAACCAATGCTTTATACAATCTCAATAATGTCTCTTTGTCTGAGACCCAATTTAAGTTCGATAAACATTTTATAATGTTTAGGGCTCTTTTGCATCTATCATTCAAGTCCTGTGTATGTAATCCCCATATAAGAGATTTATCCAATACTAGTCCTAAATATCTTACGCTGTCTTTATATTGTATTAGATCATCATCAATTGTCAACGCAGGACTTTGATGAGGAATTCTCTTCCTACAAAAGTGTACACAGCACGTTTTTTCTGGTGAGAATTGGAATCCGTTATTCTTTGCAACTTCATTTAGAGCATTAATCGCTCGTTGCAATTTGTACCTCACCACAGCAGTCTTGTTGCTGGCATACACAATTGCCAGATCATCAACATAGACGCTTTTGCTGATTTCTACTGGAATGTACTGGAATACTTGGAAGGTACGATCATTCATATAGTTGCTGAGCAGTATAGGCAGATTGCCACCAATGCCTCATTCATGTATCTGGAGCATTATACCATGACACCAGGTCATATCGAAAGCCTTCTGAAGATCAAAGAATACTCCGACACAATGTTTCCTTTTAATGAAGCTGTTATATATAACGTCCTCTAAGCTGATCGTTTGATCAGTGGTAGAATGGTATTGCCGAAAACCTGCTTGATACGGTGATATTAGGTTTTCTTTTTCCAAAACCCAGACGAGTCGATTATTAATAATTTTTTCCAGTATTTTTCCCATAGCACACGTCAAAGAAATAGGACGATAGCTATTGGGGTCTGTTAAATTTTTATTTTTCTTTGGTACTGGAACAACATGGGCTTTTTTCCACTGCTGCGGGTACGTTCCATCCCGCCATATTTTATTATAAAGTTCTAATAATCTTCGCTTTGCAGTGATATTCAGCTGCCTGATCATATTATAATGGATTTAATATTATGTTATTCCAGTTACTAGTATTTATTCATGTTTTATTGGCTGAACCTATTTCAAGTGATACTCTGTCATACGACTTACTTCAATATCAGCTTCAAATCAGCTTTAATATAGAAGCTGATTTTTAATAAAAAAATTCAGCAAAATAAAAAAATCCTGTCGTATTTTGCTATTAATGAGGAAACTTAAAGCCACATGATATATGCGGATTTTTTAAATAAACATTTTTTTTTTTTTAGATAATCTTACGCATATAACCACGCTTTTCAAAACAGAAATTTGTCTCCAAATTTATTTTAAAAATTATTTAAAAAAAAAAAACGGATTATTTAGGAGCAAATAGAAACAATATACAATGGAACTCTGCGTATAGTTCCATCTTCAACTCTATGCAAAAAATTAAATCAAAACACATTCTGTCAAGCTTTAACAATTATAAGATCATTTACCTACTACATGAAGTTTAATTTTATTTCAATAAAATACATTTTTTTTCAATATACAGTTGTACGCCTAAACATATTTATGTTGTGCTAATATTTTTTGCAAACACTTTATAATCTCGATCTCAAAGAAAAAGACGTGAAATTTTTAAATAGTATTCTTAATAGTGTTCCGTATCTTATTGAATTCATCCTGTAAAATTCGATGCAGAAAAAACAATACGTCATGATTAAAATGGGATCCCTTTAGAAAAATCCGATTTGGACACCACATGGCTTCCTTGTACGCCTATTAATTTACATATACAAATTTTTTTTAAATGAAAGAACAAAAAAATTTTATTTCATTAATAACTTCTGGTATTTTTTCATGTTTTTTTTTTGTTTGTTATTGAATTATTATTTATAGCAAATTTTTTTTTACACAAGTTAATAATTATTAATAAATCAATATATTTAAATTAAAAAATGGAGATGAAATCGGATTCGAACTGATTTCCCTTGTAAGATCAAAATGTTTCGTTAATTAAAGTTTTGTTTGTCTATAACTCTAGAAGCAATAAAAATAAGTATCACTTGTGACATATCGTTGAAAATCAATCAATGAGGGCTTATTACTACAGTTGAGAAAAAGTCTAAAATTCAATTTTTTGGGGATTTTGGGCTCTTTTGGACACATTTGTTCCAGTCGATTGCTATCAAAATGAGAGGTGTATAATTAGATGTTAAAACATTCCTAAATTCAAATTTCAACATGCTACGGCTAATCGTTTTGAGGTACATACGTACAGACGTCACGCCGAAACTAATCAAAATGGATGCAGAGATGGTGAAAATGGATATTTCCGTTGAAATCTGAAAATGGAATTTTTTCGCGATCATAATACTTCTTGCATTTTGTACAAGGAAGTAAAAATGGAACCGACCAAGTAACCCTCATAGTTACTCGATTTATTTTCAGTGTTCATTAAAAATATTAAATCATGAAAAATACTTGACGGGATGTGCTTTATATATATATATATATATATATACGCCTGTATACAAGGTTTTGAGGCTCAAAAATCTCCAAACTACTACATCACTTTAATTTAAATTTGGACATGCAGTTAAATTTAAATTAAATGTAAGTTGGTTGAGTCGTTTTTGAGTGCTCAGTATCAGTACATCTAGGTCAGACCACTACTGAAGTCTGAATATGTTTATAGTATTTACTGTGGGACTTTAATGTGCTCCATTAAAAAACAAAATCTGATATGGACACCACATGATTTCCTTGTACGCCTATTAAACTACATATACACTTTTTCTACTGCACTTCATTTTAACTTATTTCACTTGAAAGTGAGATAAGATTCTCCAATTCTTTAATAAAGTGGACAGTTGCAAAATTGCTGAAATGTTACTTTTTATTAACATCAAATATTCATAGAATTATTAATTCAGCAGTCTTACATGAAATATTAGGATACAGTAAAATTCCCTTTATTACTCGTATTACTAGTTGAGTACTATTCATAATTTTGTGAGTTGCTGATTAACAAAGGTTTTAGATTTCTGTTTTGTCGTATAAATAAAAGTTAATGACAATTAAACGATTTCGTTGAGTGAACTCCTGTATACTTGTTACAAATGTTAAATTCGACCTTACGATAAAAAATATTCAGTTTTTATTATTGGATTATTTGGTGAATAATCAAAAATGAAAAAGAAATAATCATACAGGAAAAAGATAGATAACACGAAGAAACGAAGATGTACATCTCAACAAACAAAAAACTACAAGAAGATTAATATGAAGAGCAAAAAAATGTTAAGAACAAGGGAAGAATGAAAAATTAAGAGAGGATGATGAATATAAAAACAGAAAAAAATTATTTGGTAACTAGAGGACGCGTACACAAATTAAGATCAGAAGAATTATATCTAGCAACAAAACACAAATAAACGAAATGATTAATTCCGACATAGGGAGAATATTGTCCGATAATACCAGAGGAGTAATGAACTAAAAAATAAGAATTTTTTGCAATTTATTAAAGATCGGGCATATATGCCTCAGTGTGTATGTTGTTCTTGTGAGGGTCTATTTTTCAGTCAATCTGTAATTAACTTTAATGTAGATAAAATTAAACGGAAATTCCTGAATAACTAAATAAAATTAAACTAGAAAATTCAAAAACAATAAGATTTTAAATTATAATTTTTAATTAATATTAAATAATCGATGTACATAAAATTTTATTTTTCTAATAACTTCTGATTATTTCATTTATTTATTTTTTTTATTGTTATTATTGAATAATTATTTATTGTAAAACGGTTTTACAATCTCGGGATAATAATTATCATTAAATCAATATATTTAAATTAAAAAAAAGGTAAAAAAAAAAATTAATTAAAAAAGTTAAAAAAAATAGGAGATAAATTCTCATTTGAACCGATGTTTCTTCCCTTGTAAGATCCAAATACTTCATTAGTTAACATTTTATTTGGTTATAATTCTGGAAGCAATGAAAATAATTACCACATACGATCGTTGAAAAGCTCTCAATGAGGACTTATTACTTCAGTTAAGGAAAAGTCCGAAATCCTAATTCTTTAGGATTTTGGACTTTTTTGAACACTATTTGTGCAGTCGATTGTATTCAAAACCGGAGGTGCACAACTAGATTTTACAACAGTCCTAAATCCAAAGTTTCAACATCCTACAGCTTATCATTTTTGAGTTATGCGAGATACGTTCATATGTACGTACAAACGTCACGCCGAAACTAGTCAAAATGAACTCAGGGATGGTCAAAATGGATATTTCTGTTGCAATCTGAAAATAGAAATTTTTCGCGATCACAATACTTTCTTTACTTCGTACAAGGAAGTAAAAAAGACTCCTTTTGAATTAAAAATTAATTCTTACTAGCATAATTACTTTTGTAACTTATTTATTAAAAAGTTAACAATATAAAAGAAAAATGTGTATATATTCAGTGACTGATATGATTAAATTTGTTTCCAATATGTTAAATATAAAAATAACAATATGATATATTAATTTGAAAAACCTATGCACATGATTACATATTTTCATCGCTGTTTTATAATTAAATTGAGGCTAATATCTTTCGTTTATGGAAACAAGATGTGAATTTACAAGTTTACGTCAAAACTGCTCTCTATTAAAGACAAGCTGTGAACGAATGTACTTCATCAACTAGTATACTCCCTTCAGCATTTATATATATATATATACTTTTTTTTTGCTACACTTATGTATCTATAATTTATTTTCTTTAAACAATGAATAGATGTGCTGAATGTCTAAAATTGACTTACAAGAGAAAAAGCCCAGCAACAATTAACACCTCTATATTCCATTTTATTTTGGTTGGAAAATTGTAACCCTTGCCAAATGATGATAATGAAATAACTTTTTTTCTATCGTGTGAATAAATCTAAGACTTTCCGGGAACTTGAACGCGAAATCTCCGGATGAAAGGTTGAGATACTACCATTTAGTCACGGAAATCAGCTGGTCATGAAGTAGGAGAGAAAGTTTTTAATTTTTTGTTCTTTATAATTTTTACTTAAAATATTATTTATTATCAAACGATTTTTTCGCTATTTTCAGTTTTCCTCAGTACTCTAGTCAATCAGCTACCACCAGTTTTATGAGTTATCCAGTCCTGTTCAAATACTAATCCCTTCAGTGAAGAGAAGTTTGGATTAAGGTTAGTGGTAGAATTAAGGTTAGACTTTTGTCGAGAGAGGTTAGGGATAAACTACCAAGGTATGCCAGTAATTAAAACCATATCGTAAGACACTTGGCCGAATTTATGTTTAAACGGAAACATAGACACTAAAGAGAGACATCACATCACATGTTCTGTATTATTAGTAATGTGTACGACGGATAGTCATCTTACTAAAACCGCCGTCAGCTCTAATTCTAACCTTAACCTTAACCCTACTCTCTCTCTAGATTATCATCCAGATTAATTCTTAATAACTCACAAAATTGATAGCTAATTGTCTAGAATCCTGATAAAGTTTAGATTTTGTGTACGAAAAAAAACTGAAGTTTATAAAGTATCTGCTCTGAATTACCGGTGTACAAACACGGCTAATGGTACGGAAAATGAATTAAGATCCATTTTTATCATAATATTGTTTATTAGTTTCTGAATGAAATATTTGGTAAGATAATCTTGTTTGTTAAATAATGAAAAAAAATCCATTTATAAGAGAAATTTTCATCTATAATTAATACTTACGGATACAATATTTAATTGACATCTGCTGATAAGTTTCGTTACGATGAAAACGCTTTTTTTTTATCTGCAGATGTTAGAAAGAAATTTTAACTGTTATTTAGTATTTTCATTGACATACAACTCATTAAATATTCTTTTAATAACTAATAAATTAGTCAACAGTTCAGAAAATGGCTGATGACATTAAAAGACTTCATTTTCTCTTTAATACTGTTTCTTTTTTTACAGAGTTCAAAGGAATTTCCTACCTACCGAATACGGGTGTTTATACCTGTATTCAAAATTCAAAAACTCCTCAAATTCGCTGTATTTGTATAAAAAGTTACATTTAGTTCCATATATTAGTTATATTATTTTAGAAAATAAAGAAAAGACAAAAAAAATGATAACCTCTGTTGCAATGCTCTAACATTAAGAGAAATAAAATAAAACAAATAGTAGATCACCCTAAATTCATACGGTAAAAGCATAAATTAGTGAAAGTTAATGGATTTAGGGAGATTATTAATAATATCCGTTAGGTAATTATCGAGTTTGAATATTTTATTTAACGATGGATGTGTTTGGGTCTATAATCAGTATGATATTATATATTTATATATAATATACAGATACAGCTTTTTATTCAAATAGACACCGTACCATTGCGTGCGCATTTGCTCTATTGTTAGGTGAAAAAATCCCTGTAATTTCATATCAAAAGATCTACTCATTGGTATTGGAAAGAATATTTTGAGAGTTATTATGAAAGAAAGTGTCAACCTCCAATTACAAATATAAGGTCTAAATGAGAAAGTTTATTAATTAATTTAATTTAGAAAAGTCAAATAAAAACCTTCCGATCTCCAAATCTTACCTTTCCATATCTTCTGCTTACAACAGTTCAATGAGTACGACTAAGATATTCTAATAAAATTAATCCTTGATTATTATTAAAAGTTTTTATGTAAGTTCGTTTAGAAAAGTTATCATTCTAGACTTAAGTCAGTGAATTTAAAAACAAATTTCTGAATATCATTAGTTATTGCTTATTCTAAAATGTTTAATACACATCCAGCCCTTCATTAATACTTTCAGTTTTTTTAGGATCACATGTAAACTGTTGGATATTACCTTTCAATATGAATATTCAGCTACATTCTAATGTTCTTATTATTAATACATATTTAACAACAGTTTTTTTTCCGACATTAACCAAAATGCTTTGCCTAAAAAAAGAGGTAGAAAATTGTTGGTCAATCTTTCTTTTTCCTGTTTAGCCTCCGGGAATTACCGTTCAGGTATTACTTCAGAGGATGAATGAGGATGACATGTATGAGTGTAAATGAAGTGTAGCTTGTACAGTTTCAGTTCGACCATTCCTGAGATGTGTGGTTAATTGAAACCCAACCATCAAAAAACACCGATATTCACGATCTAGTGTTAAAATCCATATAACAGTAACTGCCTTTACTAGGACTTGAACGCTGGAACTTTCGACTTCCAAATCAGCTGATTTGAAAAGAAGAGTTCACCACTAGATCAACCCGGTGCGTTTTTTTATCAATCCCGTTAAAAATATCATTATTTTTCAATACATTACTTCCCGTTAATCTCAAAGTATAGTTTCATATAAAAACAAATATAATCACATTCCATTAAGATTGGAAAAATATCTACAGTACAATGGTTTTGCTAGAGAACTAGTATAAATTACACAGTTATATGAGTTCGTTACTTTTTCTTCCACAAAACAGAAATTATTGAATACCATTAGCTTGTCCTGTATTAACTTCTAATTGATAATAATGATTAATGACACATTCCTTTTACAGTCAATGAATTTAGAGAGATCCTTGTTTATCTTAACATTAATTTTGTTTTTATAATCCAAATTTTATACTAACAGTTTGCAAACTTCTGCAAAGAGAAAAGTGAGATATGTAATATTGATATAAATTACAGTGTAAACGTCAGGACCGGGAAGGTAATAAAACATGTATAAATAATACAATTAAACGAATTATTTGTAAAATTCTCTAACCCTTTTCTTAATAAAGATTTTCATTTATCATATCTAATCCACTTTCATTAATTAAATTAAAGCTTTTTGTACATTTAGTTATTGAACAGTCTGCTAAGTTGATAATACTTGAATAAATTATGTCTTCTATTATTCATGTATGGAATCATGATACCTGTAAAATTATCAACATAATATCAAATATCAAAGTCCATGCATTTCGTTATAAATGTATTATAGTTATTTAATTTAAATGCATTATTTAAACAACAAGAACAACATCAATAATAATAATAATGATGTTGTATATTTGTTTAATGATATATATTAAAAAAATAATTATCTATAAAATGTTGGAGTGAAAAAAGTAAGGTAAACTATGATTTTCAGTGATATTCATTTGTTTGAGGGAAGAATAGCAAAAAATACCCTTGATAAGGAAATAAAGACCATGTGTAGGCGAGTTCTAACTTACTACTCTCAGAGGTACTATTTTGAGAATGATACAGGCATTATTTCGTTTTTTTTTTTAATTCTTATTAAAAGTTAAAGCTATAACTGTAATAACAGTCACTGTATTACAAACCGTAAACTTTGTAAAAGTGTGTTTGTTAGGATGTTCTCTCACTCTTTCTTTCTCTCTCTTTCTGTATGTGTGTGTGTGTGTGTGTGTGTGTGTGTGTGTGTGTAAATGTTATTCAGTATGTATGCTAAGTTTGGATATATATATGTAAAAGTCCTTTGTTTTCGTTTAGAAACAAGGAACTTTTCGTATTTTGTCGATGAGGCTACATAACCTTTACTTTCAGAGTTAGTTTGTGTTCCCAGAGGAAAATTAAAAAAAAGAAATCAACTTTTTTCCTTGTTTTGAAGTGAATAGTTGATGAAGTTAAAAGTTAAAACTGCCTGCACAACTCGTAATTTGACTAAAACTACATCTTTAAAACATAATCTGATATCATAATCCACTTTGCTAGAAATAAAATGTGAAAATTGTTTTCAGCAACGAAATTTCTAGCACTTTTATATCAATTGTATACGTAATTATAATGAATTAAACTAAATAATTTCAGAAATTGGATTGAATGTACGTTATGTATTTAATATGATACTTAAAACTTGTAATATAAAATAATGATATTGACTCTGTACTGTTAAGTGAACCAGTCATAAGTAATAAAGTCTCAAACACACATAGGAAAAAGTAACATTCAGTTAATACTTTTAAAGACATATAATAATTCATTCTATTCTTATAACGATAAAACAGCTTGTTTTCGGTAATATTTTGTCATTAGTTATAATACAGTATCTAGCTAACAAAAAAAGTATTCAACACTTAACCTAAATAAGCGTAGACTAACAAATATATATGTACATGTATATGTAACAAATATATTATGTTTTACTGAAATTGAAAATTTTTTAATTTAACTAGAAAGTGTAAATGACTTTATATATAAATAAATTTATTTTACGATAAGTTGTTGGAACGCATTTTACCAGTAACCTAAGTATTTATAAGTAAAATGATTACTTGCCTACTGCAGAACTGCTGATTTTTAAATGTACATGACGGTGAAGCATTCTTGCCTACGCTCGTCTCATTAAAAATTTAATTGACAGTTATTTTATTACAAGTTTATCATCGTTATCAACGTTATAAATGGAAAATCACTCATTTTTACTGTAGGTAACCTTTTACGTCGACATATAAACGGGTTTAAGTAATACAAGAAACGTAAAACATGCATCTCATTATTTTCTGTTAGTAAATTTATGAAACAGAAGCTGGTAAAAAAATAAGAAACATTTTTTTCGTTATAATTCTATATACGCATTAATAATACGAGGAATTGTGCTCCGTGGCATTAAAAAGAAATACAAATTACCAAAACACTTTTGGGATTTTTTCACAATAGCAAATTTTTTATTATTACATTTCTTTTTATGCAGTTCATTCGAGTTCTAAATATCAGTAGCAAATAAGATATTAGCCAAGAAATAAAATCGTGTAGGAAATGGTTCTTTGTTTCGCTGTAGGGTAGTTACATTGGACCAGTTTCTCCCCAGATGATCTCTCTTTCATCATTATTAAATAAATATATAAAATAATCCTGCAAAAACTCAAATCCATTTTAGTGCACATTTTTCTAGTATATAATTCCGCAACACTGAAATAAGAAAGTTATATTTATAACTTCACTACATTTGATAAACTAAAAAATTCTTGTGCAGTTCGGCTCAAGAAGACGTTATTTCGCAGAATGAAATGTGTTTCACTCTTTTCGTTATACTCTTTAAAATATTTTTTTTTATAATTGTTTTGTGTAATTTTTTTTATAAGAATAAAGAAAACATCAATTAAATAAGAAATTTAAAAGAAATATATATATATATTTTTTTTTAAATTTAATATTATATTTTTTGTAAATAAGAAAATTAAATTATTATACCCGTAATTTGATGAAATAATGAAAAATAACGACTGGACTCTACAAATAAAAATCAAGTTTAACTAACTCACCACTGTTACTGCATAAGCGCGTATGAAAAACACACTAAAAAAAAATATTCAGCGTAACTGACATCGAGGCTATGTTGTCTGTTGTTGGCTTTAAATTGAGCGTAACAGAAAAACTACTCAACCAGTTTTCATCAAATTATCACATTCATAACTTCTAAATTTCCTTGAAATTAATTTCGTAGTTTTGGAGATTTTCGTGCTATAAAATTTTCAATTTTTTTTTGAACAATTGAGAATAACTCATGAACGTCTCAACCAATCTTTATCGACTTCTTAAATCCACAACTTTAGATACACTTCTGTAGCGATCAAATTTCAATGAATTTGATCTAATAGTTTTGGAGATTTTTGAGCCACAAATTTAATTCATAGATATATAGTTATTTATATTTACAATGAACGAAATTAAATTTTAGGTGAATGGTATTTCGTACTTCTCATACCTCCAAACAAAAACAGAATTCAATTTCACCCCTCCGTAATCGCTAAAAATTCATATAAAAATACTTTTAAATTATAAATTCATATACTTAATAATTTACGCTGTTTAATTCATAATTTTTAAATTATAAATTCATATACTGCATATACTCTTAACTGTTAAAGTGTAAATTTCATTAGTTATACAAAAATATTTAAAATCTTTACATAAAAATATAACCCCCCCCCCCCAAAAAATACGCCTTTTCACACCAAAAATGATACCGATGAACGTTTTATTTTATATCAATTAAATTTCACGATTTTTAAATTTAAAAAAAAAAACAGTCCACTCTGCACAAATTATTATTGAAGTCAAATAACATGTATAGTAGTGTCATAATATTATTAAATAATAAAAATGTAATTTTATTTCAGAAACTCATAGTCAACACAATAAAAATTTTAACACATAAAACATTATTTATTCACTAGGATGCAATTAACATGATAATCAAATAAATTGGTTAAGTAGTAATTTAATACACAGTGATTAAAGTTTATTAAATTAAAGGCAAGTATTAAGTTTTCTTAATTATATTATTTCTTGATTAACCTATATTGAAAAATATTATATTGCATTTTAATATAATTTGCTAATATTTTACCCTAAGGTGTGAACCGGTATACAGAGACATTATTTTACTTCATGCATATTTTACAAATTTCAGTATTTGTTGTATATTTTAGCTATGCTGTATTCGACAATCAATATGAAAATCATGACTAGCTAATTAGTCCACGACTCCCTTCATCTTGTATATTACTTAACTTACATATTTATATATTTTTCGTCGTATTAATAATATTTATTAAAGTTATGTTTACAACATACAAAAAGATATCTACAAAAAACAACAGTTTGTCAAAAAATTTTGATTTCTTTGTCAAAGGACTGAATTAAAAATATATATATATATTTATTAAAATGCCTTTATCCTACAAAGGTATTTCACTCTTTTGAGAAACTAATTTTTTTCATATGAAAAGTAAATTAGAAAATAAATAAATAAGTGAAAAAAGAACTGACAGCAAAGTGTATAGGCTGAAAGGGGGAAAGATTGATTGAGAAGTCTATAAATATTATATTTGTGAAGGCAAAGGCTGAAACTGTTGAAAAATGATGGATTAATGAAGGTCAAAGAGATCACAGAAGTGCTGAATTTTTGGCTTATTCGTTTTAATTTTTATATAAACACACACACACACACACACACTCCCGCGCGTACAGATAGACATACAAAAGAACGAAAACATACTTTCCTATTCCCTCTCAATCACTCTCTCTCTCTGTGTTTGTCCTTGTTATAGACATAAACTAAAAGTGTTGATGCCAAAACACAGAAAACTTTATTTACTGTATTTATTAGACTCACGGACGTGCACGGACAAGCTGCACTTACATGAGGTGTCAAGTTAAGTATTCTGTTTAGATTTGGAATGATTTTCTTTTTCTGTGCTTTCTATGCAAAAAGAGGACTGCTTATGAAGATCTACCTAATAACCAAAAGAAATATAGTTATTCTACATCTGTTCAAAAACATTGTCCAGGAACCATACTGCCCAACGCAACTGATACGGCATAATGTTTATTCTGTAATTATTATAACTAATATGGACTTAAAAGTTGAAAAGAATTCATCGTAGATTACATTTGTTTATTAATGTAAAAAACAACGATCTCACTGCGCCTTATAGGTAATTTAAATTGGTTTATCGTATGCTATTAATTTATTTTTGTAGAATGTAGGTGATGTACTTTAACCAATTCAATTAACTGAATAAAATTAGTATCCATTAAATTTAAATGTAGTAAATTAAACATTTTTATCTGTATATCATAGGAAGACTCTTTCAAATTAAATTTTCATAAACTTGTTTGTTTATCTCAGACACCAACCATCAAACACTTTATTATACACATATTATCGTTTATTTAATCTTGTAATGAAACGTTTCAGAAATGCCATTAGTTACACTGATAAATATATTTTTTTGTTTTCTAACATGCGATACATGATTTTAATCTGTTTTTTGATGCTTTGATGCTAAAAAGGAATATAAACTTAGAATCTTTCACCCACTATTTTTGAAAAATTTTTTAATTTTTTATTAAAGGATTTTTTTTTCATCGTATCGTTAGCATTTTAAGCTTCTATATTGTATTTTGTTAGCTGATTTTTTATTTGTTAACTTTGTTAATATAATAAGTAAGCTATAAATAATATATATGTACATCACAGTAAAATTATTCTAGTTCCTAAGCCACATGTGAATGTATGCTTCGAAAGTATCGATCAGACAGTACTGAAGAAGACAACAATGATTTTTTATTTTGAACTATCTTAAAATTAAATGACTTGGTTACAGATTTAAATTTATCAAAAAATCAAACTGAACTGTTAGGATCAAGACCGCAAGGTTGGAATTTACTTAAAAAAAAAGTACAAAAATTTCGGGCTTTCGTAGCCAAAAAAAGACCTTTCTCAGTACTTTATTGATGAAAATAATTTAATTTATTGCACAAATATTGATGAGCTTATTTTCAATTAGGACAAGTTTATAAACCTGAGGACTGGCGCCTTTTCGTAGATTCGTCCAAATATAGTTTAAAAGTGGTTAAAATTACAACGGTAACAAATACCCTTCGACACTAATCGCTTATAATATTAATTTGAAAGACAGATACGATGTGATGAAAGACGTTCTTGAAAAATAAATGATAAAAAGCATAGCTGGAACATATGTGGTGATTTGAAAGTTATAGCTATTTTGTTAGGCATAAAGTTAGGCAATACTAACTACATGTATTTTCTTTGCGAATAGGACAGTGGAGTTAGGGATAAATATTATGCTACCAAAGGGTGAAGGAACGAGAAAATGTAACTCCGAATGGGAAAAATATTATTCATGAGCCCTTAGTTGAAACAAAAACATATTTTTACCCCTTCACCATATTAGGCTAGGACTAATGAAAAATTTTGTAAAAACAATGAAGAAGGGCAGTCCTGGATTTGTGTACGCCAGGCAGAAATTCCTAATGTAAGTGAAGGAAAAATTAAAGAAGAATATTTGTTTTTCCTGAAATAAGAGAGTTGGTCAAAGATGTTGTATTTATCTCAATGTTAAATAATGTAGAAAGTGCAGCTTGGGCTTCATTTAAAGAAGTTAGCAAAACTTTTCTCGGCAAGCAAAAATCCGACAATTACCACGATATTGTTAATCAACTTCTTAAATCATACAGAGCTATGGTATGTAATATGTCTTTGAAAATATATTTCCTCTACTCACGTCTGCATTCTTTCCCGGACCTCGAAGACGTAAGTGACGAACACGGTGAACATTTCCGCAAAGATATTTCGGTGATGGAAAGCCGCTGTAAAGGGAAATAGAATACTAACATGCTAGATGATTACTGTTGGACATTAATTCGGGATGTGTCTGAGGCTATTTATAAAGAAAAGCATCAGCGAAATTATTCTAACACAGGTTGGCTAAGCAAAATTATAAATTTTACAGATTTTAAATATATTTTCCCTTAATTTTTTTTAAAGCGTAAGTTATTTAAAACTAAGGGCGAGAGAAAAATTGTATTTACAGATCTGTAATGTACGCAAAGAAGCAATTCAAGAAATGATATCCCAGTTAGAGAAGCATTAAAAAAAAACTTTTTTTGTCTCTCAGTGATTATCTATTGATAGGCTACTAATAGGCTTTCAATTTTTAAATCATCCCACAGTAAGATAAAATTCACTAAAAAAATAACGTAGTAATATGACGTTGTTTATTAAGAAGTACAAGGGCAAAAGCCAAACCATGTTTTCCCTACTACAAAGGTGGGGGAGTGTAAAATTTACAACGGTTTCCTTACTAAGGTTAAATATTTCAAAAGTTAGAGGCTCAATAAGTTGGCATTTGGTTTTTCGTAGAATAGGAATAAACAGAATATGTTGCCGTTTTAAAAAATATACTAAAGCAGTTTTGAAAATACTTTCCAAATAAAAATAATGTTGCCATTTTTTCTTACTCGAAAAAACTTCTGATAAAAACATTTGCTGAATAAAAATTCTATATACGAGTTATCGTAGCATATAATATTAATATACTTTAATAGTAACAATTTTTTTTTCTTTTCTCGGATTGTATTCACCAAAAATTCGTAACATATTACTTTTGGCTACTTTTTGCCTTTTCGGTCTCGATTTTGGCTTAGTTGTATACAGAGTGATATTTAAGCATGCAGACAACTTTACACTGCATATCTGAGAGGTATTTGGAGGCGGAAAGGAATGGGTTAAAAAAATCAGCATTATGGTTTTTGTCCGCCATCTTGGATCCGCAATATTGAATCAAACTTAATTTTTTTAAATAGGAAGGTGGACGTGTGACACGTGATTTTGATTTAAAAATTTATAAGAAAAACAATGGTAACACTCGTATTTTTGTTAATGACTTCGTTATGGTGTTATAACCATTCAAATTTTCAATGAAGAAAAAATTATGTTAACTATAAAACGAGATAAAACTCGCTGCATGAACAATTTTTTGCATTTTACAATCATAAAGCATACAATAACGAACTTTAATAAACAGTGCTATAATATGGATGATAATAATAAACAGTAGGGGAAATCCATTAAAATCCAAAAACCATGAAACTTACGTTCAAATGTATTGATAGTAAACTAAATCATATTTTTACCCTTGTGTAGTGATATCCATTAACAAAAATCTGAACTTAAGGTGGTTCTACTATTTTTCTTTTTGTTGTACTACATTAAATTCATTTCTTTTTTAATAGAATCATAAAATAAATTATATATCTGTACAGTATTTTTTCCTTAGTGTATTTTATTTTAATAATCTGTATTTCAAGAATGAAACTTTATCTCTAAAAATTCCATTAGTGCAAAATGTTGAACCCATAACCACTTGATCATACATATTGATATAGCTTTAATCGAAATATATTTAAACTATGTACAATAATTTTATAAATACACAACTTAAACTTCATGTAGTATCATTTTCAAAACATAAGATGCTTCGGCGGGACTTAAGAGTTTATGTAATAGTAGCTGAAAATAAAAGGGCTTTCTCTTTTTCTTCTTCTTTTTATTCGGTCCAGTTAACGCAAACCATCCTCATCAAGCAATTTCAGCTGAAACAAATAAACACTTCCCCGTTCTTTCAGTTCACTACTCTACTCGCACTTTACCACTTAATGGAAGTATCCGTCTCAGTGTCTATCCATCGACTGATTTATATAATCCACCCTTAAACAGAAAAGCATACAGCCGGTAGTGACCACAACATTTTAAAAGTTCCTGTACAAGGATACTAAGGTAGTTTAAAATACATATAAATTTATAGTTATGAATTTGCATTACTTACATAAATATATATACAGAGTGAATCAAAACGTTCTCCCGGACTTTGTATAACATATTTTACTCGTAAAAATAATAAACAAAGTTCATGTAAAAATATTTCCTAAAATGTTTCGTTTACGAGTTACGGTTAGTAAAATATTTTGGTCGGATTTCAGCTAGTCCGATGAAATGAGAAGTACTGAAACGTTTAGACCGTTAATTAAGGAGCAAAATTAGTGATTTATTATGCGTTTTGACTTGAAAATTCAAATAAAATAGGTCCCAGATCCGAATCTACAGTCGTTTTTGAGAACTCTGGAGTGAAATCCAAAAAAATCGAAGTAGAAGACCTTTTTGAATATTTGACAAACAATAACTTTGTTAAATGGGCGGTGATAAACGCATAAAAGTTTTAAACAAACATTGGAAAGAATTTAATTTTGGACAAAATGGAATAAGATGAATAAAACAAAGTAAAATTCAAACTTATATAGAAATAGTACATTATTAAATTTCTCAAAAAAGTACTTTCTTTTTAAGTGATGAGAAAAAATGTTTTGAAAAAGAATTTACTGTTAAAAGTTTCTGTTAAAAAATTAACAACACTAGTTAAAGAAAGTGAAAAACTAGCCGTAACTCGAACACGAAGCATTTTAGGACTTCTATTTATGTATTTTTTCCATTATTTTCACGAATAGAGTAGGTTATGAAAGTAACATTCAGTAAGAACTTCGTGATACATATGTACATTTATGCATATATGAATTAGGTTATAATTTATTAAAACCCCCAAAAAAACTATCACAAAAAACTTTGCGTGCGCGCGCATTCCACAATAATGAAAATTTGTTATTAAAATCGTAAATATCTATTATAAGATCAGCTAAAGTGTTAGCATAACTATTACTTATCTTCATGTGTCAACTGACTAGTTAGAAAACAAATAAGGACCGATTTTCTGGAGAAAACGTCATATTGTTAGAAATTTTGTTAGTTTAAATTGACGTAATTTAATTAGTTTTAAAAATGCATTGTGTAATTGAGTTTAACGAAAAATGTAATTTTTATAATTATTTGTTTATTTATAAAAGAAATAATTTCTTATCGCCTTAATAATAACACTGATTTTAAATATTATTCTTATAGTAACCACACACTTTTTATGATGTGAATAGTTTACTGGATTTCTTATTTATTACGATGAGAATACGCATAACTTTTTCCAATCATAGCATATAATTTAATTGACAAAATTCAGCACTAAACTGCGTTGGTGTTATATCCTTAATTTTTTTCCTTACCCCGCTGGATCGTGGTGTAGGGAGAAAATCGGATCTGCAGGTCAGATGACTAAGTCCAGGAGCGTGTTTTACGATTCTGCTTATAATAATGAGGTAGTATTGAGTTTAACATTATTTTGATTATGAGAAATTTCATGGCCCAGAATCATTGTATTCACAAGTTTGAACATGTGATGTTTTGTGATATGTCCTTTAATTTCGGAAGCTTAAAAATATACACCGGGTAAATAAGTTACTCTCTAACAGCATAGTATTTAAAGTAAAATTGTGCAAATGGAAATTTATATGCATAACTCAATATCAATGAATAAACAAAAAACCGCTGACTATCTTTCTAACATTGGTTATTTATTCTTACGTAGTGGAAGAATAATGATCCGTGGCAATAAACCAAAAAAGAATTAAAAAATTCAAATAATCGATATTTACTTAAGCAAATGAAATACGAATCAACCATGGTGAGTAATTTTATGTTCACAAATTGAAAACGATAATCTATATTTAGTGACATATTTTTTATTCTAGCGTATCACAGATTCTACTTAAGTTCACCGCCAACGATACGAACCACTTCCTAATAATCAATCTCTGATTCCTTCAGAGAAATCATGCCACAACGATCTCCAAACAATCACAATATTGCATTTTTTTAACCCATCAATCATATAAATGTATTTAAATAGTAAGAAAATATAATATTTGTAACAATCACTGTATGGAAGGAGCTGAACAATTAATGTAATTAATTCTAAATAATTGAAATTATTTATATTGTAATTAATTACTCCAGTTAATAATTCTCACCAATCGGGATGCATTGAATTTTTGACCAATCGTTTATTCAAACTAATAAAAAAACTTTAGTATTTATCAGTAAAAAGGAAGTAGACATGTTGTCATTCTTCAAATAGTATGTTGGACACATTACAGTACAGAATTATCTATACCATTAACACATAAGGATTCCTACAAGGAAAAAAATAGAAATTTAATTGTTTCATAATTCATAAATTCAGGGCCAATTTTAATTTTTCTTATCGCTACGATTTTAAGTTAAAAAAATAAAATGATTTAATACTAAGGAGTTTTTTACTTTACAGGTCATTTAATGTATTAGCTAGTTAATTTGTTGTGTTTATCGATGTGTAAATTAGAATATATATATATATATATATATATATATGTACACATTTCTTTTAATCACGTCAGCGGTTTGTTACTTATTTCCTTTTTCCTTTTTGTGTTTAGCTCTCGGAATATCTGTAAATTAGTGTTAATGAAGTGACTGAAGTAACATTATACAGTTTATCCTAAAAAATACGAAGTTTTACCCTTTTTTCCTTTTATGAATAAACATAACTATCTGCAAATGGACTTATGCAATTTATGCCATTTACGCGAAAATGGAGTTCATGGATAAAAGAAACCTAATTTTTCATATTCTATTCTCTTGTATTTCAAATTTTTTATGATTACATTATTATTAGAGCCGATAATTTGCTAGAAATTTAATTTTTAGTGTGTACTGAAATTTTGTTAACAAATCATTTTTCTTTTAGTGTGATTGAAAATAAAACTGCGTATTGTTAAACCAGTGAGCAAAACACACACATACAAAAACCCAGAACTTATTTATAAAAAAAAAAATAGGCTCGTATTTTAATTTGTCTAAATTTGAAGCTTAAAATTATTATGATTTTAAAGCTTTGAATTACATTACTTGTAGATGGATGCAAGTTAGATTTTACGTTGATCGATATGCAAAATTTTATAATGGATTTTTTTAACCCGGTGTTGTTTATATAAATATGAACGTATGTATAAGATTTTTTCGTCCGCTCTACCAGACGCAAATCTTAACCGATTTACGAAACTTGGTGGGTTGATTTTAACCTATTTGGAATTAGTCCTATTGATTTTCAAGGGAATCAGTTCACAAGAACCAGTTAGAATAAACAAAAAAAAACCCAAAACAACTGGTTTTTGGGTACATTTTCAATGTTTTTCGTTCTATTGGGGGTAATTTTTAACAAATTTCGATGAAACCTAAATGATATAAACTTACTAGAAATAAAATCCTGTTAATTTTCAAGCAAATCGGTTCACAAGAATCGGAATTGGAGGCAAAAACCTGGATTTTGTGTACGTTTTCAAGGAAATCCGTCCTTCTGACCGCTGCGACAGAGTTTTTTTTTTTTTTTTATTAACATCTTTTTATTGTGACATGCGAAACATATAATTTGTATAGATTATGTTGGCCAGTTTAATTTATTCATATATTTTGCCTTTAACACATCTGAATATTCGAAAATATATTCCAAGGAAAAATGGACAATATTCAATCAACTAAAAAGGCAATAATAATTTTACTATTATTTTATTTCTAAATAAAAATTAAATAAATCATGTAATACACGGAATAAAAATTCTTTCCGTTTATACAAATCTGAAAATTTCGTACATCCTTGTTAGAAAGTCATTGACAATATATTAGGTTTAAGTTTTTCCCTACATTGACAACTTCGCATTTTAGTTCCCGTTGTGTAATGAAATCAGGCTTTTCTCCTAAGTTGGCTTTCATCTCATTTGTTTCTATAAAAATAAAATTTCTTTAAAAAAAAGAATTAAACCTGCTTATGGTATGTTTTGTTTATTTTTGTAACTCGCAAGAGCATTTTCTTAAACGCACAGAAGTCTACTTTTTCATTAATTCTGTCTCTTTAAAAAATCATCCATCTTGTTTAAACTAGATAAGAAAAATGATTGAAAGTTTATTTGATTGATATAAATTGATAGAATATCCGAACGAAACATTTAAGCTAGTTCTAATAATATTCCATTGAATGTATACAATTCAAGTAAGTTAAAAATGTTTTATTATACCGTCAACTCTTACACAAACTTAGAACACTTACATCTTACGAACCTTAAATTAATTACAATAAATTCGATTGCATACGCATGACTTTAGAGATTCTAACCTAAAAGCAATGTTTATTGTTTTTACGGTATATGGTATGAAATGATTCTTACTCCCATAGTAAATATGACTTTGTATTAGAATACATTCAGGAAGCGTAGGTCCGTCTGTAAGTTTTATGAGTGTTTGAAAGTGACTGTATCCTCAATATCTAACTTAAACTTAAAAAATATTTTTTAATAAAAATATCTAAAAGACTTGTAATGCATTATAAGCTCTAAGTGTGAAGTTTTTATTTCTCATCAAGTCAATTAATAATTAGTTTATATTTTTATCTGGTTATATGTAATTTAGTTTATAATTTGGTTATGTTCGACATCGTATATTTTTGATTGATGAATATAATAAAAAGAACATTAATGTACTTCTCTTAGATTAAACTAACCACACAATTCATGTTTTTACAATGATAGATATATTTTTAAATAATGTTTTCAAAAATTCCTAGTCAAGATGAATTACTGTGGAATTTTTAATATCTCCTGTTCCTTGTATACTTTTATTGATATTTCTCGTAAATCTGGTTTAGTTTCGGTGATTATATTCAATAGTAACTACTGGATATAATTCTTCTATTCTTCTCGACTTGCGTTCCACGCCAGACGAGAAGGAGAGTGGTACGGTTGTTGTTCGGTCTGCTGACCAGTCGCACGCTGACCTCTTAAAGCAGGTGAATCAGTCGATTGGAGAATCAGAAAGTGGGTGATATTCTGTCTTTGCAGTGAGACAGCGGGGACGAACTGAGCATACGAGTGTGGGGTACCGACAGGGCTGTGGCACTGAAGACGGCCATTCGTGGAGGTACGGCGGGATTGCGGGTTGACCTGCAGTCGAAGGAGGGCCGGCGAGCTGTGGTCCGTATTCACGACCTTGAAGACACGTTGGCTGAAACTTAGGTAATAGTAGGTGTGAGACAGGTGGTTGGACCTGTCGCCGATTTTCGCCTGTCTTCACTCGGTCCGACATTTGGCAGCACGCAGAGTGCTACTGTCATTATAACATATCGGGTGGCGGGTGAAGTAAGCTGGGTGCATTGTCAGATCCACATTCGTGACTCTGAGGACCGGTACTTAAGATATTCGGGCCTGAAGCACATGTCATTTGGATGTAGGGTCCTGACCGAAAAAATTCTGCTTCAACTGTGCTCAGGAGAGTCATCGGCAGGCCCAATGTCCTATTTGCGGAGGTGTGGTATTTGTGGTTTGGAGGGCCACACGCTGGAGGGTTGTGGAAATGGAATTTTCCACTTGTTTGCTTGGCGGATCCTTCGACTGATGGATAGGACTGCTGGAGTAACGAGGGATGAGGAACAGCTCTCTGCAGAACTGCCATTCGTTTATGCTATCACAGATGGATGGCAGTGATGAGGCACGGAGACTCTCTTATCCTCTCGTGGTTGTATAGTTTTACTTTTATCTTCTTTTAGAATTTTATCTCAAATTTTAATTTTTGGGGCTCTTTACACCCCATAAGTGTTGTTTTGTTTTTGTTTTTGCGGTGTTTTAATGTTTCTGTGTAGTTTGTGATTTTAAATAAAATGTAAGGGCCCTTTACACCCTTACATATGACGATCCTGATGGTGATACTAATTTCTTTCTACGAACGTGACGAGGGCTAATGACTTTAGTAATCGATGCCCGTAAAAATTCAAGAAAAAAAAATTACAACGCAGTTCCTAATGAAAAACAACTATTACCAACTGGATCAATCATTAGTATCATACAAACCCTTCCTTCCTTTTAAACCTCATCATTTAATAATAGTGAAATGGTTGAAGTAGGATTTCAGCGAATAAAATGTGTTAAAATTAAAAAATGTTTTAACTTATTTTTATTAAAAACAAGGTAAATGACTAATTGGGAAACCTGAAATTATCTTTTAATATCGCTTTGAAAAACATATTTTTAACTTAGCCCTTAAGAGGTTAGGGAGTATCAAGTAAATTTGTGAGCCGTTTAACTTAAATGAAGGAGTTAAGTAATTAATTTAAATAATAAAACAAACCATACACTGAGAGATTTTTCATTTGAAATTAGTTGAAAATTAATGTACAACCAAAAGCACCTACAATTCCTTTTCATTAGATAAGTTAAATGAGTTTTGTATTAACAACAAATGCCTAATGAGTAGATTATATTTGCTAATGAGTAATGTATTAGTGCTTTAGTTTTGAATGTTAAGTATAAAGATGAGAGTCAATTTATATCGTTTGAAATTTAATTAAATGAAAAACATTTATTTCCATTTTGATGCTTTCCTGTTACTATTAGTCCCAGAATAATTTAATATGTTTCAGTTTATATCATTTAAATAAGATATTCTATTGAAGTTTTGTAAAAAGTTTGTTTTCAATAAAAAAGTTCTTAGATTTCGTCTCTACCAATGTTATTAACTACTGTTTAGGGAGAAAGTCTAATGCTGACCGCACTAAAGCTTTATTCTCCTCTAACAACGTTATTAACTACTGATTAGGGAGAAAGTCTAATGTTGACCGCACTAAAGCTTTATTCTGCTCTATGGATTTCTAAACCTTATTTTGAGAGTAAAAGTTTTAGTGTATCATATTTATGAGGATATCAAACAAAGTTTAACATTTCATATATTTTATACGTGACCAAACCACAATTTTAATGGAAGTTAGTCGGTTTCTTCTGCAAAAGTTCTGCCAATAACCAACAATGTACCAAATATTTTGCCTAATAATTACATCGTTATTGCATTGCATCCTATAGTTCAAGAAAAATATTGTAATTTTATATTTCATCCAAAGAAAATGTTGTAAAACTTCTAGAAAATGTACTGGTTATAAAATTAAATCATTCAGAAGTGTATTTTTAATTTTTGTTGTAGTGTAAAATTATTAGCATATATTAATTAGCAAGTTGATACTTACAGGGAATGGTATAAATTTATTCTTTAAAGTAAATAAATGGTTAGTTAATAGTAGAAGTTATAAAAAATTCATTGGAAAAAAGCATATATGAGTCTAAGAATTAGGATTCACAATTTCCTTTCTTTTCAAAATTTTTCTGTACCATTAATAATCACTAATACCGCTATCTAATTAAACATAAACATCTCAAAATTACTATGTTCTACCCAGAACCAGATCAGTAAACATAACAAGTTATCAGCAAGTGACAAGATAACAGGGGGAAAAATTGTTGATTATTTATTTTTTTGTATTACACGAATTAAGTTTTATTATTAATTTGTTTCCTTTCGATTTAGAAATAAAACCATCGTAGTATATATATTTAATATAAAACGCAAGCTTATTTTAATCATAAATTTTATCAAAGAAATTTGAATTCTAAGAGAACGATGCTATAATTTTAACTGGGATAACGATATAGTTTATTCTCAAACAGAATGTTCAATTCTTCGAGTATATGCATTAAATATTGTACGAGACGGTAAATTCTATTCAGTGATTCTAAGTAAGAAAATGAGTTCATTTCTATTTATACCGTTCCAACAAAAGTTAGAAGCAGTACTCAAATTTCAGACCTTATCCTAAACCGATGATTTTAATAGAAGTTCTTTTTATACATTAAAAAAAAATAATAAAAAAAAGTTTTTTTTTTTGTTAATGTTAGTTATTTTTACATAACATCTATAACTTGTTTAATCCAATGCAACTTTTCATAAAAAAATATTATTTTGGAAGTTGTGGTGCACTTTAAAAATTATGGTAAACTAGAATTATTTACTACAAATTTATGTTTTAATTTATTTTTTCTATCTGTACTTAGTAATCTTGTGTAAACAGACTGAACTAATTGCAGTACCTAATCGTATTACAACTGATTTATTATACGCAATAATCGACTAATGCATGTTGTTTGTACTTTTCTTCTTTCTTTTTCCTGTTTAGCCTCCGGTAACTACCGTTTAGATATTACTTCAGAGGATGAATGAGGATGATATGTATGAGTGTGAATAAAGTGTAGTCTTGTACATTCTCAGTTCGACCATACCTGAGATGTGTGGTTAATTGAAACCCAACCGCCAAAGAACACCGGTATCCACGATCTAGTATTCAAGTCCGCGTAAAAAGAGCTGGCTTTACTAGGACTTGAACGCTGGAACTCTCGACTTTCAAATCAGCTGATTTGAGAAGACGCGTTCACCACTAGACCAACCCGGTGGGTCATGTTGTTTATACTAGTACCACATTAACCTTCACTGAAAACTTTAATATATTCCTATTTTATTTAACAAAAAAAATAAAAATAGAATAATAAAGTAATATTTTTCTTATTAAAATAATAAAAATTAAGAGTAATAAATATTTTCAAGATCAAAGTAGGGAAATAATTTTAATATTTATTGTAAACCTAATAAAACACAAAAATCACAGTAAAATAGAAATCAAACTTAAAACAATAATCCGTTTTGATTAAGCTGAAGAATAGAACAGACTTAAATTTCAGTAATGCTGTAGAATAACAGTTAATGCAGAACGGGGGTTTATTTTAAAGCCAAACTAGAACGTTATAATCGTATCATAAGTTGAAGCCGTTCCTATGCCACTCTCGTACCTACCTCATCTAAACGGTAAAGGATGATTTACCTCTACCCTTAACGTGTTCGATAAACTTACTAACTGTCTATTGAAGGTGAAAATTACATCTGGTACGAATATTGGTTTTCGAGTGGTACTGAACGATCTCGACGGTGGAGTGGAAGGGAAGGTAAGCGAAAGAGATAAGGATAGGATAGCTCAACAGAGAGAAAGAGAGACAGAAAGTGAAAGATAGAATGATAGGAGAGCGCTTTCATAGTTAGAACCTGCAAGCTGTAGTATTCGAAAACAGTAGGAACTCAGGTGGTTTGTTGCAATGCTGACAAAGTTATTTCAGTTCCTAATCTTTCACCATCCTACAGTCACAACCTATTCAAAGCAAGGACACATATATATACATTCTATAGATTAAATATGATATTATTATTATTCTGATTATTAAGGTACTGTTTTGATTAATATCCGACTCGCTTACTACAATTAAATGAAAGTATTGATTTGCCTAACGTAGGAAAACAGCTATAATTATTATTATTATTTTTTATTGCATTGAGCATTGAAGAAAGATCATAAAACAATAAAATACATGTTGCTAGTTTTTTTTTTTTTTTTTAGTACCAAGTGATTTATCTTTCGCTATCATTATTATCAACTACGCAGGCAGTAAATATGTCAATAATAAATTATGCTTTTGCAAATAAGATCTTTCCTCCGTTGGAAAATAATATTTTTTTTTTACATTCAAACATTAATTCCACGTTATATATTTTGAATATTTTCTTCAATATCCAGCTGTTATTTTTTTTCTGGATATTAATTATATTCTTATATGAAAGGTAAATACAAAAATACACTTTCATAAAAGATTATTAAGTAGTTTGTTTTCTTGATAGTTAAGAATGAAATTACAAAAAATGATAATAAAAAAAATTAAAACTTATCTATATAAATAAAAACGTAAATGTTCGTTTGTTCAAAATCTTAAATCTCCGAAAGTTCTTCACCGATTGCTTTGAAATTTTGATACAACGTTGCATTCGAATACGCACTTGTTTTTATATACCTACTATTTACATATATAAGATGTCACACCTGTGACAGGTAAAAACACTCTTTTTTTAAACAGCTCTATCTGTTGGACGTAAAAGCAACATACGTTATACTAAATATTTTTCCATTTTCAATGTTTCCATTTCATTCAATTTAGGTAATATATTATTATCTAAATTTATTACCTTTTTATTATTACATAAGTAATATATTATAAAAAAACTATTATGTATATAATTCATTATTTGCATAATTCTTTATTCAGTGATAAATTTTTAGCAATAATGATATTAGCTCACTTATCACTATTTTTAAATAAACAATGAACAGATAAATAAAACCAATGAATGTCCAATAAACCTCGTATTCGGATTAGTTAAAAATCGTTATCTTAAAACTACTTTTACTTATGTTAACTTTTACTTACATTATTGCTGATTGAGAATAATTTTTTTTGGGGGGTTACCCAACAGTTTATTTCAAATTAATTTTTTTTACAATTAGATTAAAACCTAAACAATGAGTAATCTCCAAGGCTACTGACCCCTGCGAAACTGAGCGCCCTTCTGCTGCACCCGCAGATAATATGCGGTGCCTCCAGTTTCATTATCATCAACTAGTAAATCGTTGAGTAATCTGTGTAAAATTTCAGACGTGTCTGAAATTACAGTAAGCCGGGTCGAGAGAGCGGACAGAAGAACGTCCTAACGTATTTTGCGTTCTAAGACTTTACATACCACTTCCTAGGGGTCCTTTTAATCTCTCTTCGCAGTCCGGACTTGACTGAAAATAATGAGATCTCCAATCTATGTATTTTAGAACAAGGCAACAAGGACTTCCCACCGTTCCGGATCACCCTGACGTTGAGTCGCTCTCCGTAAACGACAAACATCTCTTTTTAAGGCCGACAATTCCCTACTCCAACATGATACGAGGGCCTCACTGGACCGGAACTATGAGGAATTGAACTTCACCTTTGTCAACTTTCATTGTTGGTGAAAGCACCAATGAAAGCCGACAAATCCCTTGCAAGGTTCTCTAAATTCGTGACATCTAGACTCCGATCCAGAACACGAAGTCTAGCCGAAAGAAAGCCAACAGATTTTATTCAGTCTGCATGTCTGTGCAAGAAACGACTCTGCTGAACTGGAAAGTTACATCAATAGCGCTCACTCAACTCACCAGTAATTTCATAATCAATTGAGAAGTAGATGGCAGCCGATGTTATGTTAACAAATCCGTTTCGTAGTTCTTAATCTGAGACTGTTGGTGTGTTTTTTCTTCATAATTCATGAACGAACAAACTAAGAAAATGAGGACTATATTTGAGATTACTTTTTTTTTTAACACGTTCTTCTTAAAAAAGTGGGATTTACTCATAGATTTTTAAGATTATTAAAAAAAATTTTACTTAAAATATTTCTGACAAAAGTTACATCTCATAAAATTCAAAAGAGACATTCGGAAAAAAAGTTTGGTATATTTACCATTGTTGCCTTCCTAGTAGTGAATAAACCGGTCGACAATCATTGATATTTTTAACAGTTTAGCTATTTTGCATTCGATATAACAGCACTACTTTTGTAAAAAAAAAACACTAATATAATACAAAAAAGATGTCTGAAATATTGTTCTTTATTTTCTAATATTGATGGATAATAGGTACAAATAAAATAACATTGACGAACATAATGTAAAATTATATTCTTTATTACAGTAAATGAATTTGCAAATTTTCTAAAAAATTGTAAATCAGAATATGAGCACGTTGAACCAATTTGTATTTTTATACAGTTACAGTGAGACTTAATACAGTATTTTCTCACTGGTACAAACAATCACGTTGGATAGATCATGAAAATGTAATATAGTGTATGGCTTATAGTGTAAGGAAATTTTATTTTCTTAATCTTTAATTTAAAAAAATCTAAAGCCCTAAATTTGAAAGTTAAATTGAAAATATTTAATAAATGAGTTACACTAGTTAAACTTTAAATGCATTATATTGAAACATTTACGGACTAATTAAAACATATTTCCTTACTTTAAAATTCTATTAAATTTAGGCCAGATGAAATTAACTTAGAATTAATCTTTTTTTAATCAAATTTAATGGTAACCTATTAATAACACTGTTTCAACCACCTTTCTACTATTTCTAAATAAATAATAGAAAATTAGTAATAAACTAAAATATAAAAAAGAAAAAACTAAAAATATAACAAAAATATACTAGTCATTCTTTATTTATTCTCAAATATTCTCAAAATATATATTCCATTATTTGTTCAATAAAGATTAAAATAGATTTATTTTTTTTTTTACGAAAAATAAGTGAAATAATTTTTAAATATATTTTTGAAAACATTATTTTCACACTTTTACTTTTTTAAGTTTATATAAACAGAGTAATGCTTTGATAGCAAACTGTTGTAAACTTTTCAAAATAATGACAGTGTTGCATGAGAACAAGAGTATCACGCAATATAAAGGATACTTTGTGTGGATTGATAGGATCGTTTCAGGAAGAAACGTTTATATGTCTATTACATGTTAACAAATGCATGTTATTTGTTGTTTGAATTACGTAGCGGTACTAATGTTGCGCTACATTTTTATTAATATTTGAAAGATGGTTATAAGTTTTATATACTAACAACTCTCTCACTCTTTTCGTATCTGTGTTTCTATACTTCTTTTCCTGCTATCCCTCTTAAACACACATTCTCTTTAACATACAGCACAAAACGTATATATAATGTATACTTTAAATACACTTATATATATATATATATATATATATATATATATATATATATATATATATGTATGTATGTATGTGTGTCTGTGTGTGTGCAGAAAGAGAGAAAGGGATAATGAAAAGGGTATTATATCAAAGAAAGTTGCATTACACTATTTAAACACGAAGAATATTGAGTTAACGTTTTATTTTATAAACAAGCACTTCATCACCCTGAAAAACTGAATTTTTCTATAAAATTGCCTAGTTTCTTCCAGCAGAAATCTGTACATAAAGATTCATGTTATTTTTATTTCGCTAGAGGCACTGAACAAATAAATAATATTCCAGTAGTTGACCTAATTTTGAGAAAACAAAAATTTAATTCAAAACTCATCCACAAATTATAAGAGCAATAAAATTCAGTTAACTAGATTCAAAACTGAATTTTGAAGCATCTCACAAAACAGCTGTAGACAATGGAAATGGTTGCAACGATTCATTGTACAGATGGTTTTAAAAAGTAAGTGATTTTCCGAACTATTAAAACTTTTAACAAAAATGTGACGTAATTAATTATATTTAATCTTCTAAATCGGAATTCCACAAGCAAAAATCGCAGGAAAATAAAAATTCATTTAATGAAAAAAACCAAGGGGCCATTGAAAATATTATGTTTTAAACAGTACATATACTGAATACTTTTTTCTCATTTTATTTCTACGTAACAAGCTGTGCTTCAGGTAAAATTCTGCATTTGCTTTTGTGCAGTCTATTTATACTCCTGAATGGACTCAATTTTTAACAGTAGGAAGGTAAAGTAGATTCTTAATTTGAATCTGTGTTCACCAACATCAAGGAATAAATGTACTGAACTGAACACAAATTTATCTTTTATATCTCGAATGATAATAATATATATCTGAATAAAGTTTTAGTATTTTGGAAAATGTGAATGTGGGAGAAAATTAGATATAAATATAAGTTTTAGGACAAAGTAAGCGTGCGTTTATTTAACAATGAACAAAGATAATTGTTTTTTTTTTACACCTTCTAATTCAAAAATAAGGTTTTATTTCACAGTAACATAATATATTTATGGATGTCTTAAAAATCAAAGAGGGTTAAGAAGTAAAAACTAGAATCAGTAAAAATTATTTAAAGAAAATAAATGAAGTAACAATTACAGTAGGAGTTAAAATTAGATCGTAATCAATTGAATTTGCAAATTGATATTCCAGTTCTGTTTTATTTATATAAATCATTACTGATGATATTAATTTTTCAATAAACCTTGGAATTTTATTTTGCTTAAATTAAAATAATAAAATGAACCAATATTAGTGGCAGCGATCGTAATAAAGCATTTTTTAAAAGAAGCAGTCTTTTCATTGCTGGTAGTACGTGTTGAAATAATGTTGTTATCTGACATTAAGGAAACACACTTCATTTAAATTAATATACTAATTACGTTTATAGTAACAGATAGGCTGTAGTTTCGACCGTTTGCTTCCATAGAAATAAGACGAAAAATACTGTAATTAAAATAATTACTTTATGATATGTAAATTAAATTTTTATATCATTTACATAATTAAGCAAATAAATCTACGTTTAGCAACTGTCAAATATGGAAGTTTCTTTCCATATAAATTGATGTAAGAACCTCGCAGAAATGATATCTTAAATTTAAAGGATTTTGTAGCTAGTATCAATTTTCTAATAATAAGTAAATTTCGGTTTGGACTTGCAGAACAAATTAAATAATTCTTTAAACCCATCAAAGTACTAGTAATACAAACTTGTTTCAGAAATAGGTCGACTACTTTGGAGATGGCTGGCTAGTAATTGTAATTAATTACTTTATTTATAATGTTTAGTGGTTTTGTACTATTTCTGTTTCATTTGTAATTGTACTTATAATACAACTAAATACCACATGTTTCTACGTACTGGTAGGATTTTCCAATTGAATGAAAAAACCAATATTTTATTTAGTAATTTTTAAATTAATTACAAAAATTCAAATTATGATGCTGTTCTCACAACTCTGTTTAGAGGTTGTTTTGGGGGTTTTTGTGTTTGTTCTCTTGCTCCCCTCGACCGGCTCAGCAATCAAGAATTACTCAGCCCAGGGGAGTGTTCTTGCGACTCGAATGAGCCTCCCCACCTACCGGCAGTACGTCCGGCATGGCTGGTCGACTCACCGGTTCCGGATCTTTTCCTTATATTCATCTTGCCTCTATCTCTAATCGCTGAGGCCAGGGATACCGGGCCCGGCTATGCCTTTTCCGTGTCCTGCCCCAGCAGCCGGGTCACGACCTCTTTCTCTTTTTTCCTTAAAGTAACTCCTCCCACTTTTTGTCATCGACTTCCTTCACTCGTATAACCTCAGCCACAAATCTCTCTATTGTCAGTCATTCCTCTTTAAATCTCAGCATATACTTTGTTGTAGTTTTTCCGGGGTAATCTGTTGTATGTTATATCTTGCTTTTAGATCCTCCCAACGTGCACATTCAAAGAAGGTGTGGCAGGGAATGTCCTCTTGATCGCAGTACACAAAATTTGGGTGCTCGCTTCTTTTAAATCTGTGTAAGTATACACCAAATCCTCCGTGACTGGTAGAATTGTGACAGGTAGTACCCCACATCGCCGTGTTTTTTTCCCCATCCACGGTCCTATTTCAGGAATAAGTGTCTTTGTCCAGGCTCCCCTTTTTTAGAGGTTGTAACATATGTTGTATGTGCTATAACGATTTTTTTAATTTGATATTTTAATTTACGTACTATTACAAAAATCAATTTTAACAGAATAAAATAAGATCTGATCGTATTATATGTGGTAATTATTTTCACAATTATACAACATTCACATTCATTTAACAGATATATATATATATATAAGATGTTATAAGATTTTACGTGTTAATAAAATATCTTCATATGTAGCCTACCGATGAAACTAAGTAACTCATTTGACATTCTATAACATTAGACCTCCATAATAATTATTAAAATTTTTGTACCTTATTTTACAACATGAATATGAACCGTAGCAGGAAATAAAGAATACTATTAGAAAGGGTTCGCGCAGGTGGTATCCTACCACCCTTGAAAACTCGGTTAGGTCCCGTTTACATTAATTCATTCTTTATTAATTCTCATTATTACCTCTTTTTTAAAGTTTTCTTACGCATCTAAAGAACGTGAAAAATATAAAATTCCACAAAATATTTCATATAAAGTCTGATATGGATTTTAAATTTAAGAAATGCTTGTCCTGTATATAGGCAAATCTGGGATTAGTATAGGTTAAAACAATTCGTATAGGAATGAAACAATAGTGAAATAATGACTCTAATGTATAGTGGAGTTCTTAAACAAAGATTGTTATTAATAACTTTCCTGTGATTAAAGAAATGAAGAAAAAATCTATCAGTAAACTTCATAAATATGAATGAATTAATAGTGATGAATTCCCTAGTTCGTGTTCTTCATCTTAAGATCTCATCAAATTAAGATGAATGCCATATTTACAAAAGAGAAGAAAGTTTTGTTCGATGGTTTCTCGAATACTATTTGAAGAAAACAAATAGAAAGCGAGTCAGAGTAGCACTAAAATTTTTCGTAAGAGTACGCAAAACGGTGATAAATTTCTTAATCGTAACCCTTTTCTTAATTTCTTCATTGTTTTTCTACATTTCTAAAATTAAATGTAAACAATTGATGTATAATATTTTTAAAAAAAATCTTTGCAGGTTAACTAACCACTGGAGTTATCATTTAGGAACGAATTCCTTTCAGATTTAAGAAATTCACTGAATTTAGGAAAGTGATAATGAGCGTTTTCTGAAAAGAGAAAAATCTCTTATTTTTAGATTTCTTGTCACCTGTAACCATAAATTCGCTGCCTTGCAATTAAATAATGTTATATGCTTAGCTGAGACAACTTGAATTTATACAAAAAAAAAAAAAATGATAAAATAAAAAAATGCTATAACCGGAAATGCATAAATAAACAAAAATGATTATATGATAAACTTAATAAACAAACATATACGATAAAGCCTACATAACGGGTGTGACCCAACATTCAGTTACTGATGTGAATACACGATATTATTTGTTTACATTACTATCATATATTAGTAATTATACCGCTAACATGTTGTTTGAAGGTATATGTGAGGATCCAGATATTGGACCCTCATTTGGAAATCCCACGTATCACATGCACCCATACATAAATTTCATGTCGTTTTTTTAAGAAACAGGTGCGCGTCGTACACGAGTAATTTTTTAAGCTACCTTATGGAAAATAAAACATACGTGACCTACTGTCACGTTGCAAAATATATATTTTTTTTTTTTCACTTTAACGCTCATCGCATACAGCTGATACAGGGAGATTAATCAGAAAATTTGGTTGAAATTAACTAGAAAACGCACCATACAGAACCATACTAAATTATTAAACTTTTTGACGGCAGCCGCGGATCGCGGATGTGATGAGGTCAAATAAGTTATCGTTGAATGGCTTCAATGAATTTTTATAATAATGGAAAAGAGAAATCAGTGGCACAAAACGCTTATTGTGTAGGTATTTAAATAATCTTTATATAGAAAATTAAATAAAGTCTTTATTTTTTTGTTTGAAAATATTAGATAAATGTTCATTAAAGTTTTTTTTACTTCTTACATGTAAACGTCATTATTCATCTTAATCGTTTTTATCTATCTCCATGAGGTATTGTTATTATTGTGTTTATCTAAAAGCGGGGCAAATTCCTAAGGTTCAGTGTTGATAATCAGACCCTAATGATTACACCGCTGATGGATCACCTTGGCAACATTGTGACGTTGGAGTTGATGTGTTCAATGTTTTCTTGGCCTTGATTGGATAATCTGCAAAGATCTGAATTCACATCCGTATCTCTGAAGATGCACTTCCTGGTCTTGGAATGGCTATGTTAAATCCTTCTGTCTCAACAAATACTTTTCCTACTTCCAATCACTTCCAGGAGGAGACTTAAAATTCAATATCTTCACATTTTAGAAACGACAAAATTTGTTCATGAAGTACTTCGCTGTTCGACCCAAACAGTAAAAATATTAAGTAAATATTTAACTATTATCTAATTAAATATTTTTTTTTTAATTTAAATAAAAAAATATTATTATTTATGCATATATATATATATATATATATATATATATATAGTTTTATTTATAACTATTATTCTAAATTATACTAGGCTAGTTATGGTTAGTTTTTTCTTTTACTGTTTTTATTCGTTTATTTACTGTATAAATTGTTTATTACTGCTACTAATATATGTGGATACCCTACACAATAAAGTTTAATAGGTTGTTGTTGAAGAAAGTGTATTTATTCTTAAATTGAATTTCTCAACAAGCTTTGTTATTTTTTTATATTTTTTTCATTTTAACTTGAGTAAGCCAATAAAGAAACTTTACTGGCTAAAGATTTCTTTTACGTTAAATTTGAAATTTCTTTTGAGCCTGTTTAATATCTATTTACTATGACAATATATATATATATAAAAAAAAAACCTTCACCGTTTTATAAAGTTAAGGTTTTCTTCGAATAAATATACTCTTAAACATTATTTTTTATCTCTTCGAGTACAAATCACTACGTTTCTTCTTCTTTTTTTAATAAAAAATGAATATACATCCGTTTTTGTCTGTAGGGAAGGATATGTTTTATATATAGGAACAAAATTATCCTGGGGAAAAAAAAATTGAAAGAGAAATAAATTTCTATTTTTTGGGGGGAGCATTATGTGTCCAACTTTGTTTAAACTAATATACGGTATAGACTGTGAGTAAAAAAGGTGAATAAATAAGTATAATTGTTTTGACTTCAAAATTTTTGGTTATTGAAACAATTATGTAACTATTTTTTTTTTAGTTTTCTTCATTAAAATAAAGTGATGCAGTAGATTTTCACACAATTTAAACAAATTTATATTTTTTGTAACTATTTTTTTATAATTCGTGTGTGTTTTCGTATGTAAAATGGATTGGATTTTTACATTCCTGAATTGATTATTACATTTAATTTAGACATTTCTTATTTGACTTTATGAAATGGATAACAGTTTATAATTTTCAAATAAATTAATAAATTAGAAACAATGCATTTTCATAAAAAACTATTCTTTATTGGCTTTTTTCGATCAACGTGATTGGTATGAGGCGCTTCTCATTTATTTCATATATTCTAGTGTTCACTATTATTTATTTCCTCTCTGAACTTACTTCTAATTTTTTATTACAATCGATCCTTGATGCCTAAATTTAAGAACTATATAATTTCTTTTTTGTAAGTCTGTAATCGATTTTTTTTTTAATTTAATTTACCGAATTATATTATACAATAACTATCGTTTGTAGTGACATCGGATATAATGACATATCGGATATAGTGACCAAAACCTTGTCTCTTGGTTGGTTTGGTATGCTTTGTTAATACATAGGTCAGTATGTATATTGTTTTTAATCATATTGTAGTGACATATCGGTTGTTACGACTTATTTTTTCTACATCAAAGCAACATTTTATCGCTTATAATGACGGACGGAAGTGACTCGTAAGTAGTGTAGTATATCTCTACATTGTAGCTACAGTAATATTTTGAGGGTTAAAATGAGTCACCCTTCCCCTTTTACCTGCATATAAAATGCAGTTCTTGTTTTTCTTATCTTCTTCCTGTACCAGTTTATTGGAACTGAAGCAGTTGTTACTAATCTTTTGCTGTGAGCATATCATATCGTGCGGGTACAGTATTTTATTTTACGTATCCTGAGTAATTCATTTAATAGTGATTTAATTATGACTTCGCGAAAAACATTCACGGTAGAAGAAAAGGTGCACATTATCTGACGGTTAGAGAATGGTGAAACTAATAAGGACATTGCCCGAGAATTAGGCGTAGGTCATTCAACAATATCGGTGATATGAAAGACCGTGAAAAATTAAGAAAAATTTTGGAATAAATTCTTTGAAATCAAAAAAATTACGGCCTAGTCAGCGTAATGATTTAGACCAAGCGCTGTAAAAATGGTTTAAATACCAGAGGACTTGTGATATCTCTATTTTTTACCCTGTATTGGAAACTAAGGCGAACGAATTTTCTGAAAAATTCGGTAAACCATGTGAAATAAGTTCAGCTTGGATATTATGGTTCTGTCAGCTACACGATATTGTGTTGGGGAGAATAAGAGGCAAGGCCGCAACAGCTCCAACCGGTGTCAGAAAAATGGCTAGAAACCATTTAGTCAAAATTAAAAGAAGGCTATTCAGGCGAAAAAATCTATAATGTTGATAAATCCGGTCTTTTTTAAACTGATGCCAGAAAGAACCCTTCGGTTTAAAGACAAAACTTGTTCGGGGAAGAAATTATCAAAAAAAAGACCATTAGTACTAATTGTTACAAATATGACTGCAACTGACAAAAAAAAATTCTGGTAGTAAGTATAAGTGATAAACTCCGATATGTTAAACATTTGAAATCGCTTTCTGTTATGTACGAAAGTAACAAGAAACTTGGATGACAAATGATACTTTGCGTCTTGATTACGAAAATGAGACCGTGAATTAAAGATTGAAAATGACAAAATACTGCTGCTCATTGATAACTGTCCGGCTCATCTACACGTTGAAAATCCTTCATGTATAAAGTTATTGTTCTTACCACCGAAAACAACAGCAGTCTTGCAGCCCTTAGATCAACGCGTGATCAAGTGGGTTAAAAGTCCACTAGAAAAAACACCTAATTTTACAAACGATATAGGCTTTAGATCAAAATAAGGAAATAACTATTCTGGATGCTATAATTATGTTAGAATGATCATGAGATAAGGTTTCTCCGCTGACTGTAAAAATTGCTTTAGACATGCTGAATTTTACCACAGGTTGGCGAAGTTACTGAGGTCGCATGCGAAGAAGAATCTTTACCGGAATGGGGCAATAGTCTGCAAAACCAATCGTTGTCAAATACATTGTTTGAATATTATCAAGAGGTTGACAAAGATTTAGAAACGCATGGAATTGTAACAGATCATAATGTAGAGGCTTTAGTTCTAGCAGAAATAGACGGGGACAAAGGTAGTGACAACTAAGGTAACGTCTTCATCAATATCTTCAACAATGAAGACATCAACCCGCCAAACCTTCCAGGAGTTCTAGCAGCAATGAAAACAACTTGCCGGTTTCTCAGTTTTACAGAAACTGCTAATGAAGAAACAAAGAGTGTTTGTTTTGATTTAGAAAAGAACCTTCAAAAACTGTACTTCAACATGAAATGTTCGAAACAAAACAAACTAATCAACTTTTTGCAGAAAAATTCATTTTTACAATTTTTCTCTATATTCTTTTACTCTACTGTATTTATTTTTATTATTACAATTTTTTTTTAATATTACGGAAATAAATTACTATTATTATTTTACTGTATTACAATACCCGTGTAGATGGCATAAGTAGTGTCACTAAGTTACGTAAACATCTGTTTTTGTGACCTAAAATCGTCGGTTCCTTGGAGGTCACTACAAACGATATTTACGATATATCCCAAATTGTGTTTTTAAGTTATGGATAATTATGCGCATAAAAATGTATGATAAAATGAAATATCAAATAAAATATACTGTTAAAGATAAACTGTAGTTGGGAATAATTTATAAATGTTTTAAGAGAATTTTTAAAGTAAAACTGCATAATACTTAATCTTTAATCCTTATGTTTTTGCAGTACACTGCTTAATAAATAATTGATTGTTAAAAAATTATAATTAATTGGAATACGTAAAGTAATAATTTATCATTTCTTTTCAGATCGTTTACAACTGTATTTTATATTTCTCTAGTACTTACAACAAACCGGTAATGTATTGCACAACTTTTAATCTCATTAAGGATTTTCTCTTTTTTGGACCATTAATAAATTTCAAAGTACAGAACTCGATAAATGAGCTTTGCTATACAGTCTGTGGTCCCTGTTTTTACCGTCTGTATATACATGGTACAACAACATACTCTGCTTTTAGCTTCTGTTGCTTGCACCACGCATCGATTAATCTTACTATGTTTTCTTTTTAAAATATTCCTGAACCGGGTTAATAATTCCTTTTATATAACATTATTATTCACGTAAAACCAAAAGTCAGTGCACTAACAAAACTAATGAGAAAGAAGTAAATGTGGCACATAAATCACCATCATTATTTATAATTAACAAAAAATGTGATGTGGACGCCACATGACTTCCTTATACGCCTATTAAATTACACATACACATTTTTTTTAAATTAAAGTACGTAAAATTTTATTTCATAATTTTTTTCTTATTATTGAATTATTATTTATCGTAAAACTTTTTTTACAATCAGAGGTTAATAACTATTAATAAATCAAAATTAAATTTAAAAAAAGTTAGAAAAAAGGAGATGAAGTCTAATTCGAACCGATGTCCCTTCCCCTTGCAAGATCCAAATATTTCATTAATTAAATTTTTATTTAACTTCTGAACCAATGAAAATAAGTACCATTTATGATATATCGTTGAAAAGCTCTCAATGAGGACTTATTACAGCAGTTAAGAAAAAGCCCAAAATCCAAATTTGTTTGTATTTTGCACTTTTTTGGACACTTTAGGTTCAGTCAATTGCAATCAAAAGGGATATGCACAATTAGATGTTACAACAGTTCTAAATCCAAAATTTCAACATCCTCCGGCTAATCGTTTTTGAGTTACGCGAGATACATACGTACAGACGTCTCGCTTGAACTAATCAAAATGAATTCAGGGATGGACAAAAAGAATATTTTTTTTGACATCTGAAAACCAAAACTTTTTGCGATTACAATACTTCCTTTACTTCGTATAAGGAAGTAAAAATAATAATGGTTTTAAATAGTACTTGTTCATGACGAAACCCGTAATCTGGATATAAAATAGAACTTTATTATTATTATTATTATTTTCATTACAATAAGAATCGTAAATTTATCGTTGATTTTATTTCTTATTTATTGGAGTGTTTTACAGTCAATAAGTAAATATGTTTAATGTTCAGCCCCGTTATTTTTAAATACATTTATCAAAACTCAGTTATCAGAAATTTATAGTAAATATCTAAATTTTATATCACATTGACTTAAGCAATTCTAATTTGAAGAAATAAAGTAATTGCTTAGTATTCTTTAAAAAACTGTTAAAGGAAAAAAATGATTTATTTCCTTCTTGTTGATTGCTACAAGTATCTTTTCTTCGTCTAAATCACAGTAAAAACCTTCACCTTTCTTTGAGTACACTCCATAAATACGTATATGAATATTTGTTATAGAATCGGATTTCATTCCTATGGAGGTCTATATAATTTTAATTTTGGGTCGTGTTATTGCTTATTGTTTTATCAAATTAAGCGTCTTAAAAATGCTTCGTGAAATTTATTTTATCACTCCACAACATTAATAAAGAAAGGCGTATTTTTACCTAGATCGTCTTTGAAACCGTAATGCATACGCATCACTCCAAACAATTTCAAATAAATAGCTGTTCAGTAGAGTAGATACTTATATACATTTTTGAAATTTAAAAAACTTTTCTGTATTTTAAAAGAGTGTACAAGAATACACAAATTAAAAAAATCGTAATGGTTGAGAAGAATTATTTTAATTAGTTTTTTTTTTAATTGCTGAACGAAACTTTCTAATTTTTATATCTTTAACAGTTCAATTAAAAGGTTTTGAAAACACTGGTAAAGTAAAGAAACAGTTTCATTTGAGAAAAAAATGTATAAAGTAAGTATTATTATCATTATTGATCCAGTGTGGTTAATGTTGAAGCGTTATCAACTGAACTGAAAAAGAAAAGTACTTGAATGACCGATCTGTGGCTTAATGGGTAAACATAAAACAGTTCAAGATTCTCGGACTACAACTAGAAATTTTACGCGAAACAATTAAGGCTAGTGCTTACAACCAGAACCTACTTCCATCCGACGAACAAACGAACGGCAACATCGTGAAGTAAGTGGTTGGACGTAAAAGTTTTGTTATGTAGTAGGGGAGAGTACCAGAACTGAAAACCTACTGTTATCTGTTGTAAAAGAAAAAACCAACAAACACATTAAATCACCGAACAGATAAAAGTAAAAAAAAATGCACACAAACATGGTAGTGAGGGTGATGATTTCGGGCAACCAGCTAAACTTTCTTTTAAAATAATTTTAACTTTGAATTCTCTTAAAATAATTTCAATTTTAATTTCCCTTTAAAATAGTTTTTAATTTAGTGTTCGCATTTTTTTTCATAGTTAATTCTCTTAAAATAATTTCAATTGACACCCCCCATTAAAATTCTTTACTTCATTACTGTAATCATTACATACATATTCAATTTTAGTATCCCCAAGGTAAGGTATCGATTATTCCATTTTCTCTTGTAGTATCAGTGAGCCAACAAAATGTTTTCGCTATGCTTCGTCTACCAAAATCTTTCCATTCAACTTTCTGATGTAACTTAGATACCGGCTGCCTTTTTTTTCAACTGCTTAAAAATGAAAAACGTGTAGAAAAATAAGTGAAAAGTTTAAATTCCTTAAACGCCGAAAATTATAACAAGTTACAAATATTTAATTTAGAAATAAAAAGATAATGAAACACATTGGAGCCGTGTTAAAAGTTTTTTTTTTTTTTTTTTTTGCTAAATCAATTATAATTACAATCGGCTCCCCTGCGGAGCCATAAGTAAGTTTCCTGACAAAATCATGTGATAAGAAGGTCCTTAAGGAACCCCCAAAATAAATAATACACAATAAACAGTTGTAAGCAAATTTAAAGTCAAATATGAAATTTCAAGCTGTCATAAATCACAAACCAATAATTTCAGCACCATATAGTCCACAAAACAAACATTAGTAACAAATAAAAAATAAAAAGAAAGAAAAGTAACAAGAAATTAGATACGACACCACTAAACTTGACGGTTGTAGATTCCAAACTGTTACGCAGACCCAAAGTCGAGTACATGGGTTCGTTTCAACCGTCGTAAGTCTCTGCTGTTAACCCACCGGGTTGGTCTAGTGGTGAACGCGTCTTCCCAAATCAGCTGATTTGGAAGTCGAGAGTTCCAGCGTTCAAGTCCTAGTAAAGCCAGCTATTTTTACACGGACTTGAATACTAGATCGTGGATACCGGTGTTCTTTGGTGGTTGGGTTTCAATTAACCACACATCTCAGGAATGGTCGAACTGAGAATGTACAAGACTACACTTCATTCACACTCATACATATCATCCTCATTCATCCTCTGAAGTATTATCTAAACGGTAGTTACCGGAGGCTAAACAGAAAAAAGAAAAAAAGAAGTCTCTGCTGTTATCGAGTAGATTAATTGCAAAGTGGTTTACATGATTCTCAAGCCTCAGCAGGTATTTGACATGCGTGTTAAAAGTTGAAATATTTTTTTTAAATTGTGAAAATGGACTTAAAAAAAAATTAAACAGTGGACATTCAGAAATATTTAAATTTACATATTGATGGAAATTACGAACATCCAAAAGAATATTTAGAGAATTATTTTTCTGCTCTAATACAATAAACAACCCCCTTTTAACAGATATTGTAAAGATTAATTGTTATACCGAAGAACAATGTTAAATAATGAACTAAACTTTGCAGTATGTAATTTTTTTCCTGTGATAATATTCTTTCCTGCAAGAATTTTCCATTGAGTGTTTGCAAGAGAAAGACAGTTAATAAAAATTATTGTAAACGTTATGGAAGCTTTAATTTTTCTTTACAGGATGTTTTTTAATGATTAAGGATAACAATTTATCTGTAAAAGGACAAGTTCCTTTTCTTTTAGATTTGAGCAGGGGAAAAATCGAGACTGAACTTGGAAAACTTAAAAAACTGGTTGTAAAAGAGATTGTGGATGTAAAATCTAAGAATATTTTTAAGAAAGAAGAAACTATCAGACAAGAAGCTATAAACAATATTTTTTAAAAATCAAAATTAAAAAAAATTAAATTCCAAGTTAGCAGACTTTTTTTAAAAGTAAAAAATGCAGATTTGAATTTTCAAGATATTCTTCAATTTTTGCATGAAAACCAGGAAACAATACGAACTGCAGACAATTTTTAACTTATGAATTTGAATACTACATAGAATTTTGTAAGAATTTTTGGTAAATATAAGATTATAATTTTTTTAACAAAAAGATAGGCTTTAATTTTAACAGGCAAAACAGTTTTAACAACACTGAAAATCCAACAATTTTAGAAAACGACATTAATGTCTTTAGAAATTGTCTAACTTGGTTTTATAAAATACAGCATCTAAAATTTATCAAGTCTATTTATTGCAGAAGTTAACTAACTGGCATGCCAATTAAATTCTCTAGGTGTTAGATCAAACATAAAACATCTTATTTTAGGTTTTGTAGGTTGCCGCTGATACACAATTAAAAAAGACTTTAGTATGTTTTGTAGCAAAAGAATACGGAATGACTAGATTAAAAATAACATTTTACAATTATAAAAGGAATAAAAAATCGTCGATGCAGCAAGACCACATTTTCAGTAACAAGATTTTTTTAACTTTATTTTTTTAACTAAGATTTTTTCAAGATTATTTTTCTACTTATTCCGTTAGTTTAAAAAAAAACAAAGCGTAAAGCTATTTTCTAGTTTACAGTCAAATTGCACGATTGTTTAGTACGATAATATTTCTGTGAAATACTGGGGTTATTTTTAACAAATAAGACTACAAGTTTATGTTTTCCTATAAAACCATATATTTCTGAATAAGAACGTAACAATCATGTGAAATGTTGTATAAAACCTTTAGCTTAAACCAAATTCGATGTTTGTTGCAAATGTATTCAAATATAGAAATGTGTCTAAATTACGAACAAACATGTTACGTTAAGAAAGGTTCAACATTCAAAAATGTAAAGATACAAAACTAATCTACAAGAAGCTGTATTAGCCTTTAATTTAAATATAGGACTGCATGTAACAATAAAACAAGTAAATAACAACGATGAATTGACTTAATGTAGTTTTAACTTTAAAGGAAAAACTGTAATAATAAAAATCTATGGAATGTGTAGAATTCCAAGAGATTATAAACCACCATACAGGAAAATTAGAACAGGTTGATAATTTAGGCAATTATAATAGTAACTGAATTTCTGGGCACAAACAACAAGAGATTTTAGTAGATGGTTAGTATAATTTATTAAGCTTGGAAGTAAATATATGTTATATTTGGCGTGCTTTTCAGCTTTTGTATAAAACAAATATGTAAAATAAATTTTTTGAAGTATTAGAAACTTACTCAAAAACAATTTTATCATATTTATAATTACTTTAGATAAACATGAAAATAATAAAGACTTTCCCATCTTCCTTCTAGAGCTATAGCTGCTATGCTTTAGAAGGGAAAGTATTGTAATCGGTCCAGTTTGGGCATATGCGTTTTTCACCGATCTTGACGTTTTGACACCTAAGTAACCCAAAAATCCAGATGTTAATGGTCGTATGTACGTGTGTATGTTCGGTTTTGGCCTCTAAATCACCTTTTATCTCCGGAACTACTGAATCGATGTTGCTAAACTTGGTTAGATTAGTTCTATGTATGGGGCACTGATGCCATTAAATGTTCGACTTAAAAAGTCAAGGAGTGAGGCTGTAGAGTAAGGTCACCTTCAGTATCTTGAAATTTTCCCTAAATAAGGTCATATTATTTTTACTCACATTTCTAAACAATTAAAAAATAACAATATCTGCAAAAAACCTTTTAAAAAATCGTACCTCCACCACAAAAAATGCAGACGACTACAACAGTAGCCGTCATGTTGTGACGTCACAAGTGTAAAAAACTAACACGGTCTGGCGGGATCTCGAATTTGATTACTTGGTTAACTCGAGACCTGGTGCGTTAAGCCTCGAGGCAACACCAGTCTGCCGGTTGTATAAGCGACATTTATTCTATGTAAGTTGTGAAATTATATTAGTTTAGTTAGTGCCACCGTCGCCGTTAGTACCACCACCCCCACGCCAATTAAATACGGTATGTGCGCGCGCTCTAGTTACATTCATTAAATTAAATAAACAAAAAATACTATATTTAAATAAAATGATAAATATTTTAAATTAGGTTTTATGTGTATGTAAGCCGTGCATCAGAAACAACTGTGTTGTCAGCTTTTTTTTTGTATAGAAAACAACGCGATCATCTATAAAAGCAATTATTTTTAGAAAAATTTTCCAAGGAAAAAATAGAACAAATAAATCAAGATTGAACTATAAATTCCCAATAACAACTTTATTTTTAAAAAACACAAACAAAAAAGAAATATGTTTTAATATATTTTAGAAGGTTTCGAATATATTTTGAATCGAATTTCCACTTGAAACCCCCCCTCCCTTTTAAATTAACGCTTTATAGATTTGCTATTGGCAGAGGTTACACACCATATTTAAAAATTAAAACTTGAATTTTTCTATTTATCCACACTTTGTTTTCCATTACGATTCTTTTTATAAAACACACATTTATTTATGTCCATATCCCCATAAAGTATATAGAAAAGTTTGTTACATCCTTTTCTCTCATTCTGCAGAATCTTGGTAATTTTTTTCGTAAACAGGTTTTTTTATATATATTTACATCTCTCTTCTGCGATATATTTTTTTTTTTTTGAGAAGGAAAAGAGTAATATCGTATAATTATTTCTTTTAATTTAGCATCGCCAATAAAATGTCTAAAAATTTACCGTAATTGTACTTAATTTTTTTAAGAAAATTTCTCTTCTCACTACTTTTTTTTAAAGCAATTACAATCATTTAAAACCATGTTCAGAAGAGGTTGCGTAGCTCTTCCTTTTTGTACGTGTATACATTTGAGATAGGGACTGTAAAAGAATTTATTTTTGTAAATAGTAAACTGTAAAACAGCATATTTGCCTCAGTTTTTAGGTGTACATTTACAAAACTGTTCTGTGTTCATGTCGGTAGGTATCAAAAAAAAAAAAAAAGTTTTACAACTTACTTCTTTACTTAAATTTATTATGTGATTTTTATTAACATATTGATTTTTTTTTAAATGAATTTCTTATTTCAAATTTTATATAGGTAAAAAAAGATCCGGACGTATGACTGAACTACCACTTCCAAATTATTTGATATTTACCAAATATCAAATAATATAACAAACTCCAGTCTAATAATACAGAAATAGTAAATAGTTGGAAATAAATAGGAGTGTTAAAGGAATTATTTTTACAAATTGCACTTGTTTTAAAAGACGTAATTATTTTAAAAATTTGTGATTTAATATTTTAAAAATAATCTTTTTAACATGTTTTCGACAAGGAAGGAAGCTGGTATACATATTTTCAGTTGGTTTTTTCCTAGATATTCGTTTTTCAGGAATTTATATTGGGTTTATTCAAATTTTCCCTTTTAGTTTACGTCATACTTATGAAAGAGTGATTTAAATAAATTTTCCTTATTCTCTCGACCAGCCAACACATGGCGCAGATGTTTCTGCGCTCTAAACTTGTTTCTCTAAAGTTTTTTGGAGATAAATGGTGTCATGGTTGGCTGAAAGACTCTTATTTTTCTTAAATATGCTTTCCATTTTGAGGATTGGTATGAACTTTTGTAAATGGTTGAATTTTTATATTAAACTTCATAATATAACTTAGGTTTAGATAAGTTAAAATGAGTGTGTAAAATAAATTTCGACAAATTGACGGATTTGGTATCTTTAAGCACATAAGAAATCAGTTAATTATTGCAAATATTTTTTTTTAACTTCCGGGATCACCGCTAGGTATTACTTCAGAAGATTATATGAATGACAATTTTTGAAGCGTATGAAAATGCCAGTATAAGTGTGAAAATTCCAATATTTAGCGTATGAAAGTGTTTTACTTACTTGGATAAATTAGGTAAAATGTGATATAATGCAAATGCGTACCCGGACTGGATTTTTTTAGGTTAACATTTTTAAAGATTTTACAAACTTGAATAAAACATGTCTTGTAAGAATAGGCTTTTGTTTTCGAATTCTGTTGATACATATTCTAAGATCGCTTAATATTAACCTTAACGTTAAATTCGGCGGTTGACGGTAGTCTTATCGTAACTTTAACGTTTAGGTTTAGTCTTGTCCTTTCATTAAGCGTTTAATATCAGCAATATGATTATTTTTTTATCCTTAATCGCTGCTTAGGAATAACATTTACAAAAATACATAAGATTCATTTTTTTAAAATCCGACGAAAGTCGTTATTTTGTCTGATGTCCGCATCTTTTAAATTTCTGTTTTGTTTGTAGATAATTTTCTTAATAAAGAAAGAAAAAAATTACTATCTAAACACATAAATTCATTATTAAGTATGTGTTAGACAAATGTTCATATTATTTTGAAGTTCAGTTTGATTTTTAGAAGATATTTCAACATTTAACAATTTAGGACATTTTCTTATTTGTTACAATTAAATTTTCTTCGTTTCATCTGCATGTTTTATTACTATACAAGAATAATAATCACTATATTTTACTTGTTTTGATTAATTATTAAATAAATTTGAGACAGACTTAAATGGTTCATTCCAACAATAATCATCTCCCATAGAATTTTGATTATTATATTCAGAATATGAAGGTTCAATTAACGCAGTTACTTTCTTATGATGCTGGATTTCTATAACAATAGTGAATATAATATATATTATAGATTGTTCTATTTCGTCACTATTTAATATTTGTTTTCATTTGTTCCCGATATCATCGCATCTACTCCAATTAAGACATTGAATCATTTTTTTATTTCTTTTAGTATCAGGATCAATAGGAAAGTGTTTTTAGTGGTACAGCAGTATAAATATAATTACTATAAAATTCGTTAACGTAATTAATTTCTTCAGGTCTTCTAATTCCGGTTTCGTCTTGGTTTTTTTTTAAACATAAATATGACATTTCCAATTTTATGTACATTTATGTGCAAGAATGCAGCAATTTTATTAATATCAAGAGCATTAGCAGTTACATTTCAATTTTTTGAAAAAGGTCTAAAACCGGAAAACACCATATTTATTTACTATGTCAGGATTATATCCCATTTAAGTTTTCTTCTCCACACCAAAAGTGACTATATTTAGGATCACAATTCAAGTTAAAATTTTGTGTCAAAAGAAATTCGTAAAATATCACAATAGCTTTTTGGTAAAACAACTCCAAGATACCACGCTGATAATGCCTATCTGTGCGTTATTATCAAAAGGAGGGTCAGCAGTTACTAGACTTAAATCGTTTACGAATAATGATCTCATTTGTAAAAAAAAAAAAAAAAAATTTAAGAAATATCTGTAATAGTTCTCGTTTCGTGAATTTCTCTTTACTTTTCTCAATATCAAAATTGCGATCTATAATGAGTTAAATTTTTAAAGCTTTTACAAGCATGAATATAACATATCTATAACACCTCGGCTTTTGTTACAGCTTTGCTGTGGTATCGCATAGAGGACTTGTTTTCGAATCCTGTTTATGCGTTATTAAACGTATTCTAAGATCGCTTAATGCTTCATTTGTTGATTATTTCTAGTGTTATCGTGTCGTTAACTTGTAAATTTAGTGTTGCCGTTTTATTAAGCGTTACGTTTATATTTATCCTTAATCGTTGCTACAAGTTATACATTACAAGGTAGATTTCTAGTTCCGTTAGAAATCAAGTATTAAATTTATCTAGTTCTAGTGAGAATTTATTGGTACAGCTTCTTGGATGCTAGAGAAAAGTGGTGTGAGTAAGTTAAAATTGTCTTTCTGAACTGTACGGTAAGAAAAATATATAAATTACCTTTATTTTGAAATAACATATAGAAAATTACCTCGTAAAAGTTTAAACGAGTTTTTATATTGTAATCATAAACTGTTTCTTTGCACAATTTAAAATATTATTTAAAGACATTAATTTTATTATTAGACCTGTGTACATTATTATACAATTTAAAATACACTTCCTCTAAAAATGTTTTCTTATCTTCCTTTATTTTAAGTTTCTTCTTGTTTTAGTTGTATAAATATAATTTATTTACTAGTAGTATTTCATCTATATTAAAAGCGGATAAAGTATTTTTATCTAATTCTAACAACTGTGATAAATCTGTTTACCCTCATATTTCAATAGCTTATCTATTATAAGTTTGTACGAAAGCGGAATTCACTGATTTTTTAAACATGCTATATAAGAGTTCAGTAGAGAATAGAGAAAGGCCTGTAATAAATTGTCGATTGAAATCTGTCTATGGGGGGGAAAAGCGTTGGGAAAAACGAAAAACCTCTCGAAAAAATAATACCTTTAAAAAAACGAAAAACCTTTAGAAATAATAGTTATATATATTCTAAACGGGTATTAATCTGGAAGTCCCGGATTCGAATCCCGGTAAGGCATGGCATTTCCACACACGCTACAAATCATTCCATCCTCTGAAGAATTCCTAACGGTGGATCCGGAGGTAAAAAAAAAATGGGTATTAATTAAAATTGTGTTTTTAACACGTAGTTTGTTTTTTTAAATAAAAGTATTAGTTGTATTTAATTCTACTGGTATTATTTTGATTTAATAAATTAGAACTGCTCTCATGTTTTTTAAAATATTATTTTCTAATGTTATTACACGGTATTAATGTAGTAGGCGATCTACCGTTGTAGATAGTAGTTCTTAGATGGCGCCACTGAAACACTATGTTGAAATAAAGAAACAAATAAATAAATATAATCTAAAAACTAACTAATTACAGCGGTAGATCGCGGACTACATTAATACCTGTTACACCAATAAGTAACATAAAACTAATTTATCTGTTTAATTATCTATTGGTGCTTACTTTATCAATATCAAAATTTTGTATAAGATTAAAATATTTGATAATGGAGTAATTTTTCTATTGTGTAATATAAACAAATGGAATGGATACTGCTAATCTGATTCTAACATTAGCTAGGTCTACTTTATCTTGTTTTATTTTATGCTTAATATAGTGTTAACAATTCTTGTGCTTTAGTGCTGTTTTGACAGTCTTTTACACTGACAGTTATTTTAGTCAGTAAAATTTTAAATAATTTTTATAGAAGGGAATGACGTTGAAGTTGATATTCCATGTTTTATATTCGTAACTATTTTTGTAATCTCATATGTAATTATTGAAATTGTTTTTTTTTTGCAATTTATCAACTTCCAAACTCTGCAATTTAATACCGCACATCTTAATTTAGATAGATGTGAACGAAACGGATATTTTAATTAGCGATCGAAATACACAACAAAAATAAATTTATTTTGGAATACTTTTTTAACTGATACTTAATATATTAGGTTAAATCTGAACCGTAATTTATTTGTTTTTTTTTTTTTTTTTTTTTTTTTTTTTTTTTTTTTTTAGTTTTTCCGAGTCTGATAACATAAATGATTTACTACCAAAAGTAATACTTGCGTGTTATTACTTTTAAAGAGTAAAAGTAACATATTAAACGTAAATTTCCGTTTGTGTGTTCATATGTATCCTAAATTGGATTTATATTTTTTACAAACGTTAAACTGATTAAGGAGAAAGATTAATGAGGCAAATTATACATTTATTAATTGTATGGCTATGTCTACACATTGCGTGAGTTTTTTTTTGTTGTGCATGTGATTTCTTTTTAATTTTAAAAGGAATGTTTGACTAATTTGAGACAGACTTTCCACACATATTTTGTTGTAAGAACAATCTTTGACAACAAAATTTTTATTTATTCAAAAGATAAAATAAAGACGGTTAACTGTTTATGAAATTTAACAAGAACAGCATATTTAAAAAATATTTACATTAAATTTTTCTTTTTTTATTAATATTTTATAGAAATTTTATAAACTGTTACTTTAATTGCGTTGCTTTGATTCAGTTATATATCGATTTAGAACAAAATACTGTAGTATATTACAGAGTTCACTTGAATTGTGATTTCTTCTAAGTTTACAGGTAAAAAGGTATTCAAGGTTGGATGTGGTAAATTTAAAGATGTCGTTCAGTCATCCTTTTTCGTCAGTAACACTAAGTTAATGCAATAGTTTTTCCTCTATGAACGAGTACTTATAACGACCCCATGCCGTTTTGGAAAAACCGTAAATATGGATATGGTAAAAAGTTACTGTGTAATTATTGTGGATAATTTGTGTGAAAAAGAATACCAAGAAACAAAACTGAAAATTAAAGGGTCTTTACAAATAAGTATTAAAAAAATAACAATTACGAGTATTTAGATGAATATCAAGATAAAGCTTTTAAAAACACTTTAGACAATACCCGCTTTATCGATGTAGACTATAAAGCGCTAAATCGGGAAAGTTAGGAGAAATTTATAAGTTTTAGAGATATAGTGGAAATAAAATATTCTTCGCACAAATACTGAATACTATTTGTTTGAATGAAAATAAAATAAGTACATTTAACCGTTATTATCTTCCCGATCAATGTCTTTGTCTAAATTCTATCGACTTACAACGTAATATGATATCTTTAACATTTTTACATCTTTGTTTATATTTTAATAGAGTATCTCTATTTATACTTTAATAGAAGGGTAATTGTGCTCGCAGGTGAGTACGATGTTCCAATGTAAAAAGCCATATTTGATGCTGAAAGGGATAGAAAAATTTATTTATTTTATTAAAGAATATATTTCGACATTTTTAAAATCTATGAGTATGTAGAAAGGATTCTCCTTAACGCCTGTATGAGATTGTCGGAAGGAATCGCTACTGCGGATGCAAATAATATAATTAATTCAGTTTTCATTTATAAAAAAACATTCGTGTAATCGGTACTGTGGTTTCTCAGGAAAATAATAATTTAACAAAAAAATTTAACGTTCACGATCAAATGGCAAAAATTCAAGCACGGTATGACTGACTGCTGTAATGTACGTTGTAGTGAACTTAAATTGTATAATGTATTTTCTTTGGTTAATTATTTTAGTTCTAGTGTGTTTGATAATTACGGGGTGAAATCAGGATGTGTACAATACCTACAGAAAATATTTTTGAATTAAAATATTAGACAGAGATTAGATTTTCTCTTGAGTAATATAATTGTTATAACTTCAGTATCAGATAAAATTGAAGTAAAATATGTTACCATGTTAACTAGGTTAGTTGAAGATAAAAACTTTCTTATGTTAGACATGATAGATGTGAACTTGTTAAATTTTCTGTTAAATTATTAACTAATCAGGTACAGGGTAATTTAGTTACAATTCCGAATGAGGAGATTAAAATGAAATTATCTAATAATATGTACTCTGTGCTGTATTTCAAACAGAAATTCAATCTAAATGCAGAGATTATTCGTGATTTTATTAATTCGTTACATGCACTAGAAACAAGTAACAGTTGCTGCGAAGTCTTCGGCAATTGCGTGTTAAACTTGTTTATTCATAGAGAATTGCCTAAAAATGAGATTGAACTTCAACAATCAACAATGGTTGAATTCTTAAGACTTTTTTATGAATTTCAAAATTTTTCAGTTCAGGTACAAACTGGGGAAACTAAAAGAGTAATGAGAAAAAAAAAATTATACAATAATAACATTACCCTTTGATAGCTGGATCGCCATATTGATTGTTAGGCTACAAGATAATACAGATATAATATCAATCTTAAGTACGACAATAATTTCAGTCATAGAAGAATAAAATTCTCTCCTTGTATATACTGTACATAATGAACAAACTGTAAATAATGAATATTATAATGTCTTCAATACTGAAGAATGTAATGTAACTGATAAAATATATGTAGGATTTATTATAAAGAAAAAACAACTGGGAACCTCAATGTATGAAAGTGCTTAAGTAAAAGTATAACTTTAAATGACAATATAATATTTACGATTGAAAAATAATAAGTTTTTGTTGTAGTAGTAGGAATAATAATAATAAGTCAATTTAGCGAATATTTAATGGGCTGTTGTAACAAAAGGTAGTAATAAAGTTGGTTGCGTAGTAATATTAGTATTAACTTAGAATATTTAAAGAAATAATGAAATTTGTTGGTAATTCTGTATACTGTGACGACAGCTAGAAGATTGTTCTTGTATGTTATTATGGTTTTAATAATGCTATACAACACCCTTTTTCAATAAGGTGCCACTTTTTGAGCGTTGAATCTTCAAGCCACTTTCAACAAAGTTCTTTCCACCTTCTACCTTTCCTTTATTTTTAAGCTTATGACTTCACTTACGTCTTACATGATAATTTTCTTAACAGATTTATTTTTTAAATATTACCCTAAATATGAAATCAGGCAGCAACAAAAATGAAAAAAATTAAACGAAAAAATTCTCCGTTCAAAATAACTTTTATCAGGTGGTTACGGGTACACAGGTAACATATTTCATATTAGATATTTTTTTAATTTTATTAGGTCTGTACAAATTTATGATGGTAATGTAATATTAAGAAAAAAATATAAATAAATATGTTGTTTTAAAAAAAATAAACTAAAATTTACAATGAATTATTGACAGCGAATATTAACATTGCTACTGTATTACGAAATATATTTATATATTGTAAACAACTAATTCAATCATGAACTATTATTACAGATGTGAATTAGATTTAAATTATTCAGAAATAATAACATACTTCAGAAATTAATTTTTCTACGAAATTATTTTTAAGGGTAAAATATTTTAACAGAAACGAAACTATCTCTAATGAGATTTTTTAATTTGAAAAGTTATAAAATTTTATCTACATCTACATTGATTTTTGAAGAAGCCAACAATAACATGTTTTTTAAATGAGCATCAGTTAGATTTGATCGGAATTTATTTTTTAACATATTCATAATTGTGAGTGGTCACAAACATATGTGCAGCCAAACAAAGAACAACAGAATTTCAAAGGAAACTCGTAAAAATTTGGGAAATCAGTAGTCGAGAGAAATTTCCAAAATTCAATATAATTTTCACTACCTGCAATTGAAATTACATCATAAAATTTATTTTTAAGAACATATGTTGCTGAAGATCATGTACTTCTGTTTGAATATCAAAATGACAGTGGCACAAGTAAATATATCAATATCAATAGAAAAGGGGTTTGTAAAAACTTCAACATTTTTATTAAGTTTACATACCTACCATAACTAGGAAGGTTGTCAGGTTTGATCGCTAACTTTATCATTCGTTTGAAATGTATCAGTTTTTTTCCTATTAAAATTGTTTAAAAAATAGATAACTACAGAAGGAGATATAAAACTAAATAACGACAGAAACAAGTAATCCTACTTTGCAGCTTTACATGCAGCTTTACGTGCAGTTAACCTTTTCATCCAAAAAATGTAAGGCGCTCTCACAAAAATTCCAAAATCGGTCAATCGCCTTACCTATTGAAAGCTAGCGTACATTTATAAAAAATGGATTTTGATTAATTCAATGTTTTCTTTCACCTCTTTGGAAAACAAGTAACGATATTCTTGGCGATTAAGCGTAAGTGATCGAATCCTGTTTATTCACCGAACTGCCGGATAAAGAACATTAATTAAAATCATATCTTTAGCGCAAAGTGCATCTCTGTGCACTAGGCAGTGATACTTAAAATTGTCTCTTTACAAGTAATTTTCGAATTGTGGTAAACAACCTTTATTTTTATCAATCGTAGCGTGGGCTCCATCCGTGCATATGCTATCTAATTAACTCCATTGTAAATTATTGTTATCAATGACTGAATTTATTTCATTAAAGATGTCTTCGCCACTCGCTGTTATTAATTGCCGCAAGTCTAAAGGTTCTTCAATAACATTAAAATTTTCATTGATACAACGCACAAAAATACTTAATGAGCCCTGTCAGAATTATCAGTACTCTCATCAACAGCTAAAGAGAAATGTTTATATGAGGCTAATGCAGACACAATTATCGTATTAACGTTCACAATTTCTTAATTTCTCCCCCATCAGAGTAACGTTTCTTTTTTTGTACTAGAAGTAAAGAAATTTCGTAAGAAGCTTTGACCATTGACAGTAATTCTTCTTTTTAAAAAAAAAAAAAAAAAACTTTTGTTGGCTTATTAAGGATCCTATTTTTTTGTTTTTTAAACGAGAAAATTGCCATGGTTTTGCATGAAACATCACTCCAATTTAAATCTCTTGGGCACTGCTGCACAAGCAAATCAAAAAAACTGCTTTCGATGTATTTTGATTAGTAAATAAAAAGAGTTCCCCCCACGCATTACAGAATTCATGAAGAGTAATATCGTCTTCATATTTTCGTTTTGATGTAGATGACTTACTTAAAGAAGTAATACTAGAAAAATTTAAACTATACGCACGAAAATAAAATTAAAATTCACGAAAATGTGATCCGAGATCGTCTTCATACAACTTTGCAAGCTGCCCAACAAAACGGCGAGTTGTAAAGCTATCGGACAACCGCGTTGCTATCGCCGTCTAGCAGACATGCCTTACCACTGTAAAGAAACACAAATATAAAAATTCAAAGGAATTAAAAATTATAATTACCGGTGACTCGTAATTGTTAACTTTACGATCAGTCGTAATTAAAGAACGTTTATATTAAATGTACTCTGAACACTTTATTATTCTATTGAAAACAAAGTAATTATTGTAGAGTATTAATTATTGTTTCGGTTATGTTTTTTAATTATGGCATATTTTTTTGTTCAAAGTTGACATTAGAAAAAATATTTTATTTCTATATCCTCTGCGTGCCACAGTTGGCATGCGTGCCGCGGGCTGGCCTTAGAGGTTATATACGATCAGGATTAAAACATTTATTTATCTGCATTATGTATGAGTATATGATTAATTATATTATATACGTTTTTAATAATTAAGATTAATATTTATTAAATATCAATTGTTGTTTATAATACTTCGTAGAATACACTAAATATTTATTTTCTAATACAAATCAAAAATGGAAAAATACCCGATTAAAATCTTTTATATTGAAAGAATTTCGTTAAGTTGTGTTGAATAGTCGTTTTGCTTTTTTTTCGTTTGCCATCTAGTCTGTATAACAACATTGTTAACATAATACAGTCGATCCTGTTGCGTCTACAATAACAGTTCTACAGCATATACAAGAAGGCAAGATAGATATGGTGACAGCTTATATATTGACAATGGATTCATTCAATTCAGTAGTGCAGAAACATGAAAGATTATCTCAAGATTGTTATTGTATATAAACACGATACAATAGGGTTGTATACATAGCCACACATTTATTTCAATTTTGTGTGCGGGTATGTATATATATATATTCTACGTAAATAACATCATCATTTATTTTACGTTCACATTGTATGATGTACGAATCCAATCTAAATACATGAATACAGCAACAACTGAATGGGTAAATATGTATTGTTACAAAATATTTTTTCACTCATTTTTGAAAAGATGTGGTATGTAAACATGTTGAATAAAAAAAATATATTTAAAACTACGATAAAAGGACATAATTATAACTCGAAAAATGTAAAAAATCTCATTTCCGTCTTATTCAAAATTATTTCCTTACATTTCAGAAATGTGAATATAACTTTTGAGTTTCGTTTCATCAGATGTAAAATAAGAATAAGGTAAGTTATAGCTGTCTCATTTCTATACCAACAGAACAGCACCGAATGATATATTCATTCTATTTCTTTTAAATGTATTTTTTAATGATATAAGAGTGTCGGTTGAAGAAGAGAAACCTTATTTATCCGGTTAGAAATTTCACAAACATGAAAAATCCACCATCAAATTTAATTGTAAATATAAAAACTAATAATTTTCTGTACAGTTAAATTTTATTTTATTGATTTTCGTTTAACACAAATATATTAAAAAATAATATTCTATTTCTGAAAAAAAAAAATGGAATGGGACAACTTTTAAAATGGTCTTTAACTATCCTTGAAAGATTTAAAGACCCCCCCTCAGCAATGCTCCTCCATATTTCACCAATTTCTAGTAAATTCCATAAACAAAATGAGTACTTAACACTATATTATATTCTGTAGTACTTTCTTTAATGTTTAATATCTTAAAAATTAAAATTTGTTTAATACCCCCCTCAATCTAAGATGAAACCCTCCTCATTCCCTACATGACATAACATGGAAAATGTTATGCAATGTATATTTATTACTTGTGAAAAGGGATACTTCTTTTCAATTTCTTAACCAAATTCTAATGTCATAGTGAGTCTAAATTTAAAATTTTTTTAAAGGTTCAGATGGGATTTTTTCACGCAGTTTTAGGTTATTTCTTTATAAATTTTATAATTTTTAAAATCAATGTTTTATTCTTTAACTAAAAAATTATGAATTGGTTTTGGTCCATAATACGCGTATGTAACAAATTACTGAATTTTTTAAAATTATTGTCTTACTTTTTCATTTTAATTTAAAGAACACCATCATTTCGTTATAGCAACCTAGAAAAGTGTAATTAGTTTAAATAATAATTCCTCTGTTCAAGGGATCATAATATTTATTAATAACATAATTTTATTTTCATAAAAAATTAGAAATAATCATTTTAATTTTTAAAATATGTTGTTGACTTTAAAACATCATAAACACTTCATGAGCTTTTGAGCATACCATAGGTTAATATTTTAAATTCCTTATTCAAATAATGTGCGAACAGATTTTCTTTATATTTTTTACGCTAAACTAGATAATAAAATTGATATGAATTAATTCAAACGTCTTGAATACTGAAACATAATAATTGATTCACAGTGATCTGATCCTAAAGTTTTCCAATATTAAGAATATTTTGTAGCACTGAGAATTAAAAAATTTAAATATAAAAAGCTGAAAACAATACTTGTCCTATTAAATCAACAATAAATTTTTTATACTTAGTAAAATTTATTATGCACTTTTTAAAACCTTACAAGAATTATTCAAAATGTTACTCATATACTTCAATACATTTTTCACTGCAGTTTTTATACTTGTAACTAATTTTTTACGCAAAATCATTGTTTGTGTTTAACGCTTCAATTATTTGTCTCAACTCTTACAAATCTCTAGGTTTATGAGAGAAAACATTATTTTTCAAAATTCATTAAACTGAAACGTCTAATAATGTAAGATCATATGATTTTGGTTATCAGTCACTTTTATCACGTCTTCTGATCCACTCATAAAAATAGCTACCAATATATTCTCTTACCAATAAACTGCAATGTGGTAGAGCACCATCTTGTTCCCAGATTATATTAATATTTTTAAACAAAGAATATTTTGTAGCTCAAGTAAAACTGCTTCTTGTAACATTTTAAGGTAAGAATCACCACTTATAGTGCCATTGAAAAGGTATGGGGACCCACAGTTCCATCACTCCACACTAGCCCAGACATTGATGCCTGGAACATATTGCTCAAGTACTTCGTGCGGATTTGCTTCACTCCACTACACTCAGTGATGACGATTGATGCAACCGTTTAGTTTTAAGAGGCCGTCATCCGACTTTTAAGGTTAGGCTCTGCCTCACAACATATTACAAACCATTCAAAGAACTAAACTCCCCTGTCGATGTCATCTTCTATTAAATTTTGATGCAGTTGTGGACGATAATCTTTTAGTTTCAATGCTTTCAATACGATGCACACAACTGCAAGCAATATCCAACTCAGCAGATCTTTTATGAATAGATTTCTTTGTGCTCTGAATAACTGATTAAGAAGCGGTTGTTAAGTTATCTTCACTTGGAGCAGTTTTAGTTGTCCCACTCCTTGGCAAATCTGTATGCTTCGAGTTGTCTCAAGTCGTTTATTGAGGTTGTAGATCTCTTGTCTAGACGGTGCTGGAGTTTGATGAAATCTTTCTTCAAATTGCTGAACGACTTCGTCATTATTTTTGTTGATCTTCCAGCAACATTGTAAGAAAAAATCACGTTGTTCGGTTATTAGTGTACGGTTCAAGGTTAATTTACACATAAATGGTTTAACAATTATGATTAACAGTGGTTTAAAATGGATAGAAATTATGATTTAATAATGTTTTAATCAATAGTAAACAGATCAATGGTCAATTAACAGATTATGGTACACGTGAACAATGAACTTCCCAATCGCCTGAAAAAAATGAAAACAATATATGTAATATTATCAACCAAACATACATGAAATTTTTTAAATACTAATCATATTAGATAAAATAAAAATATTGTATTTCTCGGTCAAGCGACTTTTGGGCACCCGGACACACACACACACACACACACATGTATATATAATTATTTTTCTAAACTAAAGCATATTTCACCAGCAACTGTAGTAAAAAGTTTAAACACGTAAACTATTCTATTTTGAAATTGTAATTAGGAGCGATGTGAAATATTCAAAACCAAATCGTTTACAACTGATAGAACATATCAACAATATAATTACACTAATTTAATATTCACGCCGTAGTATCGCTCGGTTACTAGAGGGAACTAATATTACACCTGTAAATTTAGAATACATTTATCTGTGTATTCGTACATGTGTATTATATACGTACAAATAATCCGTGTAGTATAGATTGTGAATTTACATATGTGAATATTCCTCTACGTATACATCTTGCTTATATTTAGGGTAAATATGTTGTATTTTACGTAATTGTGTCCATAGAACATATAAGCTTGTAACCTCATTTCCGGTTATACATTCGATACACGTGTGCCACTGTAATAAGTCACAGTTGTAACATTTTGGTTACATATGAATACACACATTGTATACAATGAGCCATATATATATATATATATGAATAAAATACACATCACTTTGTAATTTATAACAAATTGGGTTTATTTTTGTTTTTTTTTTTTTAACCTTCGAGACCACCGTTAGGTATTACTTCAGAGGATGAGATGAGTGATAATTTTTGTAGCGTATGAAAATGCCATGCCTGACGGGGATTCGAACCTGGGACCTCCGGATGAAAGGCTGAGACGCTGCCACTAAACAAATCCAATAAAAAATTGTTATTGGAAGCCATTGTAAATAATTGTTTTATTATTTCTCTATGGAAATATAACTGTATAAATCCCACTTAAAATAATTATAAGAAATTACATTAGAAATAGATAAATTTAAAAAAGTGTTACAATTTAATTATGTCTCGTATAAAAAAACGGCGGATATTCTATAGTTTGATGATTATTGTATGTTTTTCGGTTCATAAAAAATTTTAGTTAAGTCGGTTGGTAAAGTAAATTGTTCAACTTTCACCCTAAACTTACAGAAAATCAAAAAATTAAACTATTCGTGGAATATATTAAGCAATAGAAGAAAATATTTTTTCTCAGTATAAATGAATCCTCAGAAGTTTTGTATTTCGGGATAATTTTTCATCTCTTTAACTGAAATATACAAAAATCTAAGTTACTGTTTTCGGCAATATATTTTTATAATAATGCAGGTTTTCTGTTTTTTTGGTGTACATTTCCACTGTACTTGGATCTTGATGTAGGTGAATGTTTCTTCTTCCACAGAGAATAAATTTTTTTTTTTAAACTGCAATAAATCAAAGAATGCCTGTCAGTGATACATATAAGATTCCACAGTAAATCCTTCGCGTAGAATTTAATTTTCGTAAATACATAGGCCTACTCTTTGTATAAACCAGTGATACATTTGTCCGTTTCCCATAGTTTAACAATAGTGATTATTTTTGGTATATTTAACTGTACTATGACCTACATCTCTGAATGTAGTGAACCAATTAATAATATATTCTAATAAATGAGATATTTATTTTATAGTAATCGTAGTGTTGAGAAGTTGTTGTTAGCGGCGGATGAAAACCGTTTTAAAATTAATTCACGGCCGTGGTACGGCTGTTACTTGCAGGTTAATTACATGAGTATTGTATTATATAATGTTAAGTATTTTATTTTCTGGTTTTGTGACGTTGGATTAAAGAAAATATGTTAGAAACAAAAAAAAGAAAGTATTCCAAGTTTAATTGATTCAATAATTCATTCATTCAATAATCCGAATTAGTAGTTAATAGTTCACATTATTTATTAGTTCTAGTTTGTAGTTCATTCAGTAATTCGATTTACCAAACAACAGATATCGAATGAATGCTTCAGCACGATATTTCGTAATTAGATAGTACAATGGACAAAGACGTTCCTAAGAGAGAAAAAAATAGATGGGAAAGACAATATTAATATATATGTATAATCGTTATCTGAAATTTTTTTTTACAGAAAGGTTGATGAGGGAATTCCGATGTCTTGACTGATCCTGTAAATTCAAAAAATTAAATATTTATTTATAAAAAAACTGTTAAATAAATTCAACATATTGGATGATAGTTTTATGACGTTGAATATCCTTTACTTCATCTTGTATTTTCCCGATATGCTTCTACTTTATAGTTCTAATTTGGTCGTGTCCTTTGCATCCCGAACAGTACTTCAGGAATTATTGTATTTTTTATGACTTAGAAATGCGAAGAAGCAAATAAATTCTCATAGAGAATAACCATATAATATTTTCCAAAAAACATGAGAAGAAGAAGAAGATTAGTTTGTTATCAGCTTACAGGCATTAAACCGCTAAAACACAGCTTACATAAAGAATTCATAAAGGAAATTATCGATTGTTTTCATTATGCAGTATTTTTCGTATACATATACTTCCACAAGATATAACTATATATACGTTGGCACTCTTGGTAAGTTATTGCAAGAAGAAAATTTGAGCTGTGAAGAGCTATTGTTCTCTAGAGATAATATGTAGGGATGCAAAGAGTAAGAGGGATGGGAAGATATCTCAACTCGGTTGTTAGCTAGTTTCATGTCGTAGTAATGAAACATGATGATAGGGTGCGCTACCGTAACCAATTGAACTGCTGTTGTAGCCTGGTGTTTATTCTGCGTGTAATAATGGGTCAAGTTAGTGAATCGGCAACAAGCGTGACGTAGAATCCTTATTTTGTTGCGTAAATAGATATATTCAGATGTTTCATGATACAATACTTAATAACTGATCCTTACTTCTTTGTTGTAAACTTTTGTGGATATGATAGGATTTTAAAGTCTTATTATTCTTTCTTTAAAGCTCATTTTAATAAAAAATTAAATTACCAAAAAAATAAAAATAAATTAAATCATTATAGATTATCAAAAAAGGGCATTAAGTTACCGAGCAAGTAAAGATGAATAATAATAATAAACAAATTTATATTAACAAAATCTTAGTAGATTTTGTTTCAACTAAGCGAAACAAATCTACTGTTGATTTATTTACCATCTATATATATATATATATATATATATATATATATATATATATGGCATATATGTTATATATATATATATATATATATATATGGCATATATGTTATATATACCGTTCATTTTTACTGAATATGGATTATTAGAGTTTATTTAAATTTGTGATTAAAAATATATTTAAACAATTTACTAGATTTACTTGTGAGATTTGTTTTGAAAAAGGCTTTTGATATAAAAAATACAAAACTGTTAATTCACGCTTTAAACACATTTATACAAAAGTCAAACAGGAAAAATTATATTTACAAAGGTAATACGATAAAATTATTACAATCATATCTTTTTCCTTCCGGGATGAACGGCAGTTCTCTGGCTATAGTGTCCTTTGTGATTTAAAGGTAGATGTTCTATGTATTATGAACAATAAAATGTACAGTGTCTGTTCCGGGATGATCCCGTTTTAACTTAATATGATTCTTATTAGACGAGTATAAAAAAAAAATTAACTCAAAAATTGTCTGTATGTAAAACTGCTGAACGCCTTAGAAAAATTGAATGTCTATGACGAAGTTGATAGAACATTACTTTAAATGACTATTATTTAAATATACTGTAATAAAAAAACAAATTTAATGAGTGCTTCGATGCGTGGACACACAACGGAAGTGAAGCTTCTTACGCAATATTATATGAATTATTAGTGGTACTAAATGACGTATACACAAGCAGTAAAAAATCTTAACATTTGTGAATATTGCGATTTGCGTATAACGATTTTATTTTTTTATCCAATGTATATCGATAAAATATTTCATCAGCTGGCGCGTGACACTTTTTCGTGCGACTCGTTTTTTCTCAGTTGACTCCCCATCCCGAAGCCTAACACTGGAGTTTCAAAAACACATCTAATTTTCAATAATTCATTTTTTATTTCTTCTAACTCATCACCTACACATGCATTATCATTAATTATTATTGCTATTTCACTTTCCCTACTGCCTGAATTCTTTCCAAATGATGAAGTACATTTCGACAACTAACATATTTAGATTCACATGATGATTATACTTTCTCTCGTGCTGAAGAAGTCCAGCATGTCCAACCCGCGCTACCCACAGGCCGCATGCGCTCCAGTTTTTTGTTCCTTTTGTGTGGCCTTTATAGATTTTACATAGACATTTTTTTTAAACTTTAAAAAATTCAACAAAAATTATATTTAATTATATAATATATTTAATACAAGTAATTGAACATCTATGTATATTGGCAATGACCGATTCGTAATCCAATTTTCATGGCTATTTTTTTTATTTTTATATTAAACTATTTACAACATTCTTAGATGGCTTTTAATTGTTTTAACTTATGACGCTAAAGGTATACATTGTAAAAGATTTATGTTTTTAAAATTATATAATTTTAAAATAAAATACATAAATTTTAATTTCATCTTTTTTTTTCTTAAATTATGTTAAAAATGTAATTTAAAAAGTTTTGTTTGATTTGGAGAATTTTATAAAAAAAACACCATTATAGAAAATAAATTAAAAATTGAAAACTTTTTGATTTTTTTGAAAAATATTGTTTTATTACAGTGATAACTGTAAAATAAAATTATAAGTTAAATAATTCACGTATAACAGGCGGCTGGCCATTTATATCTGTTGTCTATGCAGTGCGGCTCACTTCCTAATATTTTATTGGCTCGGTAACGATTTTGGGTTGGAGATAGCTGGTCTATATAATGGCTGCTGCTGGTTGAGGGTAATTCGCGTGCTGAGATCGAGCTTAGAGCGGCACAGGCATGTAGGGTTTTGCGGTTGTGGAGTCTTCGGCATAAGATGGTTTTCAGTGCGGAGAAAACCACTTGATGTTTTTGAAGGGCCGTTTAGCTGCAACTCGCCATCCGCGGGTTGTGATGGACGGTCGTTCAATTAGGTATGTCACCCTTCAGAAGTATCTGGGTGTTATCCTTGATGAGAGGCTTCTCTTCAAGGAGCACCTTCAGTATGTGGCGAAGAAGGCAATTGATGCTTTCTTCGGCGTCCGTAGAGTGGTCCATCCCGATTGGGGGTTGAATTTCCGTACCATGCGGATTCTTTATAAAGGCGTCTGTGAGGCCATTATGTTGTACGCTGCGCCCGTCTGGGCTCATCGTTTGCGGTACCAATGTTATAGGGATATTCTATTACGAGCCCAGCGTCTTCTTTTGTTAGCGGTTGTCGGTGGTTACAGGACTGTCTCGCGAGAGGCAGTAACTGTGATTGCAGGCATCAAACCTGCGGATATTTCGGCTACGGAACGTAGCCAGCGGTATGTTGCTAAGAAGGCTGGCCTTCTTACTACTGGGCGTATGCGTGAGATCGAAGACCAAGGTTTTGACTCTTGGCAAGATAGGTGGAACACTTCTTTAACAGGTCGTTATACGAATGGTATATTCCCCGATGTTAGAGAGTTGCGAGCGATTAGCTGGGTATCCCCCAATCGACATACCACTCAGTTCCTTTCAGGACATGGTGCATTTAGGGACAAATTGGCTAAGTTTAGGTTGGTTGATTCCGGCTTCTGTCCGGACTGTAGGGTCGATGAAACTGTGGACCATGTCCTCTACGTATGTCCCCGGTACGAAGCTGAACGTACCAGAGTTAGTAGGGAACTCGAGAGAGTAAACTCTGTTTTGGATCTACGAGTCAACTGGAGGACTCGTAGTGAGTGGAAAATAGTTGCTGGCTTCCTTCGCTTCCTCGCCCTGAGCAGGACCGCAGAAGGAATTTAGTAGGTGTTAGGAACCTGGGTGGCTAGGGACCGCCTGGGCAGTTGACTGGCCGAAGGTAGGCGCTTAGGCAGCGTGCCTCGGTTAGATGTATTTGTGGTATGCATTGAACCAGGCTGTCGGCGGAGTTGCGGCCGTTGTCGGTGGGCCGGACTATTCTTGCCCGGCGGGTGCGGTTGCGCTCCGACGAGGGCATTTTGAGCTAAATCACTGTCGGCGGGGCTTCTCTGGGTGCTGCTCAGGTGGTATGTAGGGGAGTCTCGGCGGCAATTGTGAAAGATGGTGAATGTCATGCGGGACTCCGCGATGGCGCTGTACGGGAGTAGGCGTTTATTCTCCTCTCCCGGGCAGACCGGAACGGAGTCTGATAGAAACTCATTAGAGTATTAAGCGGGGTTCTTAAGGGAACTAGGTCAAAATTTCGATGTTAAACTTTAGTGGGATGTTTATTGTTGAGGCTGTTAGTGCGATCTGAGACATTCAGAAAGTGGCTCATTATAGCAGGATCTAGGCGCGGGGTCTTCTTTCCGCGGTTAGGTTTCTAGCTTAGTTCTTGAGGGCGACGTGGTAGCTGCAGGTGTCCGTTGTCTTCATTCTGAAGGCATAAACTTGGAAATCTATCTTGGGGTGAACTTTACCGATGTAGATGTCCCTTGGCCCATCTGCATCGGTGGCATCTCTGCGGGGCCTAAACTGTAAGCTGTGGTGTGCATCAGTTTGAGGGCGAGAAGAAGTCCTCCGTTAAAGCCACTGCTGGCTAGGAACGGAGGGGGTGGTGTAGCGACCGGACACGCTACGAGGTGGGTTCTTCTCCCCTCGGGGGGGGGGGGGAATCGAGATGGTCTATATAATGTTGAGTGGGAGTAGGCGTTAATTCTCCTCTCTTCAGCAGACCGGAATGGTGTCCGTTTAGTTTTGCACTCATGTTGAGTAATGTTAGCGGAGTTCTTTAAGGGAACTAGGACCAAATTTCGCTGTGATTAACACTTTTAGTGGGAAAGTTGTTGTAGTGGTTAGTTTGCCTAATCCGACACATTCAATGAAATTGGCTCATTAATGATTAGAACTAGACGCGGGGTCTTCATTCCGCGGTTAGGCTTCTAGCTTAATTCCTGAGGGCGACGTGGTAGCTGCAGGTGTCCGTTGTCTTCTTCTGAAGGAATAAACTCAAACACTATCTCGGGGTGAATTTACCGATGCAGAGGGACATCTGCATCGGTGGCATCTCTGTGGGGCCTGAACTGAACGCTGTGGTGAGCAATCAGTTTGAGGACGAGAAGATGTCCTCCGTTAAAGCCACTACTGGCTAGGAACGGAGGGGGTGGTGTACCGACCGGACACGCTACGAGGCGGGATCTTCTTCCGTCGGGGGGGAATCGAGATGGTCTATATAATGATGTGAGTGGGAGTAGGCGATCAATCCGCCTCTCCTTGGTAGACCAGACTGGAGTCCGTTATTAACCTAAGTCAGGGGTTTATTTCAAGCTTTATACTGTGTTGACTAAGGAAACTAGTACAAAATTTCGTTGTTGCATCAGCATTTTTGGTGGTATGTTGTGTTTTTTTTGCCTCGAATTACGAGACATTCGCCAAATTGGCTCATAAAAAGTGTAAGCGCGGGGTTCGCGCTTCCGTGAGCTCGGTTAGCTAGTTCAGAGGGAGACGATGTAGGACATTCAGGATCTCCGGACGAGGCCTACAGCGAAGGCAATAAGCTGAGTTATTTAATCACCGATGCAAATGTCAATCGAGGCATTTGCATCGGTGGCATACCAACGAGACCAGGCTTATTACTATGAGATGTAAAAAGTCAGAGGGCGATAGACGACTCCCGTTAAAGCTCAACAGGGCGATGAATGTGGAGGGGGGTGTATTGCGACCGGAACTTCACTAGGCGGGTGTCTTTCCTTACGGGGTTGGAATGATCTATATATAATGATGAGCGATCAAGAATATATCTTAAACCACCGATCGATCGTGATTTCCTAAATCTTATATGTAACAAACCTGCCTTAATTTCATTCTAACACAGTAAACACTGTAATTTATTAATTATTATCAAACAGAATAATTTAATTCCGTAACGCCAAACACATCTGCTTGTAATCGCTTGTTAAAAATATTTAGATGATGCTTTTTAGATGTCATGTTGCTTTCATAAAATCTTGATTTAATAAAATTTAATTCCATTTAAAGTTTGCTAACCTTACAAATAAGCCGTCAATATTATTTAAGTGCACTTATTTTATTTAATAATAATAGTTTGTGCAGAATTTGCCAGCTTTTTCAACAGGCTAATTCCTTGTTATCTCATATTTAAAATACAAACTTTGACCAAGTCATTCATTATTCACGTAGATATAGCAATCGTAAATGTATTTTGTAACTGTGCACTTCATCTATTATATTACAGTAAGTAGTTTACATCCTTTTTAACAAATTCAGAATCAGGTTAATATAATATTTTTATGTTTCTTTTTTTCAGATAGATATATTAAAAAAAAAAGTAATTAGTTACATTTAGATTTTCGTGTATTAATTTCCTTTCCAAATTAGCTGTAATTTTATACGCTTGATTAATTTTATACATTTCTTCACTGCCAGAAATTATAAAAGTGCACGCAAATAAATTATTCTGTTTCTCTGCGCCAGGCACTGGTTTGTTAAAATTGTAAATTAATGTTATTTTCATTTCGAGCAAACCTAAACTGGAAAATAAATAATAAATGTTGTTGGAAATATATGTAATAATATTAATATTTTCATACAAGCACTATTTAAAATTAAACATGTTTTTAATATTTATTCTAGTTTTATCTGTAATAATTTTAAGAACTTTTGTCTAGTTTGTATTTTATTTAACTTTTTAACAGAAAACAAAATTTTTACATCTTAAAAGAGTTCCTGAATTCAGAATTATTCAGGCAAAAAAATAATTGGGACTTCTTTCCCAGCTGGCAACTAAAATAAAATAACGGTGTATTAGTAAACTATTTTTTAAAAAAATAATAATTTTTTTAAGATTAGTCATAAAACCAGTTTTATGATATTTTTTGTACCTTTATATTTTACGCCAATTTTTCACCATCAATGTACCTAATGCATCTTACTCCATTTTCAGTTATTTGTTTTATATATTCCAGTTACTCTCTGCTCTCTGTTTACTGTCTAAATACAACTCCACTGAAAATTAAATAACCGATTTGTTAGTCTCAAAAAATCTCCGACAGATTTCTTCCATCTCTTATTCCTCTTACATCTCATTATATCAAGCACCAAATTTCATCCTTTTCTTGTAACACCTCATTCAAAAGGTCTTTTAATTTTACCTTTCTGTTTTTTTATTATTCAGTTATCATTAAAATAAAAAGATACGATTTACACCAATATTATTAAGAATTTCTTTCTACTTTTTCGATATATTTCTATCATTTAATTTTTGCACCTATGTTAACTTATTGTATGTGCCAGTCTGTTTTTTTTGTACCTGTCATATCTTATCCACCTTTTTTAATTTTACTATCTAAATACAAAATTCAGCAACTTTTCTTGTTTACCCGCATTTAAATATTTAATTTTTTAACTGAATTTCGATTCTAGTAATATATTCACGTCATTAATAACACCTTCAAATTGATTACTAGTTTCCTCAAAATACCATCCGCTAATGTAAACATTGTATTTTCTAGTTTGATATATCCTTTACCCTGAAGTTTGTCTTTCATTCTCATCTCTTCTTTTTCATACAAGTTAATACAAGTTTCATACAATACATTTTCAAGTTTCATACATTTTTACAGTTCCATACAAGTAAATAGCACAGAGACGGACACACGTCCATGTCTCACTTATGTTTTAATCACAGTCTGCCTTCTTTCATCTTCTCCGCCGATCACCGTTGCTGAGTGATAGCATCTCGGCCTTTCATCCGGAGGTTTCGGGTCTGAATCCCGGTTAGGCATGTCATTTTCATACGCTATAAATTTCCATTTAAACCAATGATCATAACAGTTGAGCCTATACTTCAATAAAAAAAAAAATCATCTTCTAATCAATGCAATGTAACGGCTATTTCAGTTTTTTTTTTTTTTTTAGAAGCTCTACTTTCTAAGATTATTCTGAGGGCCAAAAAGAAATACGTTCGATGGTATTTTGACTTTAAAAATGATGGGAGGTTACATGATCGGGGAAATATTCTGACTTGTCAGAATATTTCAGAGATTTTCACATTTCTGAAACTCAATGACAGTGACTTTTCATATTGTTAAACACTAATTATGATAATTACTTAAAAAGTTAAATAGGCCATAAAACATTTATTTCTGTTGTTCTGCTAACTGGATTTTAAAGATGTTAGTAGTGATTTTATAATAATTGATATTGTATTTCCATAAATTTGTAATTTATTTTACTTTTGAGATGAGATTACTTTTGAGATACTTGTGAGATTTTGAGATAAATGAGAATCACAAAATAAAGATTAGCATCATTTTTCAAGTTATTTGCATTAAAAGTTGAAAAATGTGAAATTTCCATGCAATCTGCAAAAAAAAGTAAGTCAGCTCTTAAATAAAATAATTTAGTATGTTCTATCTTATTTCTAATGTAAAAGAATATTAAAAAGATTTTAATACTTATGTTTTCCAGTTTCGGCTTTAAGGTACTAATTTTTTTCCCAATAAATGTTATATTCAATGCAGAAAAATGCAGAAAATTCAAGCTTTACTGATTAAAACACGAGTACCCTGTAAATCACAACTAAATATGAGTTACAATTCATACTTATTGTTCGTGTAAACTGCTCCTCAAAGGAAACCTGTCATATCAGATCTGATGAGAATTCTCTAACAGCCATTATAATTCTTATATCGTTAGTAACTTTCACATCTACGTATGCATAATTTCTCTCATAATTAGTGTTATGAGAGAAATTAAATATGCTTTCTTATCAACACAACTTGTTCAGAGCTAGATGATTTAACTCGATGAAGATTCTAAATGTTATGTTTGTGGTTTACGAAACAATTTATAGGATCATTGTGATTATAAAATGATGTTATTTTGTTTACGAAGGATTCAAATGTTAATTGTCGTTACATTTTTGCTGCTTATATTTATGTAAACATTTTCCATTCTCTCACTCACTCTCTCTCTCTCTCTCTCTCTCTCACTCTCTGTGGTAGGTGAAAAATAGGATTCTAAAATTCTTTCATAGGATTTCTATACTATGAACCTAGGATATAGGATTTCTATAGGTTATTAAATAATGAAATAAAATAATTATTTTATTTATATATCAAAATATGATCTTAGTTGATTGGGGGCTGAAATTTTACCATAAATTTCCGTTTATACACGTACATAAATATTCACATTGTTTGTTGTAAGTAAGTGTCGTAAAATGTATATCTTATGCTGGAGGGGCCGTTATAATATGAATTTATTTGGTTTGCTTCGTATTAGGTATAGATTATTCATTAAAGTTATAAATTCGGTTCAGAGTTTTAATTAAAAATGAGTGAGACGTAAAAAACGGCAATTTTTCCTTACTCACTAAGATTAATGCCAACTTAAGAGAACACAGTATAAATCATTCAACAGTATGAAACAATCACTCAAGAATCAAGTGAATTTTATGCCTCATTTATTTCTAAAACTGATAGGAAAAGTGAACAAATTCTACAGTATGATCTCTTATCACTTACGGTTTGTTAAAAGTGTTTTTGTTGAAGTACGCTTCAGAGGAAAAAATTTATACATGAAGTTTAACTTGGAATATTTTCAAACTATTCTCAGACTTAACATTTTTATTATTGTTCAACAAATTAAGCTGTATTCCTTGTTTGGTGTTTAGCCTCCCTCCAAAAGATGATAGTGCACCACCATTCACCCCATAGTAAAATTTAGAACGTATAATCTCACAATTCGGGTGAAAGCACTCGGAAGACGCAGTTTCATGTAATTTTTACACAAACAAAAATACGGGTAGAAGTACAAAAACGGTAAGATCTATTTTTTTTTTTTTTGGCATCTATAAATGAAATTTTGTCGTGAAAAATCTTTTTAAAAAAATTGTGATATAGAGTTAGTTTGAACCCAGTACTGATATAAAACTGGGTTAACCGCTAGTTTCAAAGAAAAAAATTAAAAAAAAAATTATAAGAAGAATAAAATAATCCCACATATGGGTGGTATTAATTTATGGGTGGTAGTCTATCATAAATTATTTAAAAACTTATTAATGCTTCTACATAACTTTACTTACGTTTTAACAGACATTTCAGATGCTAATAAAGAAAAACTAATACACGAAAAGACCAAAATGAAAAGAAATACCCTTTAACGGTTACTGTAAATAAACTAATAACTTTTATCAGGAAAAGTTAAATTTATTTGCAGGAAAAACTTTATAAGCACCCTTGTAATTAGAAATTTTTCTTACTAAAGTTATGTAAGTAAAGTGGTTTTACAATATACGTAAAATACTGTTCACTTCCCTTTAACAAAATTTTATTAAAAAACTTCACTTAATATGCGGTGCATGTTATTTCGTTTTGGTACAAAACGAGATAATCCAATTAAGATATAATTGGATTATTTCGTTTTGTATCAAAGTAATAGTAATATTTTGAAAGTTCATTTAGTCACCTTTAATAAACACTCGTTTTGCAAAATTATTCCGTCACAAAATTGTGAATAAAATAAATTTCATATTTAAATCGATGTTATGAAAAAGTGAAAAAAAATCACAAAAAGCCTTGTATTTCTTTTAAAAAATTTTGATCAATATAATTTTTTTTCAAAGAATTTATAACTAATTGAAAACTAATGACCTTTTTTTAGTAATAATTGGAAACCGTTAACATTAAATTTAATGTATGACATTAAAAAACGAACATTCTTCTTAAATTATTCTCTATCTCTATGGGAAACTAAAAAGAAAAACCGATTAACACCTTAAAATACTTCTTAAGTTTGTAAAACATAAAAAAGATAATATTATAATTTTAATTCAATTTAATCAGTAGTCGTGAAAGTGTCTACATGCATACAACCTCCTGAAGATGAAACCACTGTCCTATTATTTTTTTTTTCATTTTATTTTTTTTTCTCGTTATTTCTGAGAAAATTTTACCTCGTAAAATGAGAAAAAAAATTTCCAATAATGTAGTTTTTCAAAGATAGCAATGTCTTTAAAGAGTGAGATAAAAATTTCATCTCCGTTTCCTTCTTTCTCTTGCTCTGTCTCTTTTTATAAATATACACTCTCTCACTCTCTCTATCTCGCACAATACATATATACAAAGGTACATTTTTTTATAGCTATACATTATGAAGGAAAGTATGCTAATTGGATCAAATTTTACATGTCTTCCCATATTTTGCCCGACATGTTTAATGAGGTTTCATGATACCCTTGATGTTTCATAATACCCTTCATCCAAAAACACAATTTTGGGACTTACAAATTGTGGAATTATATGCATGTAACTTAAGTACCTATAAGTTTTCGCTTCCTTTTTGCTTGATAACTACAGAGTAGATAGACCAATCTGGATGAAATTTGGCACGAAAAGTTTTACATATTGATGAGATAATTTTAATCACAATTTCCTAAATGGGCAGGGAGGTCGAATATTTTGGATTACATGTTTAAAATTTTCAGTCGTAAAGTAGGTTAAATCTTTTCACTTAATTTAGTGTCCGTTAGCTTGGTAAGGTACTCTTGATGGCGTTTGATCTTTTTTAATTCTCCATAAAGGGATGCTAGCAAAAAAACATTTTTTATTTTGTAATTTCTAGACCGAAAGCTTGTATTAATTATAGGATTCCATTACATTACTGACACTTTCTTTATGTATTAGAGGAATTTCTTTTACGTATGAGAAATAATTAGTCTTTTTTTTAGGGGGGCGGATAATGACAACCAGTGGGGCGGACTATATCCTGGGGATTTTCTTGGATATTTCCAGAGCATTCAATAATCTATGGTGACCTTCTGCTATTTACCAACTACAAAAAAGAGAATGTACTGTAAGTGAATTGCAAGTTATGCGAAGTTACTACATTCATCGAGATGTGCTGCTCCGGGAGGGCGGCCATGAGGTTGGCAAGACACTGCCTAAGGAATGTTCCCCAAGGCAGCGTTTTGGGTCCATTATTGGGTGGTGGAGTTTGATTCTCCCCTGCGGCTGAGGTTGCCCATCGGGTATTGCATCGTGGCTTATGCTGACGGCGGGTACCGCCGTTCATTGTTATGAAATCTAAATAGCACAGGCTTTCATTTATCATACGTTATGATATAGATACAAATTTTTGTTTAGAAGAAGGAGCCTTTTCAATTACTACACATTCAACTTAAACATATACTATCACACGATCTACTTTCTTGAAAAAATGGTAGTATGTGAATTTTATATAAATAATGAAGGTAAGACGATTGATACAGCTTAAAATGTTAAGAGAAATATAATGTATATTATTGAGTGATATTATTAGTATGCTTGGTTTTCTAATGAATAAAAAATTTATAATTTTTTCACACAATAAAATACAATTTCTAAGATGATAGTTGCGTAAGATTCGTTTCCTAAGCAAACATAAGGATTTGATAACTATATCATAATTTTCGTATATTGACCTTATTTGTAAAACAGTGATAGTAATTTTATCAGAAATATCACACCTATTTTAGAGGTGCTAGAACTATTATGACCAATATTTTTTAGAAAATTACCATTTAAGAAAATAACTACTGCCAGAACTTCTCAAATTTTTAAAAATTTATTTAAATTAATTTCATTAGATATTTTAAGCAATTTTTTTTTAAGCCTTAAATAGTGACTTGGAGGTCAATCATACTAACCTACCTCAGAAAATAACCGAAATATACATAATTAGTTTTGGCAGTAATATTATAATTCTCAATATTTTTTCATTAGCTCTAAATTGATTGCTTTCCTAATTAATTCTGAGTTTAAAAATTGATTCAAAAAATGATGTTTTTTTTTAATATTTCGATCTAAGGGACCTCCATATACTCAAGTTTTTTCATGTATAAATTATATTTTTTTTCTTTTTTTTTTTGTCTTCAGTCATTTGACTGGTTTGATGCAGCTCTCCAAGATTCCCTATCTAGTGCTAGTCGTTTCATTTCAGTATACCCTCTACATCCTACATCCCCAACAATTTGTTTTACATACTCCAAACGTGGCCTGCCTACACAATTTTTCCCTTCTACCTGTCCTTCAATATTAAAGCGACTATTCCAGGATGCCTTAGTATGTGGCCTATAAGTCTGTCTCTTCTTTTAACTATATTTTTCCAAATGCTTCTTTCTTCATCTATTTGCCGCAATACCTCTTCATTTGTCACTTTATCCACCAATCTGATTTTTAACATTCTCCTATAGCACCACATTTCAAAAGCTTCTAATCTTTTCTTCTCGGATACTCCGATCGTCCAAGTTTCACTTCCATCTAAAGCGACACTCCAAACATACACTTTCAAAAATCTTTTCCTGACATTTAAATTAATTTTTGATGTAAACAAATTATATTTCTTACTGAAGGCTCGTTTAGCTTGTGCTATTCGGCATTTTATATCGCTCCTGCTTCGTCGATCTTTAGTAATTTTACTTCCCAAATAACAAAATTCTTCTACCTCCATAATCTTTTCTCCTCCTATTTTCACATTCAGCGGTCCATCTTTGTTATTTCTACTACATTTCATTACTTTTGTTTTGTTCTTGTTTATTTTCATGCGATAGTTCTTGCGTAGGACTTCATCTATGCCGTTCATTGTTTCTTCTAAATCCTTTTTACTCTCGGCTAGAATTACTATATCATCAGCAAATTGTAGCATCTTTATCTTTTCACCTTGTACTGTTACTCCGAATCTAAATTGTTCTTTAACATCATTAACTGCTAGTTCCATGTAAAGATTAAAAAGTAACGGAGATAGGGAACATCCTTGTCGGACTCCCTTTCTTATTAGGGCTTCTTTCTTATGTTCTTCAATTGTTATTGTTGCTGTTTGGTTCCTGTACATGTTAGCAATTGTTCTTCTATCTCTGTATTTGAACCCTAATTTTTTTAAAATGCCGAACATTTTATTCCAGTCTACGTTATCGAAAGCCTTTTCTAGGTCTATAAACGCCAAGTATGTTGGTTTGTTTTTCTTTAATCTTCCTTCTACTATTAATCTGAGGCCTAAAATTGCTTCCCTTGTCCCTATACTTTTCCTGAAACCAAATTGGTCTTCTCCTAACACTTCTTCCACTCTCCTCTCAATTCTTCTGTATAAAATTCTAGTTTAAGATTTTTGATGCATGACTAGTTAAACTAATTGTTCTGTATTCTTCACATTTATCTGCCCCTGCTTTCTTTGGTATCATAACTATAACACTTTTTTTGAAGTCTGATGGAAATTCCCCATTTTCATAAATATTACACACCAGTTTAATATATTATATATATTATATTTATATAATATATATTTATATATTATATTTATATAATATATATTTATATATTATATTATATATTATATTTAAAATATAAATTATATTTATATTTTTTATAATTATAACTTTTTCTATTTTTTTCCAGAATAATATTTCTTTCAGTTTCTATTATTTAATTATTTTTTATATAAATTATTAAGATGTATCGCTATGCTTGGATGTATTTTTTTTTTTAATACAATAGAAAGCAGAAATATTTTGTAAATTAATGACGTAAATTCTATCAAATCGATTTGATCACAACTTTGATATAGTCAACCAAATTACACAGGAAAAAATCTGTTACCCGGACTTTTATAATTGGAAATGGTAAAGGAGCTTATAATAAACGTAAAAAAAAATAAATGCGTGAGCGGAAGTGATGGAGGGGTGATTTGGGTGGTTAAAAAAAATTTTCCAATACAAAATCTGAAGATCATGCAAAAATCTAAAACTTTTATAGAGGTCACTTTTCATAACTTCAAAATTTCCGAGAAAAATTCAACAATTTTTTTTTTCCGTGTTTTATTTATCATTTCCGCAAAAATAATTTAATATTGACTAAATTTGGTGAAAGTATACTTTTCTGTGTCTTAAATAATCACAAATTTTTTGACGTCAACTTTCGCTGGAAATCGCAATAATACCATTTTCCATCCCTTTTCAATTCTCCACCACTCCCGCTCAAGCATTTATTTTTTTTTTACGTTTATTATAAGCATCAATATCATTTCCACTTGTAAAAGCCCAGGTAAATTTTTTTCCCTCTAAATGAGTTATTTCGATCGATCTAATAGTGTTTATATAAAAATTACAAGTTGTTAAATCCATACGATACGATTTATTCTCGCATAAAATCATCTTTACATTACTGAAAATCTTCATGTTGTACATAAATTCTAATCTAAATATGCGTGTTTGAATTTTCATTTTAAAATGTGTGAAGTCGTTCAGAATGATTTTCTTGTCACTCTGCAAAGGTTTAACTCGATACTGTTTAATATCTAATCGTGTTAAGAATAGAAGTAAGCTTAAAGATTAAAAGCAAAATATGTTTATAAATATTAATTACAATTTCATAATTCTAATGTCTCATCTTAACATAATGCAAAGTTCACATCAGATAGCGCGAAATATTATTAGGTTTATCGACATATTCTAAACAATATTCGATAAGATGATCTGTACTTAATTCTAACCGACTTGTGTATATCAATAGAAAGAACTATCTTCTAACTTAATTTTTTGTATTTATCACTTCATTAATCAGTCATAAGACTGTGTATATCTGAAAAATCAGAGCTCGTAAACAATTAATCACTTATAGAAGATCGTTATTCTGCATGGTCAGAACATTTAAAATTTTTATTTCGTAGTATAGCTGCAAGATGAGGTATAAGGCAGGCCGCTTTTATGAGCATACAGTATAAATTATTTAATCGAAACATGTTTTATAAGCGAACAAAAATTGTAAATCTGCATTTCCATTTGCAGTTACTGAAACATTTCTGCAATAAAAGCAATGAATTATTTTTTATCCTACTATTTTAACGACCCAATTAATTTCCTATCGATTACATTCTATTTAAATACGGTAATCAGTTTTATAAATCTGAGTAAACTACATGTACTCTTAAATAGACAGCCACAAAACTGGCGTAAATGTAATAATCATTTTCTAAGAAAAATTATTCGTAACCTTTAAAAGACAATTTATTTTAAAGTTATTTTTTGAAGTAATTAGCTTACACGCTGAATTTTAATAATTTTAATGGGGAATATTAACGGAAATTTTATTATTTTGTTTACATTATACAGTATGGTAGCTTTTAATTTTTAAATCACGTTATTTTTAATTTGTGCATTTAATGATTAAATTTAATTTTTTGGGAAGATTTTGGTGCGGTTTAGTTTTGAAAATATTTATTGAAATTTAATATTGATGATGTTCTGTACTGTTTATCATAATTAACTAGGCGATATGGTAACATGAAAAGTTAAAATTTCCGCTTTTATCTTTATTTATATTGACAACTCCAAGAACAGAAAACCGTCAGTCATACTTCATTTAATTGATGCTCAATCCCATACCATCGTAAATTACATTACACATGATGATAAACGATGGCTAGTTATGGTAAACAATAATAATGAACGAAAAGTAATAAAACGTCGTGGATGAAATACCAAAATAAAATGATAAGGAAATTATATATCATTGACAAAACGATAAAAAAAAAATCTTATCAAAATAATTTATTATTTATATCAAATATTAAGATCAATCAGTCTGTAAATAGGTTAAATGCACACTCTTTTGTAGCATATTACACTACACCAAAAAAAAAATATAGGAATGCAAGTTTTTCGGTCGCGTTAATAATATACAGTTTATGATATCTAAAACCAAAAATAAATATGAAAATCTATTCACGTGAAATAATATTGAATATTATTTATATAATATCAGTGTTATTTTATTTGATACACTTAAACCAATATATTTTAGATGAAATAATATTTACAGTTGCTGTAGGATTGACTGTAGAATGATGTTGAATATTTATTTTCTGAGTTATTTACAAAGTTCAAACACGTAGTATCTGTATGCTTCCTTCCTGAATTAAACCTTTAACATTTTAACTTTAGCCTTTAATTACGCTCTATTTATTTAATACAAATTAATATTTACAGTGGGAATTTTTAATTAAAGAAAAGAAAGTATGAATCAAATTTTATTCAAATAACTTTTTTAAATTAAAATATTTAGTATAAAAATTAAAATATTTCCGTATGTTTTAACGTTAGATTTGCAATTCTGGTTTTATATTCTATATCTACTTATAAATATATTTTAAAATACAGTTAAATAATTAAAACAATTATGTCAACGTGCTAAATACAAAGTTCTAATACACGGTGAAGACAGAAGTCCGTTGACAGGAACACCTCTAAAAATAATTCACTCAAATAAGTAAAATTTATTAAAAGTCGCTTTGTGAAGCCAAATGTTTTTAAATATGTAGTAGAACAAAAATATTTCAAAAATAGTCAGTAGTATACGAAAACATGAAGACCAGCCCATCTGGTCATTACAGTTTCTATCACCCTTTACACTACAGGAACACTAGGCAGTCTTAAGGTTTACTAATCCAGAAATGCATTCAAATTTTAGTAGAATTATAATAATAATTTGTGACAAATAATTTGTTTTTTCTTTCTTAAATTCAATTAAAGTAGGACAACTAGGAAATTAAAAATATATATGCTAAAAAAATGAATAGGAAATTATATCATGTATTAATTAATTGTATGCAGTGAATAAATGATGTTTATTGCAAGAAGAATTTTTTTTTTCTCACGTTGTTTAATAGAATTTATAGAAACACGGATTATCTTATACATAAATAAATCTTTTAGTACAAAATTTCTATCACTGTGGGAGCCGGGTTTGAACTGAATGATTCGAATCAATCGAATGAATAATATTACAAAAATAATAGAATTAAACTACATTAAATAAATGAATATTAAATAAATTAAAAAAAATTATGTTTAATAATTATGGGCTTTCCATGGGAATTGCGGGTAAGACTAGAGTTGTGAGATGATACAAGCACCTAGTGCATGGTTAGACTAATCACCATCAACTGGTAGCAAACGGGGTGCCTCAGGGGCACCCTGGTTATTGCTCAGAGTTATCTAAAGTACCTAAATGATTCATTCGTCTTCTTTATCTTCGTTTCTTTATCTTCTTCACTGATACAGTGATATTTCATTGATCCACTGATATTCGCTGGCTAAATAATTCAAATTAAATTTTTGCAATTTTTTTTTATAAAAAATAAGTTTTCTAAGTAATTTGATGGATGGACGGATAAAACCCACCGGGTTCGTCTAGTGGTGAACGCGTCTTCCCAAATCAGCTGATTTGGAAGTCGAGAGTTCTAGCGTTCAAGTCCTAGTATAGTCAGTTATTTTTACACGGATTTGAATACTAGATTGTGGATACCGGTGTTCTTTAATGGTTGGGTTTCAATTAACCACACATCTCAGGAATGGTCGAACTGAGACTGTACAAGATTACACTTCATTTACACTCATGCAATATCATCTTCATTTATCCTCTGAAATATTATCTGAAAAGTAGTTACCGGAGGCTAAACAGGAAAAGAAAGGATGGACGGTTAGATGGCTGGATAGAGGAATGAATGGATAGATTGGTTAACACACATGTATTATAAAAAAAAAAAATTGGCTAATTGGAATAATTGGTAAGCGGACGGGTTGCAAGACGATCTGATCGCGGACTGTCTGACAGGCTGAACGATTGACTAGCTGATAACTGACTGACGTCCGGCTGGCCAGGTGAATGTTTGACTAGCTGGTTGACCGGCTGAATGTCAGGATAGATGGCTGAATAATAGCTGTCTCACTAAATAACTGACAGACTGGCGAGTGGGCTCGATGGCTGAATGAATGATTGGATGACTAATTAGATGACTGATTGGCAGACAAATTGTACAACTGACCGCCTGGAAGCCTGGAATGCTGCAAGAATGTACGTATGGAATGCTGACATACTGGACGGTTGAACAATCGGAGGGTTGGCCGGCTGGACGGATTAGAAGGCGGGTTATAAAAAAATGCATATGGTTATACATTTTTTGTTATAATTTATTACATACTAGTAATATAATATTTTGCGATCATAACGCAGTACTGAAATCAAAATATTAACGCGTACTTCTAATAAATCAAAACAAAACATTAAAACTCAGCCAGTTACTACAGTTTTTATATATTTTAATTCCTGTGAAAGAACTAGATAATAAACAGCATGCTGGATAAAAATTAAGAACAGAATAATTTAATAGGAGGGCTTATAAATCCAAGCCTGTAAAACTTTTGTCTTGTTTTTTTTATTTTGTTTTAGATGTGTGTTAGTTTGCATTATTCTCCAACCAGTTCGGAATATATTTTGCTATTTAATATGTTTAATGTATATCAAGTGTTTTTAGCCCTGCATGTGAAGTATGGAGTATTATTCCACATGAGGAGAGAAGTGTTGATTGGAACTGAATCTTCTCATCATTCCAAAAATAATTTTTACCTCGCCTACTAGTTCTCAGTTTAATTTTTTTTCTGTGTGTTGTCTCTTGCGATTGTTTCTGATAACTAAGACTATAATGTATATCATTTTGAATTGATCGTCTCTAAGTGTAAATTTGCTGTACTTTAATGTTTGCTACCTTGTACTGCAATAAAAATTTGCTGCTAGCCTTTTCTAAAACAGTTATTATAGTTCTGTAATCTAAGAATAAAAATTTGTTTAATGTGTAAAAATAATCTATTTAGGCACGTTTCCCACAAGACTAATCCTACAATCCTACTAATTACTATCCTACTACAATGTTTTGTACTACAGTTATTTAAATACATTTTAAATGTTGGTCTATGTTTTATGTTTATTTTATTGCTGTAATGTGTTGTTTACTACGCATTTATAAATTAGTTGTAAATTGTTTGCTAAGAAACGATCCCTTACTATAAAACATTGTCTCTGTAACTTGAAATTGTCTAATTATTTTATAAATTAACGAATTAACAGTAAATAGGTACTTGAAATTAAATTGACATTCATTTCGATTACACGTGGGTTTTTCTTGGATTTGAACAGAAACCGTTTTCCTTAAAATTGTGTTTATTATTTTTTACCAGAAAATGTTACCCAATTGAAGTTCTTCGGCAGTTGTAGTTTACTGCAGTATTAAACAGGTAATTTTTAAAACATAAAATAGCAAATTATCTCCATCGAAGGTTTTAGATCCGTATCATATTTTCTTAGTGAAAAAACTTTCATGAACAAAACTAAAATAACCGTAATTGTTCCTTGCCTTTTTATGTATCTCATTTTCAGTCTTTTTAAATTTTTCTACAAAAATAAACATATTTGAAAGAAAATGTACAATCATGTTTTAGATTAAATCCAAAAATGTTTTTAATGAAATGTTTAAAAATTGTATCTAATTGTTTTTTTCTTTTTATAAAGGAAAGATTTTAAAAACATTTATCATTTCTTCAACCCAAATAGAAAATAAAGTGAAAAACCTAGTGTTGTGTGAATGTGCGTTTGTACATATGATATGAAAAGGAAGAGTGTTGTTAAGGAAGGAAGATGGTACAAGCAACTAATATTGCTTTTGTGGTTCGGCATTGTTTCTCGACACTGATATATGATCGAAAGGATAGAATGTTGACAGTAGGTGCATTTGCTACCTCTCTCGCCATAAGCACTTCGATGTTGACGAAAAGTTTTAAACTAATTTAAATACATCTCAAATTTCAGATAACAAAAACACATTAAATTTTCTTAATTACCGAGGAAACTTTTTAATAACCACAATTATGAACTAACTAGAAATGAGTGTTAAAAATATTTTATCGTTTAACTGGTACGTTCTATAAAAAATAAAAATTTTATTTCTATAACTAGAACAGTAAGTTTTTAATTACTCCATTAATATGATGAATAATAATGAATTTTTTTATTTAAAACTTTTTCAATTATATTTATTTTTAATCTAGCTCATAGTGTTGCAATTCAAAAACTGTAAAAAAACAATTACGGCTTTAAGTATTTAAACTCCTTTCAATCCAAAAACAAACAAAAAATGTTGTTTAAACGTTAATTTAATGATGCATAAGAAATATTATTCTCCTTTAGACATCATAAATACAAAATAATTACAATATCAATCTAAAACGTTGAGGCTGTTTAGATTCCCAGCATGCATTTTTTTAATAAAGAAAATTGAATAGAAATGATTGGAATCTAAACTTGACATTTTTAAGGAAAGATTTTTTTTGTTGTAAACGATGATGTAACTCGTTTTATTGAAACAAAGAAGGAACATTGTGAAGAGAAAAATGGGTCCGTGTTACCATTTAAAATGAGCTGTTTTATTCTTCATGATATTACTTGACAGACAAATTTGTTTAAAGGTATACTTAGGCATCATTCTCAACTTGTTTTTCCGGTTATAACGAATAAGAAAAGTGGTCGGGGTCACCTTAGACCATGAATGGATGTAATAGTAGGGGGTAGAGTAGTTAGTACGTAATAGTAATAGTAGTAAACGTAAAGTGTAGAATGGAAAGATTTTTTTTTTTTTCAGCTCCGATCTCAGCTGATTATTGATTTTTCTTTTTCTTTTTCTAAGGAAAATAAAAGTGTCAAAATATGTAAAAACCCTTTTCTTTAAATTTAAAACATATACTGAAAAAAAGGTTAAGAATATTTGAGTAAGTATATACCGTGTCAATCGCAAAGTTCTCGGTCTGACACATGGATGGCGCAAACATGACCCAGGAACTATGGTATTTGACAAGTATGATACGCGTATATATTATAGCTTTCTTTCATATTCGTGTATTAAGTTGTTTGTGGCGTTCGAGTAAACCAAACAAATTTTGAAATTTTTAGAAAACGGATACAATTGAAGTTCGAGCTGTAGGTACTATTTTTTAAAAGATTTAACTTTGATAGACGTACAAAAAAAATTAGCTTCTACTTTAAAGTAAAACCTACATTTTCGATGGTAAAACTGTTGTCTGGGGAAAACTATCGCGACCGATGAAATCATCACAGGATCCACAATTCCGTATTAAATGACCGTGCTCGCTACATTTTAAACAATTTTTTACGAATGAGAAAGCTTTTCTCTCAATTAGAGTCGGGGTTGTCGACCAATAACGCATTGAATTAAAATAAAGGGTGTTTAGATTTACTTAGATGTAAATGTCCGATGTGTTTCTTCGATGTTTTATAACAGAAAATCAAAGAATGTTTCACCGTTACACGCCAGAGACCAAACAGCAGTTTAAACAACGGGTGGGAACAGATGAAAGCAAAATCAATTCCATCGCAGGAAAAGTGCGTAAGGATTTTTTGGGATTCTCGTAGTGTGGTGCTGATAGATTACCTGGGAAAAAAGCAGGATCATCATACGAAAGTACACGATTCACTACTGGACCGAGTGATGGATGTTGTTCAGGTTAACCATCCACTAACCCACCCGGTTGGTATAGTGGTGAACGCGTCTTCGCAAATCACCTGATTTTGAAGTCGAGAATTCCAACGTTCAAATCCTAGTAAAGGCAGTTAGTTACTTTTATACGAATTTTAATACTAGATCGTGGTGGTTGGATTAACCACACATCTCAGAAATGGTTGACCTCAGTCTGTATAAAACTATACTTCACTTACACTCATACATATCATCCTAATTCATCCTTTGAAGTAATATCTGGTAATGATTCCTGGAGGCTAAACAGAAAAAATAAAGGTTAACCATCTATCTGGCCAAACAGTAAGATGCTCTTTTATTACGATAATGACCTGCACACACGTCTCCAGTTCCTCCAAACCTCCATGATCTATATTTCGAAGTGATACTGCAAGCGCTGTATTTGCTGAATTTAGCTCTTAGCTATTACTTCCTCTTTCCAAACATGATGAAATGACTTGCTGGACGAAGATTCACATCTATGATGAGGTCAAAACTGAGATAACCGCTGAGTTGTAAAAATCGCATTATACTGAGTGTATTAAAAAATTAGAAAATCAGTAGTCTAATCGTATTGTATTACAAGGTGAAAAAATTAAAAAACCAACTTAGAAAAATAAAAAAAAAAAAACTCTGAAAAATCGTATGATTTTTCTGTCAGCCCGAGAACTTTCTAAACGATCTTATTATAAATATTTAGATACATACGATTTTATATGTTTTTATATGATTTTAATTTTTTTTATATGTTTTTTTTGCTAAGTTTATGTAAAATTCTGTCAAGAGTAAGTGCAAATTTATTTACAGAAAAGAAGTACACAGTGTTTTTTTTTTCTAAATATACGTACTAAATATTTCATAAATGTATAAAATTAAATTTCATAATTGTGTTTAATTTTAGTCTTTATTAAAATGTACGTAAGCCTCAACTTTTAAACTTTCATCCTTACTTTTTTTTTAATTTACATTTAGGGATGAATGAATAATTTTTTTTTCGCAGAAACGTATAAACAAACCTTATGCTTGTTCATATTATTTTTTATAAAAAAAGTAATAATGGTAATCATTTATAAATATTTTACGAGAAAAGTTATATAGTGTTTGTAAAATTTAGTATTCAATGGCATATTTGACCTTTTTATTATTATTATTACTTTGTTATATAGACGCTAATTTAATGAATTTTACCTATTAAATTAAATTTAATAGGTCTATCATGATCATTCTTTAATTTGAGTGGAAACCTTTTTTTTGTCAAAATTTTTAAATGTTTTATGGAAGTTAATCTAAATAACTAAAAATTCTTTTTTTAACTTTTGTTTGCTATAAACTTTGTTAATTTTACTACCGATATTTTTTCTGATGCAGATTAGTCTAATACTCATTTCATAAGTATCATAAAATTTGAAGTTGTCCTTTTAATTTATAAAGTTTTTATTTGCTATCCCATTTTATTTCGTTCTTCTAATTTAAAAAAAAAAAAGATTTGTCCAGTATTAACATTTACCAAAATTAACAATAGTTTTTTTGATATTGAAAACATTTTCACAGTTTCCTAAAATTTTGCCGTTTATATACCAACGACTTTCCAGTTAATTTTTCAAGTAATAGCTATTTCAGTCACGATTGTTTACTTTTAAAATAAAAAAGGTAGTTAAGTTTATTTCAGTAATATGAGTATAAAAGTACGTATAAAATTTACAAAAAACCGTTAGATAGGTGGATTATATGATATTTGGAAAAAAAAGTAAGACGTAATGTTCATGTCATTACTCTTGTATGTGTAGTTATATGTTTCTCGGGATGTGTAGTTTCTTGTCCTATCTCTGATGAGCAATTTGTAGTAGTATAGGCTATGTGTATGTTACGATTATTTTTTAACAGTAATTTCTTTACCAAGTAATTTCTTTTTCTTCAAGTAGTATTTCGTCACAATAATTTAAAATTGTATTTTTTTTTAACTTTTTTCTTCCCCTGATCAATACCAATTTATTGTGAGTTGAGTGATTCTGACAAAAAAACAAGTAAGATAAAAAATGAAATTGATTTGTCAAAAACCATCTATATTTGTTTTGGTGGTGAGGAAAATAAAAGAAGACTTAACATTAGGCATATTTTAGAATAGGTTATAGCGTTTATGCAGAAAATGAGCATTGCGCATTCCATTAGCAAAGATATAGCTCGATTGTATGGTTTTACTTGTGCGGCCTTAACTGCATGGTTTTACGTCATAACTATTCACCGAGTAATTGTTAATTAATAAAACAAAAAATTAACATAGTAAAAATATTATAATTAAAGAAAAAATATTATGGCGTGAATTTTTGGAAAAAAAATTTTTCTTTGAAGAGAACAGTTTTTATTATTTATCTTACTTTTTATTTTTTTGTTTATGAAGGTCGGTGATGAAATTAGTTTAAAGTTTGAGTTTTTATTAATAATGATTTTACCATTTTTCAACAAAAATCCTAACCGAATTTAATAAACATGACTTTTTTTTCAAAACACTTTATATTATCTTCAGTCACTTGTGGTTACCTTTAAAGAATCTAGATTAGTGTGTTTGATCCGGAGATCCCGGGTTCGAATCCCGGTCAGGTATGGCATATTTACACGATACAAATAGTGTCATTCGTCTTATCCTCTGAAGCAACGGTGGTCCCAGAAGTTAAAAAAAAAAAGGATTAGTGTTTGTAATTCATTGAAATGATTGCAAAACTAACTTAAAACGTTATGATGTGATATTTAAAAACATTTTATTCATCAAATTAGTTTAGTTTTTTTTTTTTTTTTTAATTGCACTGTTTTAAATAAATTTTCATTTTATTCATAAAAAACTATATTATTACAATTACACGCGTTTTAACTGTTTGTTGAAGCCTTGGTACCGTATATGTATTTTATGCTATGTAAATCAAAACGAATGTAGGGATTACGGACACTCATAAAAAATACTGTGAGAAAAAGAAGGCTATAGAGTAAGAATGAATGAGAGAGAGAGAATGTGATGAAAGCGAGATCAAGGACAGGGAAATACAATGAGAGAGAAAGATAAAATGAACAAATAAGAGAGAAAATGAGAGTGAAGGAATGGGAGAAAGAGAGAGAGAAAGGAGAAATAATGAGTGAGTGTGCGAGAGAGAGGATTACGTAAAGGGAGAAGATGACACACCAATTACCCGCTTCGTCAGTGACTTCAAAGCTGAAATTATTTAAGTAATTTATGAGCCGTGCTTGAGTAGTCCCAGCTTTTCCTTAATTCAGTCTTCTGTTTAATTTAATTTAATTTTATATCAGTAATACCCATACGTGCCCCAGGGGATATAAACAGGAGTCATTTTAAAACTGGTATCATTAAATTACAATGAGAGTAACAGAAAAGAATTTTATTCACTTTTTGGAATCTAAATTGCATGCTGCAAAAAAGCATTAATATAGGGGTGGTATTTTCAAGTTTTCCAATCGCAGTAAGTTAACAGGAAGGAAAAATGAGACTATCTAAGGAAGATTAGGTTTTTCAGTGGCTTTTGTGAAAGGCCTGAACAAGCGTTCAGGACTTTGTTTAAACTAACTGATCTTCCTAGTGTGTGGAGTTTAAAGCATATATTATTATTCAGCCCAAAAAATTCGTAATTAATATTAATTTCGTTAAACAAAAATAATACATTTCGGGGGCTTGTTTATTTGTTATTGAATAACACACGTAAAACGGTTCACAAAAATGTAAAATAGTTTATTAAAAAGAGAAAAAAGTAGATAATCTTCACTTATTTTACATGCAAAATATTTTCGGTTATTTGGGCTACTAAAGCAATAACAAGAATTATTTGGTGAAAAAATCTACTTTGGAATTAAATTTATGAAATTAATTATACAGTGCGTTCGTAGTTGCTGTGCAGTATGCTTTAGAAATATGTGGTGCATTCAGTTCTTTTGCCGTTAGGCTTATTGCCCTGTAGGTTCGTTGGGTGTCGCTTAGTAATAAATCAAGACGTCAGTTGTTGAGTTGTGATTCAACGTGCTTGGTTTCATTTCGTGTTGTTTGGTTTATCATAATCAACAGTTGCGAGAAACGTAATGGTTCTTTTGCTAGAGGAACTAATTTTTCTCGTTGAACACGTCTTTCGTGAAGGTACTGATTTAATGATGCACAAGTTTCTGAAAAGTTTACAAATACTTTTGTTCCTCACCGCAATGCAGTTTGAACTCTATCGAAAAGTTTCGGATAACAGACTCTGTTGAAGACGTTGATCGAAGTGGAAGACCACCTAAACTAAAACAAACAGAAGCGGCAAATGATATTTCAAATGCTATTGCCAAAAGTCCATCAAAGTTAAGCGCAAGATAGAACAGCAGCAAGATATCGGATTTGCTACCGCACTTAAAACTGTAAGAAAAACTTTCCTCTACAAAGTAATGTATGTTCAAGAACTGAAACCTGCAGGTCATATCGAACGTCTAAATTATTGTCAATGTCTTCAACGTTTTACTGATCAGACGTCCATAGGCATTCTCGACATTACGTTTTTACAGATGAAGCGTGGTTTCATTTGGGGGGTATATTAATTCACCAAAAACATGACTGCAGTCGACAATTAAACCCCCAAGAATTACCCGAGCAATTTTTACACGAAGCCAAAATTGGAGGGTCGGTGTACTTAGAACGCGCGTTTAGGGTCCAATATTTTTTTTTGAAAATACAGTTAAGAGAGATCGTTATTGTGCTTTCTAATAAACTTCATTAATCAATTAAAAGATGTGGAAATCAATTACGGTTGTAGGCTCTACAATTAATAATAATTAATTATAATAATCAATTACGTGGCTCTAGTGTTCACGCAGCTAACAGGTCAATGACGATTTTATGAAATGTCTTTGGTGAACGAATCACTTTGAGGGGTTGTGGCTTGCACGATCATCTGATAAGACTCCTCTAGATTACTTTCTGTAGGGAGCAACGAAATAATCAGTGTATCGCAACAGACCACGCACGATTAACGAAGTGAAAATGGCAATAACGGTATTTGTACAAGACATTCCAGTAGATCATCTGGTTAAATTGTTTAAAAAAATTGAAACGTGCAGTATTGTATTTATGTTGGAGGAAATCATTTTCAACACTTTTTATAAACTACTCCAGTTATTGTAATATCAGTTTCTCGTAAAATAATGAAATAAAGATACAATGTAAGAATTAAGAAAGTTTCATCGTTACATTTCCATAATTTCAGTAAATAGCAACTTTCTGAACGCACTGTATTTAAATAACGGAATCAATTTACTTCGAAAGTATAAAGGAAATATCTTTTACAGAAATTCTTGTACCTGTTCTAAAACCTTTAGTCCCAAGAAGGAAGGTCTGGGGTAAGACAGTAATACTTCATACTGTCGACAAAAAAACAACAGGGTGAATTTAGTGGAATAATCTACATAAAACGTACCATATTGTACTGTAGATTATCACCATATCTAAATATTAATTGCTTTCGATGTCCATTGTATTTTCTTAAATTAAAATTCGAAAATTGTTTACATTATTACATCTAAATTCCCAATAATTTAGATATAATAATTTTCATTGATCAAGGAATACATTTGTTCGTTTCCGAAAAACATAATGCATTACGTAAATCGAACTACTTTTACATACATAATTATTCTGACTATTTAATTTATTAGAAAGATAATTTTCATCAACAATCAGATTTTAATAAGCATTTCCGAAGAAAAATTACACGCGTTTGGGTGGTTTAAACTCTAGAATGATTTTGATATTATAGGAGTTAAATGATTCTTGTTGCACAAATAGCACTAGATATAAAATTATATGAAACTTTAAAATATTGATTTTCTGGAATTTACTTCTGCAATTTTGTTAAACTAAATGACTTTTTGCGTTTTTTTTTTGTCTCAGTTATATCTGCGTAAATATCTGAGTCACAATATAACGTACCTTATATCCTTAGAAAATAAAGATATTACAATTCTATCTAAAAACACTTTTAATATAATTTCTACCTTATTGAAAATCTGAATTCTATAAAATACGTTAACATTATTCTTCTTGTTTACGCACGAAATCGGATAATTTAAAAAAAAAAACTACTTGTTTACAATATATTTTAAAACTGTCTATTTTTCTCATTTCCCATTTATTTAGTTCTTCTTAGATGTTTTAATCATGTTCCTTACAATGAATCGGCTTTCGATCTGCACGAATGTAATAAAACTGCAAGCTAAAATTTGTTATATTTATAATAAAATTTCAGTATTTTATTATTTCACAAGAGTTTTTACACGGTTCAGAAAAGTTCAAAAATTGTTACCTATATAACTAATTTTTAATAATATTTAATTACCTTAATTGTAAGGTAATTGTTAGATATTTTATACCTAAGGTAATTAAATATCTTTTTAATAACTGTGCATTTAAAGGTATAAAAATATGGATCTTTTTCAGTATATCTTTCAGTATAAAAGTAATGATGGAAAATAAAAAGGAGTAAGAATTTTCTTTTATTTTCAAATGATGTGACAAAAAGAAATTGCAATCGGAATTCACTTTCGACTTACCCACAGGTGCGTCAGATACGTAAAGCAATCAAAAAATGGTTGTCTCTATTGTCATTGAATCTGGTAGTAGAAATGTACGTTAGGCTTACGTTATATCATAAAATAGAATTTCAAAAGTGCTGACACATTCTATTTCGTGATCACCAGCTCCCCTTCATGCAATTTCTCTCGTACGTGCGTACCTCCCCAGAGAGAGAGAGGGCGAGAGAGAGAGAGAGAGTGAGAGAGAAAGATAAGGAGAGAGATTATTGTTGTAAAGTGATTTATTAATTTAATTAATATAAAATAGGGTAAAGTGATTTAGAAGCAAAATCAACAGAGATAGATTTCCCTTCTCATCTTTGCCACCACGTAAAAGGTACCTTCACAGAGTCATCATTATATATCGTGGAAGAAAGATGGTTTTTGAATTAGAATTTATATTCTGTACGAGATAGTGTATGTCCATTCTGGATTACTTAGTATGACGGAGTCGCTTTAAATTTATAGTTACATTAATTTATGCTTTTCTCATGTTCTCTAAAATGTTTGACCTTCCAATTTGGGATTTTGATGGAACATGTTACAGTTCAACAACCAAAGATTACATCTACTGCAAGTAATTATGTATATTAACCGTAGATGTTTTTGAAGTATAACTTATATAAAGTTATAACCCCCCTAAAATTTTATATCGAATTAACTATTATTTGTGAAATAAGATGACTTTCAATACATCGTTCATTAACGTTAAAGCGACAAAAAAATTAAAACCATCAAAGGTTTAATTAATAAATTTATATCATCTTTTTATACAAACAAACATTTTTCTATTAGAATAGAGCGATTACATCCATGTATTAAGTGTATTTATCTTATAACTTCAAAACTCAAGAAAGGATTATCCATAATTTTTTTTTTCTTAAGCAATAGAAAACGCTTTCTGGCAGATGTTTACTCATGCACATTACGTTGGATATTCCGGTGGTGCAGCATGTAATAATAGTAATTTTTTGTAATGGATAATATTATAATTCCATTTATTGTTAACAATTTTTAAAAAAATAGTTATATGTTATTGTTTATCAACACCAGATGTAACTGACGTAAAGCTAAAATTATAATTAAAAAAGATAAATATTTTAGAAAATTAATATTTTAAAACTTGTTACCAGCTATTATACTTTATTTATAATAATAATAATAATAATAATAATAATAATAATAATAATAATAATAATAATGCCCCGGATAAATCCAACCCAACGTCCGTGCAAAAACATCTATGCACACGTCCGGGGCGGGCAACGACATGGTACATCGTTACCTCTACTTACGTTGGCCAAAGGGGAAATGGTCTTGCTCAGGAACTCCTTCTGGAGTATGGGACTGGCGGTCCCGAGCTATCCGAGCTGGTTGTGGTTGTGCTCCTCGGTTCCGCTGTTTGCAGTAGGGATGGGAGGCATGATTGGACTTTTCGATGTTGAGGTTTTACCACACGGTACTGTAAATACCTCTAAAGGAGTTGTGTGCAGATATTTGCTTACCTGCACGGATGATGAAATTGTAGACGATCTTTGTAGACAAGGAGTCATTGCATGTCGACGGGTAAGCAGTCGACAAAACGGAGAAGTTTCATCCTCCGCGTCGCATGTGTTAACATTTAACAGGCCTAAATATCCGTAAAAAATAAAGACAGGATTTCATAGGCTTGATGTGCGTCCGTTCCTCACAACATCATTGCGGTGTTTCGGATGCCAATAATTCGGACACAGCTGCGAGTTGCACGAGGAAGCAGATTTGCACGTGTGGCAATCTCTTGTATCCGGATGATCCGTGCAGGGACTCGCCTATATGTGTAAACTGTAACAGAAAACATAGCGCAAAATCAAGGAATTGTCCACAATATAAGGAAGAAATTGTGACACAGGAAGTAAAGACCGTACAAAAGGTCAGTTATTTCGAAGCTAAGAAAATCGTGCGTAGCAGTACGCCAAAGACCACGACCTAAGCACAGGTTGCTGCAGCTGCTGTTCCTGTAGTTACCGTCAGACTGAAGGACATGGTAACAGAACTGACGCTAGTCATAACAACGTTGGTAGAAAGAATCGTTAATCAGCAGTTACGGAATCGAACATTTAGGGACAGCAGCCCAAAGCCGTATAAAACAAAAGCAGACCTGCCAAAGCAACAGCGTGTAACTTCTCCGCAAAATGAGCCTACAACTAACTCAAAGGCGACGCAAAGTCCAAATCAAACGAAGGAACTTGAAACCAAAGTTCAGATTGAACAAATCCCAACGCGGAGACCCGCGAAAATAGAAATGCCTATTTTAGAGAAGGAAGATTTGGGTAAAGCTAAAGTAGAGCCTTCGAAATCACAAAAGCCTTTAGCTGAGAGGGCGAGATATTCGATCGCCCCACGCGTTCTTGAAGTGATCACATCCAGTCCTTGACTGTGATGTGCTCCAGGCAGTGCCAACGGGGCCGGTGTCATCCGACACCGGCAGCAGGAGATCCTCCGCGTTTTCCACCGAAGGAACTGAGAGATCGATGTCGGATATATCAGACACAGTAGAATTCGACATCGAGGCCTTCAGGAAAATGGTGAAGAATAAGAAAAAAGGATGGCCTAAAGGAAAACCAAGGCGATGAATTTGAGAAAGCGAAAGATCAAATACTTAGATTATTCTAATTTTTAATTAAAATTAATTAACTTATATATCTAGTTAATTAATTTTAATTAAAAATATATATTTGAGATTATATATGTGTTTTGTGTGTGATATTAAATGGCAAGGGCCCTCCTTTACACCCTTGTCATGTTTTCGTTTAATAGATTTTATTGATGTATATTTTAACTTACATCACTGACAAGTTTCGTTTTGAGAGTTTTTTGACTAAATTTCGTAAGAAATGGCTAGAAATATTTTAAAATGACAAGGACCTTTAGACTCTTGTCATGTTGGACTTTTTGGGGTTTTCAATAACCATTGACAAGTCTTTTTAGATGCTCTTTTTTTGACTAGTCGTTCACTATGTCACCTGAGTTCTGTTTTCAGGAGAGGAAAAATATTTTGCATATTGACGCTATAATTGTTTTGAATTGGGACGCCCCTAAAACTCAAAAAAAATAAAAATAAAATAATGATAGTTTGACATTTATACAGAAAAAGATTAATAGAAATGTTATCTACAACATAAATTTGAAAAATATTAAAAAAAATTGTTCACTCCAGTTCGACCAATACGATTTTGTATTTCGAGTAACTTTTTTACGAAAATTTATTTCACTAATTATTATGAGGATTATCTGTCTACAAATTATTTTCAGTTTTAATGTTCATCTTCCTATATTTATAAATTCTTCCCGAAATATAAATTGCTAAATATCATTTATAGAAATATATATATATATTCATTTATATATATATATATATATATATATATATAGGCATATTACAAAAAAAAAAAACAATAAAAAAAAACCAATTCTTTATTAATATTATTATCAGAAATAGAAATTGATGACAATCGTTAAAGGTTTTACAAATGTATTATTATTAATGAAAAAAGAACAAAAAAAATATCAATTAAATTGAACTTAACCGAAGTAAAGCTCTACCATTAACTAAACCCAGAAACCATACAATTTCAGCGTTATTTCAAATTTAGGTAAAACGAACTACAAAACAACGAATTTAATTGAAATTTAAAGGTAATGTAATAACAATAACAATTATAATAATTATTTTATTTTGAATTCGGCTTTATATGTGTATTCAGTCATTGTCGGTTGTATTTGGCTTTAATTGGAATTGACGGTTAGAGACTGAATAAAGACAATGAATGTTGTTGGAATTCAGCAAATGCAATTAAGACCCGATACGGGAAACTTCATTAACGTTTAATTGTCCTCAACATTTCTTACAACTCCAGATGTAACTAATTATAAACAAATAGGCCTAATAGTAAGCATAGTCTGTTATTATATGTTATTTAGAATATTAATTTAATAGGTTATTTAATTTTCATTAAAATAAAAATTATTTTTATCTTTGTAAAATTACAAATAAAATATCTTCAACTTGTATTTAATTTTGGTTATCTTAATCTCGGGTATTTTGTTTTAACTTGTACGCACTCACAATGACTTCGTAAAGGCTTTAATTAAGTTTTAAAATTACAGTATTTCTAAGCACGACCCACTGCGTGTATGAACACGACGCATAGTAATTGTCTCCGTATCTTCTTCCACTCCTGATATAAGTTTATTTATTTTTCTTGATTTAAAACATTTAAAATAGTTACTCTTCATTCAATACATTTTCTCGCAAATAATTATTTTTTTTCTTTTAAATAAACACATTTCATTAAAAATATTAAATAAATCGTACATAAAAATTAAAATTAAACATTTGTATTTCTTTTTTTTTTCAGGAATTCATTTAAAAAAGTGTATACAGACTCTACGACTGTATAAACCATAGATGAGTCAATTACATTTCCGATCAGCTGTAATGACATCCATTCTAATATGTTGCTTACCTCAGTCTGTAATCCAAATCAAAGCGCGCTTACGTTTTCTTGAGATTCAATTAATAATCCAAATTTTGGTGATGAGATCTATAGTGTATAATTAAGTAATGATTCTGATTAGTAAGTAATCAGCTCCGGGATTCGGAGGTCCCGGGTTCGAATCCCGGTCAGGCATGGCATTTTTCACACACGCTACAAATCATTTATCTCATCCTCTGTACAGTAATGCTTAACTGCGGCACCGGAGGTTAAAAAAAAAAAAAAGAAAAAAAAGTAATCTGCTGCTCATTGGCATACCAATATAACAAACGGTAATTTTTTGCCTAGTCAACAATTATTTTACGAATTTAGAAATATATTTATGCCACCTATATGGTAGCATATTTTAACCTCCTTTCAAAAGTATAAAAATATATTACTTTCCGTGTAATAGCCTTAGTGCCTTCGCATTTTCTGCAGTACAGTTTGTAAGAGATAGATACTTATCAATTCTTTTGAAAGAGGACAAATTAGTAACTGTAATCAATTTCCGACGTAGAGTCTGTATTTTGTTTTACATTTGAATTTATTTATTTGTTGTTAAGTAATACTAGCATAATTTTCAATATTTTGAAAATACCCTTCAATAAATACATTGTAATTGACTTAAAATTTAATTAAATTAATTAATAAAATTTAAATTATTTATTTCTATATTTCGTAATTTATTTATTAATTTAAGATTGGGCGAAATCAGCTACCAATGTTTAATTGAGCTGAACCCTATTAAATAAGTAAAGTAGGTAAGAAATTAATCAATTTTTTCCCTTATATAATGATATAAGTAAATACAGCTCGCAGTTTATTCTCAAAAATAATAAATAATTAGTTTTGAAGATTATTACATTATAAAAATTATCATAAATTTAACATAAATTATTTCTAATCCCTTTTCAGCTATGGAACGCATAACAATTTAAAAAATAAATCTTTTTATTACTCAAATATATTTCTATAACGCAAAAAAGAAAACATTACCGTTTCACTGATAATTTTGTAATGAAATTTTCAGTATGACCTTTAAAAGCTAAATTTGTTAAAATCTGCCAGGCAATTTCAAGACATTAGTTGGCCTCCGTGGCGCGAGTGGTAACCTCTCGGCCTTTCATCCGGAGGTCCCGGGTTCGAATCCCGGTCAAGCATGGCAATTTCACACACGCTACTAATCATTCATTTTATCCTCTAAAGAAATACCTAACGGTGGACCCGGAGGTTAAAAACACATTTGTATAATTTCAGCGTTTAAAACATTAGATCCCTTCAAATTATTTAGCGCCAAATTATTCAAATAGTTGTTAAACTATTATTCATAACTTTTAGCAAATTTATTAATTTATTGTTTCACTGTATTGAGACAAATAATGTTTTGTGTATAAATTATTTTTAACGTAAGGTGATATCTTCAGAACTGTAATAGATATTTTGTTTGGAAACACTTCAGAATTTATATATTACGATTTACTTGTTAAACCTTAAACTGAAATATAATTACTGTAATCAGTTACATATTAAATATATTTTGTATGCGGAAACGTGGTATCTTTTTAACTTCTTTATTCTCCATTCGGTCCAAAATTTGAATCCTACAACAAAGAATTGATCTAGAAATTACTTTTATTATCAGTTAAAAAACATATTTAACTTTTTTAATCCAGTTTCAAGTTCTTGTAAATCATTTGCATCAATTTTTTTTTTAATTTTTCTGGTAGTATCACGAGATCATTTATATATATATAAAGATATGATTTTTTTATTTATTGATTATAAACAATGAATAAAACAATTAAACAAAACTTAATTCTTCTTACTAAAATATAAATATTAATAAATTCCTGAGATTAAATTAATTTAAGAGATATTAAAATAAATATTAAGATTACCTCAGATTAGGTTAGGTTAGATTGACTGAGGTTACCTTGTGCCAAATCAACAATTGAGGATTATCTTGAAAATGGATTCTAATCCTGTCGAAGTTTTGAAAATAATCTCCATCTAAACTTTATATCAACGAATACTATAAAAATAACACACTTTATGATGAATAACTTCCAAACTGAGACTGTACAAGACTACACTTTATTTATACTCATACATATCATCCTCATTCATCCTCTGAAGTAATACCTGAACAGTAATTCCCGGAGGCTAAACAGGAAAAAGAAAGATGTATTATATTACAAACAATAATATACACTATAATCACGTGAACTTATTCAGTAAATATAAATTTTTTTTCAGTGTCAGGGATAAAATTATATTATTTTACGTAATCGGTCTTCTACATCTTTATACCAGTACTTGCCTGAGTTTAAAACGTATACAAGGGTTGTGTTTTTTTACGAGTAATTTTTTAAGGTAAAAATTACCTTAATTAATTTTTTTTTAAATTATCTTAAGGTTGTATAGCAAACGTGTAACATTAATTTCATAATCAATTTATAATATAATATTGATGTACTGTATTAATGCTTCCAAACAATAAATATTGCTGTTATTTTATTTTTTAATTTATTATCTTATGTCATTACAATAGTATGAATGGTTGTCACATTTTCTAACGAGTTCATTGCAGTAAATATTATGATATTTATATTTTTGTTATATTTTTTTTTTAATTTTAATAATAAACATTCCTAACGGAAAAAATGTTGCTTGAAAACTGATTATGAAAAATTTTATTTAAATTAAGGTAATATTACAAAAATAGGAGGTAATAAAGAAAATATTTTTTTTTTATTTTCAAACGAGTAGATTTTCTGAAAATATTTTAAAGGATTATTTCTTTTGGAGAGATGCTTTATCAAAACGTATTAAAAACATTTTTTTAATTAGATTTTTCGTAATAATTTTAACACTAAAATGAAATTGTACACCCTTTCGAGTGGAAAAATAAAGTGAATAAAACCTTCAAATTTTTTAACGCATCATCACACATTAATTAAAGTAGATACTCAAAAAAAAAAAAAAAAAATGTAGATTTGGTCCCTAGAAAACTGAATAAAGTTCATAAAAATAGGGATAAACGCCATATCAAATAAACAAAACTAATGTGCATGAAAATTAATAAATGTTAACCTAATAATATATACATCATGGTATATTACGATGGATATCTCTAAAGTAAAAATTGCTGGGAAATTTCTCTCTTTAAGGTTGGTGAACCTGTGTAGTTCATGACCACATTAGTAATGGGCACATTATTGCATTGTTGTCTGTAAGTTGTCACGTTGTAGTATCTGATTAAGTATGAGTTATTACGTTATAAAATTGATAGAAAAATCGATGTTGCCGCCGACTGTGAAATACGTGGAGTCATATGTATTTTAAACCACCAGAACGTTAAGCCGGCTGAAATTTATCGGCAGTTGGTTTTTGTGTATAGCGTTAATGAAATGAATGAAATGTACTTTCGAAAATGGTGTGAAAGGTTTAGAAATAACAGAATTTATGTGCAAGATGAAGAAAGTTCGGGGAGGCCCTCGATAATCACTAAGGACTTATTGAAACGCGTCGATGATGAAATCTGAAAAGACCGTCGCTCAACGATTTCCGACCTGGCCATTCTTTTTCCTGATGTTTCAAGAGCTCTTACTGGTAGCGTTGATAATGACCATTTGGCTTCAGAAAGGTTTGTGCACGTCGGGTGCCGCACGTCTTAACGGAACGTCACAAAAGAATCCGAATGGGATCTGCTTTGGAATTTTTGATGCATTACAGAGAAAAAGGCGATGAGTTCCTTAATTCAATTGTTACCGGCGATGAGATATGGATTTCGTATTACACGCCAGAGAGAAAACTGAAGTCAAGTGAATGGCGTCATCACAAACTAATCAATCACAAACCAGACCTACGAAAGTCAAACCACAGCCATTTGGGATCGGTTTGGCATACTCGTGATTGATTTCATGCCATATGGAACGACTATAAATGCAGAAGCCTACTGCAAAACTCTACGTAAGTTACGGCGCGCCATTCAAAATCGGCGACGTGGACGGCTGACTGACGGCGTCGTCCTGCTGCACGATAACGCATGTTTACATGTTGCGGGTACGACACGTGATTTACTGAAAACATTTGAATGGGAAATTTACTATCACCTACCATATAGGTAATTTACGATCACCCGGACTTAGCCCTTCTTTTTGTTTGAGAAATTGAAGGAATTTTTGAGTGGCAATCAATTCGCCGGTGACGATAAACTTAAAAATGCTGTTAATCAGTGGCTAAATGGACTGGCGGCAGAAGAATACGACAAGGATATATTGAAGCTGTTGTATCGCTACGATAAATGTCTTAATTCATGTGTCAGTTATGTAGAGAAGTAGTATATAGTATGTAGTTTAAGAGAAATAAAAAATATTTATAAAGTTTTAAGAATAATTTTTTTTAGAATGAAACGGTCTTTACTTTATAGATAACCTCTCGTAGATTGCTATTCAACATGAAGATTTTTTGCTTAAAATTTGTTTATCTATAATCCGATTCCGAGTAACGAACCACAAGTAAATCGTATTACAAAAAGCATATGATTAGGGGTTTCTAACGAACATTCTCAATAAACGTACATATACATAAAGATATAAATAAAGTACATAAGTAATATGTAAAGTTTTTATGTGCAAACAATTTGCAGTCAATAAAACCTCATAGGTACAAGAGTTCAAAAAGATATAATGAAAAACAAAAAAAACTTTATAACATCATTAATCAATGAACAAAGACAAACAAATATTAATATAACAAGGTCATGAAGGTAAATGGAAAGAGACTAGGCTCCTCATCAAAATATAGAAGATACTCATCACATATGTGGTATTGAACCAGCTGAAGAGTCACTTAGATTCCTCCAAGTCCAGCACATGTAGGCGTTTCAGTCGCTGAACATCCTTGCTTTTGTCTAGTAGGTTCTCCTTTCTTTTTTTTTTTTTTGTTTAACCTCGATGTATAGAGGATTAACTGCTGGAAATTTCACCTGATTATTTAACCGCTGGCTATAATTTCAATCGAACCGTTTGACCTCTTCACGAACGTATGATAATTCTAGGTAGTCGTGAATTTCTTTGTTCTGTGTGAACCGCGGCGCCTCTGCAATAGATCTGCCAACTTATCCGGGAAACGTTGTAGAACCTCAATGTTGTCACTCTTGCTCCTCGAACCCCAAGCTCTATGGCATATGTCCAAATCGGTTTTACAGCATTTTGCACATAAAAATTTTATTGGGTAGCAACAAGTGTGAATTTATGTCTAACAACCTATAAAAAGTCTAATATCTCATGTTTAATGTTTCCTTTTTTCTCCACGTCCAACGTGGACGACGATAAAGAGAGAGCCCAAGTTACCGTACGCGGTCAATGTGGAATGAAAATGCCATCTAGTGGACCCGGAGGCAGTCACCTCTTCTTTTCGTAAACGTAATATGACTTGACTTATTCTGATTCACCTTTGATTCTGTTTACCAATCAAGTAAACATAGAGTTGTGCTGACAGTTTTTCTGATACTTTGAAGCGCGACTTATTCAAATGTGAGCCCAAAGAGGAAAAGATTTCAAATCGTTTAAACCAGTCCTGTCTGAGTTGAATTTTCATAACCTAGTTGAAAAGGCTCTGGCATTCATTAGGGATAAGGAGCTTGAGATCCAGTATTATGTTTGTGTCATTGCATAAACCTTTTGAATTAAGTGAACAAGAGGAACCCAAACTGTCGAAAAATAAATAAATAACCAAATAAGTTAAGACAATACGTTATAAAGGTGTTGACAATGATTATAATGGTAATTTATGAATTCAATCCTTCTTTCTATCTCTTAATCTCAATTTCTCTATCTTATTAAGTGTAATGAACATTATTTGCATACAATAATCAACTTTTTATTCAATAAGTATAATATATAACACATGTATAAAAATTAAAAAATATTAATGAGAAATTCATGATGAAATTTCAGTTCACATGGTAGACTTTAAAGTAAAGTGTTTAATTTCATTTTTCGGTAAACTAAAATTTACTCTATATCATTGATTGGTGAGAAGAGAAAGGGTAATTTAGGGATTTGCTGAGGGATGAAAAAGTGAAAGGGAGAGGAATAGGGTTTTACTGTTAGTAGGATAGGATTAAAAACTGTCTGTTAGTTTTATGTGTTCATCGCAGAAGCCGGGATATTCCGAAAGATGAGCTGTAATTAGAGGGGAACGGATCGTAGGCTACAATACGTACAAAGGAAAGGCAATACATCATCTCATCCCGGACGTCAATATATTGGAAAGTAATAACAGCTTAGATTAAGGCGCGTGACATTGGCTAAACCTTTTTCTGCGTTATTGATGCCATAACGTTGGAAGTGAGCATCATGTTAAAAATAGCTAGCTCACTTCATTGAATTTAGCAAAAAATGATATTCAATTGTATCTTTCATCTATCAAGAACAATTAAATTTAAAAAAATAAAGAAAGAAAAATACTTCGATAAATATAAAATTAATTTTCGTTTTTTATAAACGTGGCGTAAATAACGCTGAATTCATCTTTTTATGTTGTTTATTTTAATAATAACGACCATCACTTTATAATTTTTTCATTATTTCTTTATCACATGATGGTAAAGGATATTGATAACATGTCTTTGTAATCTTCAAGGCGTTTTCTGTGAAATAATCACTCATATATCAATAAAAGAACATATATTGTGTTGTAATATCTTAATTCACGAATAAAAATAGACATACACATTAACAATCGGTTTGTGTTGATAATTTTACTAATTAAAAATATTATTGTTAATTTTATGTTCACAAATAAATTAATATTCGTTATATTAACGTACGTTTTATTCATCGTTATCGAATAAAACGTTTATATATATTTAATTTGTGTATTTCTAATAATAACTGTGAGTGTACAACTCAAGAATGAATTTTAAAAAAAATGTGTAAAAAAAATATGTATGTATTTAAATAATAATTTAAAGCACATTCTTAGCTTTATTTATTATTTTTCTCCACCTAGTGTTACATATAGTAATTTTTAAGTAATAACGCAAGTTACAATAGTTAGAGCTATTTGTAACCAAAAAAGTAAATTAATTTTCAAATAGATGGATTTTTAATTTAAATTTGAGTACGCAATTCGTATTACTTCTGTTTAAATTTTAACCAATGATTAAATTTTTTATTTTAATGGTTTTAATTTTGCGGTGGCATGGATTAACAAGTATGATATTCTAATTAAATTAAATTATTTATTTCCTTTTTTTTTGCTTTCAGTCATTTGACTGGTTTGGTGCAGCTCTCCAAGATTGTCTATCTAGTGCCAGTCGTTTTATTTCGGTATACCCCTTACATCCTACAACCCTAAAAAATTTTTTTACGTGCACCAAACGTTGCCTGCCCGCACAGATTTACTCATTTACCTGTCCCTCCAATATCAAAGCGACTATTCCAGGATGCCTTAATATGTGGCCTATAAGTCTGCCTTTTCTTTTTAACCATATTTTTCCATATATTTCTTTCTTCATCAATTTGCAGTAACACCTCTTCATTTGTCACTTTACCCACCCATCTGATTTTTAACATTCTCCTATAGAACCACATTTTAAAAGCTTCTAATCTTTTCTTCTCAGATACTCCGATCGTCCAAATTTCACTTCTATATAATGCTACGCTCCAAACATATACTTTCAAAAATGTTTTCTTGACATTTAAATTAACTTTTGATGTAAGCAAATTAAATTTCTGACTGAAAGCTCGTTTCCCCTGTGCTATTCGCCATTTTATTTCACTCCTGCTTTGTCCATCTTTAGTAACTCTACTTTCCAAATAACAGAATTCTTCTACCTCCATAATCTTTTCTCTTCCACTTTTTATAGTCAATGGTCGATCTACATTATTTCTGCTCCATTTTATTACTTTCGTTTTGTTCTTGTTTATTTTTATGCGTAGTTCTTGCGTGGGACTTCATCCATGCCGTTCATTGTTTCTTGTAAATCTTTTTTACTCTCAGCTAGAATTACTATATTATCAGCAAATCGTAGCATCTTTATCTTTTCACCTTGTACTGTTACTCCGGATCTAAATTATTCTTTAACATCATTAACTGCTAGTTGTATATAAAGATTCAAAAGTTACTAGTTTGTAAGTTAATCCCTCCTTATTTTTAAGTAATGGAGATAGGGAACATCGTTCTCAAATTTTTTTTCCATTACGGCTTCTTTCTTATGTTCTTCGATTATTACTGCTGTACTTTGGCTCCTGCAAATCTTAGCAATTGATCTTCTATCTCTATACTTATATCCTGTATTTTTTAAAACGCTTAACATTTTATATTTATTATTACATTTAATTATTTATAGTGTAAATCAGTGATTCCAAAACTGTGTGCCGCGGCGTCCCGAGGAGCCGCGAAATATTGTAAAAAGCTACATAATTAATTGAGCCAAGATATTTATAATTATTAACTTAATGTTAAAAAAGTAAAAAAATACTGAAGATACACCAGGTTTAGTTATTTTTATCTCTTACTTACTAGTAGTCATACTTTTACTTAGGGTAGGGCGCCATGGTAAAATTTTAATTGAAAAAAAGCGCCGCGACTCGGAAACGTTTGGGAACCACTGGTATAAATTAAGACCGGTAAGACGAGTACCTTAGTTCATAAACGCAATCAAACAAAAATAAAATAAGAAACAAAGAGATTAATTTTCCGTATGTCATAAACAGTATGATAAAGAGAAAATAACAAGATATAAATTAAAACAAATCTTATACACTGTCTAATAATTATACATTCATTTATTATTATATTTTATATTTATTAGTACATTTAATTATTTACTGTATAAATTAAATCCAGCATGATGAGTATCTCGGTTCATAAACGTAATCGAACAAAAGTAAAATAAAAAACAAAGATATTAATTTTCTGTATGTCATAAACAGTATGATAAAGATAAAATAACATGATATAAATTAAAATAAATCTAAAAATGTTTAACAACTTTGTAAATAAACTTCTAAAACATGAAATACATGAAGTTCGTAAATAACGTTTTATTTATTCTAAAGAATTTATTTCCCCATATTTGTTCAGTTTATTTGAGCATAACTTCCACTTTATTAAGAAAAAAAAAAGTGTATTTTAATATAATTTTACTGCAATATATATTTTCCCTGCAGTATGAAGATTAAGGGAATAACGATTTAACTGTACAGTGTGTTGTGTGTGTGTGTGTGTGTGTGTGTGTGTGTGTGTGTGTGTGTGTGTGTGTGTGTGTGTGTGTGTGTGTATTGGCTACTTTATGGTAGTAGATTTACCTACAATGACCTTAAGTAACTAACTGGTGGTTAACTCGTCCTCTAGTTAAATGTAACATCAGTTTAACGTTAACTATTATCGGTCAGTTCTGTAGATGCTTCCATCCTAGATGTTTTAGGTTAATTTTAACCATCAAACGTCTACTGGACAATCATGTGTAAGATTTTAAACAATTTTTATTTGTTATTAAACAATAAATCTCCTTCTGTATTATATAGAATTGTGGAAGAAAATAAAAGAAAAACGACTTTTTCCCCTAAATTATTATAAATGTTTGATTTTTTTATTTGTAAAAACCACTGGAAAAGTGATAGAAATCAGTAAATGTAAAAATAATTTTTAAAGCACTTTCTTATCCTATAGTTTCCCTAAGTTAAATGAAATACATGTTATCTATTGCTATGATCGGGAAATCCCGTTTTGTAAACATCTATAAAAGACATGCGCGCGCCCACACACACACACACACATTCGAGTTAAAAAAAATTATAAATCGTACTGCTGAAACAGATGAAAAATAGGCAGATACTGTTAATCTTTACATGAGATTTCTTGGCCAAGTATAACTTTTATTCAAGAGCAAAGCAAACACAAGAGTCATAAATGAAAGTGTTTATTAGATAAATTTTTACATTAAAATAAATTTTTCAAATCATTAAGATAATTTTTCTGTAATTAAAATATATTTTTCTTGACGTTTATGTTCAAAATTATAAATAAAGAAATAAATATAATTAATTACTGTATTAAAAAAGCTTAAAAAATTTAATTTTTAAAGTTTTAAAAAATTCCGAATTTTTTCAAAAGTATTGATTTTCTGAAAATGTGCATTATTTGCTTTTTGAAAAACTAAAAATTCCTATTGTCGCTAGCGTCATTAAACTACATAAATCACTTACGGAAGTTTTGTAACAAATGAAAGGGAACTAAGGAATATAATATGAAAGAAATATAATAATTGAAAAAAACAGAACCTAAGGTGTTATTTCTACACACTGCCCAAAAAGGTGTGTAATGTATTTAGAGTGTATGTTAGACTCTAAATTATTATTAATAATTAATTATTTAGGGTGTGTTTAGGGTGTATCTATGTTCCACCGTAGCAGCTCAACAGCTGAACCGATTTAGTTGTATGACCCCGCGTTGGAAACCTTATGTTACCGGGAGTGTCATAGGTTATATAAACATGTATATTGATACTCATATTCACACTCTCTCTCTCTCGCTCGCGCGCGAGCTCACACACTCGCAAAAATAATTTGAAGGTGTGTGTGTGTGCGCGCGCGCGTGAATATGTATATATATATATATATAAATAAATGTTTAATTTTTTTTTAAATAGTTATACTGTGTACAATATTGTCACCCGCACGCTCTTTAATTATCCTATGTTGGAAATTATCCTACATTAAAGAGCAATGTTTTTCTTTTTTTTGGCAGTCGTATTTTTAATATTTATCTTTGGCTTGCAAACAAATAATTAACTTTATTCTTTGAATGAATCACTATATAATAAAATCAGTGTAGAATTAGTCTCCAAATTTTTATTAATCTGTTAAAATTTCCATTTTTATCAGATGGGTCTATTAATAAACTTTATATTGTGTTGTGCTTTTTTTTTAATTAAAAGGAAGTTAATGAATACATTAATGTAAAACAGTAAGCTTAATAACCGAAAAATAATATACTCGTTCCAGTTGCTAAAACACGACAGGACGTGCGATTTAGAAATAATAGAGATAAATAAACGGAATTATTATAATATTAATAATTTGAAAACAAATTTATTAATATCACCGGTTTAAATAATTTGAAACGACTTTCGACTTTGATTCATTGTTCACTAATCCGACTTAGGTTCAGTTTGTATTATATTGGCTAAAACGAACCAAACAACATAAATGAAAAAAAAAGATTAAAAAATTAAAAATTAATTTTATTGCCTTAAAAAAAAACCTCTAATTTATAGTTCATAACCTTATATAATCTTTAAAACAAAATACCCTGAATGTTCTGTATTAAAATAATCTGGCATCAACTAAAGGTAATTAATTATTGCTTTAATGCAATGGATGTGTATTTTTCCTCATCCATCGAATGATTAAAAATACTTTACGGAAAATTTTTATAATTATTTTTTTTTTCCTTACAGACTGTTTTAAATTAACTCTTTATACTTCATATAATAAATAAAAGTTATTTTTTTTTATAAATTCAAACAGATTATAAGAACGCAGATCCAGGAAAAATAATTAAATTGTTATATATTACGAGTATTTTGACACGTCGAAAGTTAGATAATAAATAATAATATAACGAAACATGGAGTAAATTTGTTCTAATTAATTACTCGGTTCGGTCTTTTATCTTAGGATTCTTTAAGTGCTCTGCTCACATACGTATTATTCTACTTCAAGACTTGTAGTTTTTCTCCCTTAGATTCTTGGGAAAGGTTTACCGACCTTCCTCCTACCCGATGAAAAGACTTATTTGTTACTTACTTGGGGTCGATACATATACAGACACAAACACACACCACACGGACAAACAGAGAGAAAGCGAAATAAAATAAAACCCTAGTACAATGGCTTAACACTGTTTAGCTTCTTTTTTTATCCAAAGCCGGGCGTTGGTCCGTTCTTATTTTTTTCTTCTATTTTTTATAAGCCACTCTATTTATTTTTACTCTAGTGTATATCTCTTTTTATCCAACTTCTGAAGAGGAACCGAAATTTATTCAAACTATATTTAATGTCATATCAAGTGTCAAAAGTTATATCAAATGAATTATGTCATAACAAAATTATGTAAATACACAAATCACGCGGTTTTTAGGCAATTAATATATTGACTTTGTTGTACTTTCCCTTTTTCCTGCTTAGCCTCCGGTAATTACCTTTCAGATAATACTTCAGAGGATGAATGAGGATGATATATATGAGTGTAAATGACGTGTAGTCTTGTGAAGTCAGTTTGACTATTTCTGGGATGTGTGCTAATTGAAACTCAACCACCAAAGAACTCCGGTATCCACGATCTAGTATTCAAATCCATATAATACCTTGTTGTACTTAGACTGGTTGATGTTTAGTTCTCAAAACCACCTTCTTGTATTCTCGTTAGCATAAATCAAACAAAATCAGTTTTATTGTTTCACATATATTATATTACTGCACAAATTTACCATTTCAGAATTTTAAATATTCTGAAAATTCCTTCTTGAAAAAGTATTAATACTTTGTGTTTTTTTAATCTCTTAAAATTACTTCATAATCTGCATCGAATTAATAAATCACAGATAAGATTTTGAAAGAAGCCTTCAAAATTCTATTGCAGAATTTTATTACCCCTAGGGGCTTATAAGACCCCCTATTAGAAATTAAAACAAAAAAATATATATAATAATATATATGTATATATTTCTTATAACAAGTTTTACATTATTTAACTTAAATTTTAGGTAAAGTGTCCTAAACTTTTCAGTGGAAGAAATTTTTACGGAGCAACAAGAAAGTTCTACAGATATTTTAAGTTATGAAAACTTAGATTTTAAATATGATCAAAATATATATTTCCAAAACAGACTTTGAAGGATAAAACTAAACTTATAACAAAACGATCAGAAATAAAAAGTGCGTTCTTAGAAACCAGTTCTACCCTAGGTTCCATGGCTATATTTTTTCTTAAGTTAACATATACATCTTATAACAATTAAATTGGATGAACATATTCTACCACAGTGGTTTCTAAACTTTTCCGAGTCGCGGCGCCCTTTTTCAACTAACATTTTTCCATGACGCCCTACCCTAAGTAAAAGCATGAGTACTCGTAAATAAGAGATAAAAATAAATAAAATTCGTGCATATTCTTTTTTTTTTTTTTACTTTATTAACATTAAATTAATAATTATAAATGTCTTGGTTCAATTAATTATGAAGCTTATACAATATTTCGTGGCGCCCCTGTGAAGAGGAAGCGGCTTACCGGTGTGCCGCGGCGCACAGTTTGGGAATCACTGTTCTAACAGATGTTTTTTTTCCGATTTCATTTTGCAAATTAAAAAAAATTATCGCTTAGTTATGAATTCGTTCACTATAAAATTATGGTTATGTCATTCTTCATTTATCACTTTAGCAAACTATTCAACTACGTGTTGATTATATCGGTTATTTGATTATGAAGAAGTTATTGCAATTAATATACGAGTAATTATCTTTCAAGGTTACAGTCCATTTCCCTATCCTTTCATGCTATAAATCTGTTTCACTATTAAAACTGAAATAATAAGCTCTACGACTATAAAAGTACTGTAACTGTCAAGCCCAACTGACTGTTAAAATTGTTAAATTTTGTTTACTTAACTATTAACATTAAATAAAAACTATTCAGACTCATGTACCATTTCCTCATTATTATTTAATAATTGAGTAAACTAACTGCCTTCTTATTCATGTATAGTATTCAAATATTCGAGTACAGTACAGTTCAATTGTCCTTGTTAACAGCTGATATTTTATATTAATAATGTAGCAATGTATCTAATTCTAATATTGTTTAGTCCAAATTTACACAACAAATTGTTAACATGTACATACCGTAAATTACATATATTTTTCAACAATATAATAAAAATTAAATTAAAATGTAAAACATATAATGATCGTTAAAACTTATGAATTATTTTCTTTAAACATAACTTAACAATGTATTTTTTTTTACTACTAATATGAACCAGCAAGTTTGACAGACAGAATAAATACACCCAACCAAGGTAAGGCACCAAGACGGTTTTTATTCGAACAAACACCGCCTTTATTTTTTATTTAATCAATAAATATCCTTTTGTTGAACTCAAATTTATTATCTTTTATTAAGTTTTTCAAATATACGTTTGTATTTCTAAATATAATAATAAGTAATGATATAATTTACTTGTTAATAAAAATATATTTATGTAAAATGATTAAAATCTATATAAATCTACACGTATATATTTTTTAAACAGTTTTAATGCTTAAAAATGGCGAATTATGTTTAGAATTTCATAAATTGTTTACTATTAAGATAAAAAAAAACTATTTTCTGAGAGGAATAAAAAAATTATAATTTGGAAAAATAATCTTTTATAATTCGAACAAATAATTAAGAATTTTTTTGTTTTTTATTTCCGATTCAAATTTTTAAAAAGTGAATTAATTCTAACGAAGAGATTTGACTAGTGTTAATTATGATTTGCTTAAGTACTCCAAAAACATTGCAGCTTGCTAGACAAATCGACAAGACTTGCGGTTAATAATTGCAAAGTAATTTGAATCTCAGTTCCTATTAATCTTTTTTTCAGCACAATATATTTACAAAAAAAGAAAAGTTATAAAAAAAAAAAATGGAAAATTTTTTACCCTACCTAGTTTCCTGATTAAAATGTATTCAGTCTTGCGGTGGTCTGCAACTGATGCATCAGATGAAAAAATTGAGTCAGTCAACCAAAACTCAAAAAGCAATCTGTATAATTAAAAAAAATAATAATTAAATTTTTGACCTCATTATTTTAGTCAATTGATTTAGTTAATAGTTATTGATTTCTTCAGTTAATTAATATTTTTAATAATGATCTAGGCCCAGGGAATTAAATTATGGAAATCTTTAGCTTTTTTCTGGCGAGGAGAGACCGATTGGATTCGAATGAGGCAGTCGGCTGGACACCAGAAAGCACGGAAATCTCTAGTAACTTTGATACCTGGTGGTAGAAGAAAAGATGAGTAAGAAAGAAATAGAGAAATAAATTATCTACATAATTTTTTAAACATATAAATAATTTATAGTGAATTATAATTGATAAATCAAATTTTAATTCATTAATTTTTCTCATGTATGTTATATACGGGTCTTATCTTTTTCATGGGATTGTGCATTTGGTTTAGTGGTATTAAATTTTATTACACTTTTTAAAGAACATAAATTTATTTAGAATAAAATATATATATAAAGCCAAACGTTTGTCTGTTTCTTCACGCATCACGCGAGAACCAACCGACTAATTGCTTTCAAATTTGCAGGATAGTTTGTGTTATCCCAGGGAAGGTTTTAAGCAATAGATCAAGGCCCTAGCCCTCCATGAGGGTGAAGTTGTCAATTAAAAATATTTATTAAGGAAAAAGTAAACTAATCCTTTTAATTAATTACTATATTTTTATCACCATGGCAACAGAAATAGTTTGTGGAGTTTTGCTCGTCTGTGTACTTTACAATGGCCTATGTACTTTAGTTACCATACTACTATTCTGTCTTTTATAATTTAGTTTCTTTTTTCAGGTTTCTGTAAAGTCTAAATGCCTTAATGGTTATTTATTAGTATTATTCTTATAATCTGAGGGTAACAGGACTCAACCATGCAGGACTGTAGGAGATGGAATACTCGGGCTAGACAGGAATGGCGGGCGAGAGAAGTGAGCTCTGCGGCCCTGGATTCGGTTCCATGACCCATGGAGGCTTGTACTGATTCGTGTATGCATTGGTACGTAAAATAAATTTTGCTAACATCTTTTGGAAAATTTTTATGAAAAAATGCAAGTAATTTAGAATCTATAACTATTATTAACGTACCCGTAGTACTGGTTGAAACGAATATGATAATTTGTCTAGGTTTTTAACTAACTGTGTCTTGCGAGAAGTAGTTTAATATTTTGTTATATTGGAACAATTTCTTTCCTGACTACAAGATTAATTTGAAGTTTTTGAGCAGGTTGTAATTTTTTATTAAACAAGTTCGGTCGAAGAAAATATAACGCTAGAATCCTGTAGGTAAATTAAAAAATTTAAGCTCAATAACAATCGACTTCATCTTTTTTTTAGATATTATTTCATAAGAAAGTTTTAGAATTTAACTTTTGTACATTCAATAATTTTTTTCAAAATGTTACTCTTTTGAGTTTGTTCCCAAACTCTTAATGTATTACACGAAACTTTTGACCAAATTAGATCTAATGTCCAAATTAAAAAAAAATCTACAAGGCAAATTATTTGGATTTATTTTTTTTAACCTCTAAATTTATTTATACATTATTAGTGAAAACTAACAAACCTTTTTTTCGTAAACTAATGCAGTTTGAGTCTCTTTATAATACAATTAAGTTGAGATAATCATAATTTAAGCCAGATTTACGGAAAATTATTTCGGCGTTTTTGTAAAACTTTTTTCTGTCCTTACATTACTTGGAAACAAGCAAAAATCGTATATGTATCCAAACAGAGATAACGGACAAGTTAGCTGAAGCACAACATACAAAAAAAAAGTATAAGAACTATATTAAGAGCAAGGCAATTGTATAATAAATTTAAATAACAAGCAAATGCTTTCAAACTAAAGTATTAAAAATTTAAGTAGAAAAAAAGTAGTATGTATATCATACATAATTTAGATAAATAATTGGCAAAATTTTTAATTCGAAAGTGCTTTCTAGGACCGGCTAGTTATCTTTGTAATAAAAATATTTTCTTTCAGAACTAAGAGCACGTCAATTAAAGCATCGATTTTCTTGCACGTGCGTCCGCGTGCGCTCACAGATACTTGTTCGCATTTACACAAACAGGTACACTACTACACGCTTAGGTCCCTCTTTGTCCATCACTATGTACCGGTGCAACGTTCCAGACAGTAAGCATGAGCATTTACCACGTTCATTGAATATCTGCGAACATGGTTAATTAACACTCAATAAGGACACTTGCAATGGAATTCTCGTCATATTATATTAATATCCCTTATGACCAATATCAATCGTGAATCAGGTTGATAATATCAACGTAATTATATTAGAAATAACCGGAAAATTATATGTTAACTCCTAAAAATATTTACACAATATACATGGTTATTTTTTTTTAACGGATAAAAGTAATTTTATTTTACGTTTATTTTATTATAATATCTAGCAATTTGAAATTTTTAAGTCGTATTCTACTTTTATTCTTTATAGTTTAATAGTGTAATACAAAACACGGACGACGTTTTAATTATATGACTAGCATGCAATGACTAAACTATTAACAAAATGAAACAATTGCTCAACAATTATGGAATAATATTTTGCAAAACCTTTAATGGTAAAATTTCAGTTTTGAGTGATTAAAATTGAAAATAATTAAAATGAAAGTAATTACAATTGAGTGATTTTTTTTTTAAATTAATATTTATTATAAATCGCATTGAAATAATTATTTTAAATAACTATTTGTTCTTTAAAAAAATCAAAAGAACTTAGATTGATTACTATTGATATAATTGTCTAATTTATTTAACAAGAATGAACAAACATTTTATTTCTTTGAAAGATGGACCAATTCAAATCATGTATTGTGTCGTCATTGGTCATCGTAATAACAAGTGCCGCCATCGATCTCTGAAATAGAATGATTACAAAAATAAAAACATCCCTGGAATTTTCTATTATTTCTGTGTAAAATGCATTAACGAACCTTATTCTGCAAGCAAGATCACCACTGCTATTTAATATTTAATTTTCTCTCTCTCTGTATGACAAACCGTTTTTATTAGGCAAGATAAAAAATAATATATTAAAAAAATGGTAAATTAGAAAAAAAGTAAAAGTTATTAAAAATAATTTATAAAATTTTTTTAAATATTTTGACAGAATAATTACAAAATAATAACTGAAACACTGTTTATTTTTATTCCTAATAAAGTTTAAGTCAAAAGTTTTCAAAATGATGATATTAATAAACTTAGATTTTACGAGTAAACATATTATACTGGTTTATTTGTATTTATTTTTTAGTGAAAAATTTCTTTGCTCGGATGCCCAAATGTAAATGTATGTTATATTAAAATTTTACAAACTTGACAACTTCTGAACCTGGTGGTTCTGTCAACAATTCAGTACAGTAAGAAAAGTAGAAATTTCTTTTTAATTAAAAATTAAAGATTTTGTAGTTTATATTTTAACACTGAGCATCAATCATTTTTGAAACAGATTACCCGACAGAACACTTCGAATATTTCAGCACAGTCAGACGCGGTATGTACTTAACTCTGTTATAAACTCAATAGTGTTTTACGTTCCTCTTATTTCATACACATTGTTTAAAACTGCTATTTATTGAAACAGCTATTTTATCTTCCTATTGTAATTGATTATTAAAATATTGAATATTTTTTGAACAGTCAAGTATATATTTTACCTCCTGGGTGGATGGCAACATTTGTATCTTCCAGCTCAAAAAAAAAATTACTGAATAATAGTTACCAATTTTCAGTCGGGCAACTTATATGCAAGTGGGTCCTTTTTTGTTTGGATTGGGAACTTAAACATATTCTGCGAGAAAGCGTGATATTAAATTTTAAACGTAATTATCTTACGTCATTAATATCTTTCGGCAGCACTAAATAATCATTTTGATGATTTTTTTTAGTACCGGGAAGATTTCAGATTCTCTTTCATAATAATTATTTATATTCACCGTGTTTTACATTATGAAACTAATATTCACTAATTTAAAACAAAGAAACATGGGAAATGATTGCCGGATATTTATATAAAAATTAAATTAGGCAGATATTTAATTACATCTATATACTAATATCTGAGTTTTACAAAACCCCTTGATATATAAAAAAATTTCATCCTTTCCTTTATATATATATATATATATATATAAGAAATCTTTGTAAATATTTGAAGAAAAGTCAAAAGAATAAAAGCTGTAAATAATTTTGAAAATATTAATGATTTTTTACTTCCTTGTACGTGTACATGGAAGTACTGTAATCGGGAAAAATTTCGGTTTTCAGATTTCAATGGAAATATCCATTTTGACTAGTTTCGGTGTGACGTCTGTACGTACGTATGTATCTCGCACAACTCAAAAACGATTACCCGTAGGATGAAGAAAGTTTGGTTTTATGACTGTTGTAACATCTACTTGTGGTACACAAGTAGAGGGGGTGCTCCTCTTTCGATTGTAATCAACTGAACCAAAAGTGTCCAAGAAAGCGCAAAAAACAAAACAAAAATTGGATTATGTTTTTTTTTCATTGAGAGCTTTTCAACGAGATATCATAAGTGGTACTTATTTTCTTTGGTTCCAGACTTATAACCTAGTAGAATTTTAATTAATGAAATATTTGGATCTTAGGGGAAGGCACATCGGTTCGAATCAGACTACCTCTCCTTTTTTTTTTTTTAACTTTTTTCTTAATTTAAATATATTGATTTATTAATAATTATTAACCTCTCATTGTAAAAAAAATTCACGATAAATAATATGACCGACTGTACAATCTTATTTATAATTGTCTTAATGACTACAAAATAATCATTATAATATGTGATATAATAATGTTTACAAAATATAAAGTTTGTATGTTTTTTTAGATATGCCAATAAAAAAATATCTCATCTGGTTACACGAAGATCTAAGAATAATTTATGAATGTGAAGAAAAACAATCATAGCAATGAACAATGTATTTATTGCAACCGATGTCAACAAAATATCAAATTGAAAACCGTTTAAGAAATTTAAAAGATATTTGATAATATATAGACTGGTTGAAATAATCTGTAGCCTACTTTTTACTTTTATTTTTTTTATTTTTCAAAAATTTACATAGTTCAAATCTGCAGGATCTTGGAAAGTCAAGAGTGATGGAAAAAAGTCTAATTAACATATTTTGAACTTTTGGGTTATTTAGATTCACCTGAGAAATAATTAAGTTTTTCTTATGCCTAAAATTAAAAATAAGCCCAGATTTAAAGAAATTTAATTAAACTTCATTAAAAAATACTTACAGCTATTAAAAACGAAATTGTTTATCATTAAAACAAAACGTATTTTTGTACATTTTTATTTGTAAATTTTTTTACATTAAAGAAGCAATGGAAGTCACTCTACACTTCAAGTCGATTAAAAAGAGCTGAATGAAACGTTTACGAAACTAGTAGTATAGTTTAATTTTTTCGTCATTTAAAACTATAAAAGTCATTTAAAAGTATGTGGCCATATCGCTCCTTAAACCTTTTTATACGTCTTCGTCCTGGATGAGAATAGGTTGTTTTTCACCGTCAAGTTTCATTTTAGAAAGTTTTCTTTGTAATAATAAATGTTATAAATTAGAATAGAATTACATAAATTTGTTCGTTTTTTTAAAGAATATACTAAAATTCATTTGCACGCAATACTTTACTGCATTTTACAAATAAAAATTGAAGGCTTATAAAACTAAAAGCTTACAAAATTAATGTTGGATTGTTTCAAAGAAGCATTTTTATTATTTTGTTTTTATCACTTTCTAATGGACTTTTTTTTAATCAATGAAAATGCAATTTAGAGGAGTCAAGCTAGTCTCATTAAGCATTATCTTTAAGAATAACATTGAAAGAATTTGCAGAGGGTGAAATTACTTGCCAACATCACTTTCTAATTAACTTTTTATTTGTGTAAAAACCTACGCAAATTAACACATTTTATAAATTAATTATTTATGTAAAATTTGTGAATCGCTTCCTATTTTTATTTACAAAATATTTTGAATTGATAAAAAAGAATAATGTTTATAAATGTTTTTATAGGCTTTTGACTAAAATGTATAAACTTTATGTTAATATTTTTTTGTTATTAACACAGTTATTTTTCCTATAACTATTTTTTTAAAAAGCGTTATTAAACATTTTATTGAGATGCCATCTGATTTTTACCATTTTTTTTTTATCACAGCAGTGGTTACATGGCCTATAAATTAGTCATTACTTACACTGGTGAGCTGTATAGTATTCACTACCTTCAATTTATGCGTATGTGTCTGTGAGAAAGTATGCTTGAAAACGAATAATGTTTTTATGTAAGGACTACATATTATTTTCCAATGTTATAAACAAAATATATTAACTGTAAATAATTCACTTTCTATCTAATACTAATTATAAATAACTCATCACAGTACGTCCCGTAACCAACGATTTTTAATATTGGAATTTGAAATTTGGCAGAATATCAGGATTTCTCAGAACCTGTTTATTAGCATGATCAGTAAATACATAAAAAAAGTGAATTAAGTAGCTAAATTGTATGATATCGATTTAACGTAATCTCTGTAAGGTAAATATTACCAACATTAGTTGAAACTTTCCAGTTACTGTATGAATGTTGTTCTATTATTTTGAATAATATTCATATTATAAAGTTGAATCAACGCATTAGTGCACAATATAATTAATATTTCATACGATTTTTTTTAATTCGTATAAAGCTTTAATATCATCAGCGTTTCTATAAGCTTGGTATTCCGATCTGCAACAATATGTTTGACGTAGTGAAGAAGGCAAATAGAAACTACTTTACTCCTCAGGTTCCTTAGTGAGCCTAGCGGTTTACCGGTTATTCTTGAGACATATTTTTTTTTTGGGTTTAGTTTAAGAATAATGTCAGTTCTCCTAAATTTTCTGCAGTTTCACGGCTCTTAAATACGACTAATTTAATAAATACTAAGTACATTCGGACTGATTTTTTTTCTTAAATGTTTAAATGCAAGCATAACCCCCTCAGAAAAAATATAGAAAAAGCATGTGCTGTTTTTTTTTACTAGCTTGAAATGTTTCATTGTTTCGTATATTTAATAGTGATAATATTTTTATGAGAAGAATGGAAAAATAGATTATTCATAAGAAAATCATCGTAAGTTGACAGTCAAGTTCTACTGATGGCTAGCTCTCGTGTACATGTAATATGAAACAACGAAAATAGGTCACACGTTTACTTATAATTTTATTTACTCATATTTCATTTTTATCACATCATCAATTTCGTTGAGTTTTAAAAATATTTCTAACCTTATTATATTTATTATTTCATATATTTTATTCATAAAATATATAAGAAAGCATATGAACGCTGACTTTAAATTTGTAAAATTTTTATGAGTATAATACTGAAAGTGATCACTATTATTTGAACAAACAAATATAGAACAATGTCTGTTTTGTAAGAACTACCTACTTGAAACATCGAGTAAATTTTTTCTCTCTAAAAATATATATATATATATATATATATAATAATTTTTTTTTCGTATTATTACGTCATATCATTATTTTTCCAGTCCCTGGATTTGGGCACGCAATCAAGCATAAATTCAGCTCTGAGGGGTGCCATCACCTCAAACTACCTCGGCGGATACAAAGCCCTACCCAGACAGCCGGAACTCCATTATGTATGCCGCGCCTCTAATGAGGAACCCTGAAAGCAATCCCTCTCCGAGACTACGGTCTTACCTTTTCCCTCAAAGTTTCTGCAAGGGAGTTCCCGCCTGATCATTGATGATGAGAAGCTGGAGCCTCCCAGCACTCTTTGAGGAGGCTTTCTCTTTCCTGTTTAGCCTCCGGTAATTACCGTTCATAATATTTCAGAGGATGAATGAAGATTATATGTATGAGTGTAAATGAAGTGTAGTCTTGCACAGTCTCAGTTCGACCATTCCTGAGATATGTGGTTAATTGAAAACCCAACTATCAAAGAACACCGGTATCTACGATCTAGTCTTCAAATCCGTGTAAAAATAACTGACTTTACTAGGACTTGAACGCTGGAACTCTTGAATTCCAAATCAGCTGATTTGGGAAGACGCGTTCACCACTAGACCAACCCGGGGAGTTAATCCCTGACGAGGCTGTCTCCCGCAAACACCACCCCAGGACAGGCAAGGCCGACTCGTCACACGGGTGAAGCCTTACTACCTCGATCCGCAGGTACATTTTCATGCAACTTGCAAAAGGGACAGGAAGCTTTCCGCTTGCAGTCCTTTCGCAAATAGCCGGCCTCTCCTCAGATAAAGTAATGGTCACTCCTGTCCGGTATTATTGAGCCCGGTATATTGAGCCCTACGGCTCCGCTCCAGCACCGGAAACATAGGTCATCGAAGGTGCGCCGTATGACCCTACAACAATTTTTCCGCAAGGATGAGCGGTACCGCTACCGTGATCACCTGCGTTGCCCCAAAGGCCGGCTCCATGGCCATGATATCTATTGTAACCGACTCCTACGTTACCTTGCAAAATTCCGCAATGAATTCTTCTTTTGTCATCACCACGTCCACATTCTTAACCACGATGTGGACCTCCGATCGCCCCTCCCCGCCAGCATTGTGGTAGCGCCTTCCACCTTTGTAGAGATCTCCTGACGCAGTTGCTCTATGGCGCCACCAGCAGGCCACACTCAGATTGTAGTTCTTCACAGGAGCCCTTATGGACGGAGAGAATCTCGGCTCCACCCGGTGACACGGCCCATTTGACAGCATAGGTTCTTCCCTACGCCTTAACCACCACTGTAGTCATCGGCAGACCCACTGATCGTTTCTTTTCAGAACTCTTCCTCCGTGGCACCGAATATGAACGCAGATGATGAACACAATACTTCCTCCCAACTCGACGGCAGGAATATACCACTGTACGTCATAAAATGAGGCCAACTGGACCACAGAAGCACACCACCCTACCACCCTACTTTGTCAGTCTGTCATGACCTGTGGAACTACGTACAAATGGCGGAGGTCACCATTTGGTCCCCCGCCACCGAGTCAATTACAGTGGCGTAGTCTAAACGCCCAAGATCAAGCTGACACCTGTCGTCATCTCCAGACAGGCCACGGGTAGACGACTTTTCCACTAATACCCGTCCCGCCTTCAGCGTGCTCGCACGGGCCATGTCCCGGACACGGCAGTATAACTCGGAGCGAGAGGAGACATAACCGTACGCTACGGGATCTCAGCTGTAAAAAAAAATATTATTATTATTTTGTTATTTATGAAAACGTAATAACTGCTCAACGACTAATTATTGTTGTAAAAATATGAGTGATCAGCGATTAATCAGATGAAGTATTTTGAGATATTTTTGAAATATTACACATCTTGTTTTTATTTATCTAATGCAAGTTTCTAAATTTCGGTAATAGTAATATTAATAAAGAGTTAATTTTAATTGATTTAAATACGATAAGAAAATACAATATTAGAAAATATAGGATTTCGAATATAATGCTTTAATACTACTTTATTTTTTATTTATTATTTTGAATGTAATACATTTCATTCAAGTTATTTAAAACAAAAAAGAAACTGTGTATTACTTTATTTGTAATTATTAATTACGAGTAAACCTAAACAAAGAAAACTTAATTAAATTTTGTTTTCTCTTTATAAATTAAGATCCTGCTAGTAATATTTTATTGAAGAGAAATATTTTTAGGAAAAATTTTTAGAAATATATTTGTTTTTAATAAATAAGTAAGGTAGATCTAATTTTGACATAGAATAACTATTGAAACATTAGTAAGAACGTAAGAATTTGAATCAAAAATACAACATAAATTGATTTCATTTTTTTTCTGATTTAATTGGAGTAAAGACATACATATTAAAATTAATTTAATTATTTTTTGTATGCATAGAAGAAATTAAAGTACACCCACATATGTTGTGCGTACATGTGTAGTATAGAGCACGTGGTATACGTTTAGTATGCAACGTATACAGTGTATAACATTTTCTGTTCGTAGACAGATATGTAATTAAACTTTTAACTCTCAGCAACTTTTATCATTTTTTCCTTCCTCTTGTTTACTCATCGTAAATTAGATCAAAGAGCAGAAAAAATTTGTAACTTAATTTAAACTGAATCGGTTATTTTATTTTATGAATATAGCAGTTTAATGAAAATTCTACGATTACTAATCGCAAATCTTATACAGACAAATCCATTGTAGTGAACTCACGTAAGAATTACATGTGTAGATATATACGTTATATACACGTTTTTCTTACGTGTTTATCACAGGTAGCCAAAGGAAGAACTTGATTCTTATCCTTATGATTTTTGATTGAATTTTTTTCAGTATTGCATTAGATATGAGATATTAAAGCAGAAGTACTTCAAAAAAATATCAAACTATTATTACAGTGCTTCGGAAAGTCGCTGTGCAGTATACTTTAGATTTATGGGTACATTCTGTTGCTGTTAGGCTGGTTGCCGTGTAGATTCATTAGGCGTTGCTCAGTAATAAATCAAGACGTCAGTGTTAAGTTGTGATTCAACGTGCTTCATTTTGTTTCGTGTTATTTTATTTACCGGAATCAACAGTTACAAGTAACGTAATGGTTCTTTCGGAAGAGGAATGGATTTTTCACGATGAAGATATCTTTAGGGAAAGATATGATTCATATGATGAATATGATTTCATATGATGAACATATGATTTAGGGAAGTACAGTTTTCCAAAGAGTATCCAAATGGTGGTGTTCCTCGCCACAATGCAGTTCGAACTCTTATCAAAAAATTTCGGTCAACAGACTCTGTTGAAGACGCTGATCAAAATGGAAGACAACTTAAATTAAACGCACAGAAGCTGCTTATTATTTCGGATGCTTTGGCCGAAAGTCTATCAAATTCAATGCGTAAGTTAGCATAGCAGCAAGATATTGGACTTGCTATCGCACATGATGCTGTAAAAAAAAGAAATAAAACTTTCCTCTTGCAGGGTAATGTGCGTCCGAAAACTGAAACTTACAGATCATGCCAAAATACTAAATTATTGTTAATGGTTTAAACGTTTTATTAACCATACTTCTGTAGATATCCTCGATATTACGATCTTATAAATGAAGGGTTGTTTCATTTAGAAGGATATATTAATTCTCAAAGTACACCACAAATCCCCGCAAATTTACATGAAAAATGTTTACACGAAGTGAAAATTGGAGTCTTGCTCGGTGTGACTAAAACGCGCATTGTGAGTCCAATCCATTTTGAAGATATAGTTAATAGTGATCGTTATTGTGCTGTTTAACAAATTTCAACAATCAGTTAAAAGAGGTGGAAATCAATCACGGTTCATTCCAACAAGATGATGCTACAGCGCACGCAGCTAACAGGTCAATAATTTCTTTACGAAATGTCGTTGGTGAACGATCATTTCCAGGGGTTTTTGGCCTACACGATCGCCCGATCTGACTCCTCCGGATTACCATCTATGAGAGGCAGCTACACAAGCAGTGTATCGCAACAGACCACGCACGATTGACGAACTAAAAATCGCAATAACGATATATGTACGAGACATTCCAGTACATCAGCTGGTTAAAATGTTAAGCTGGGAAAATAAATTGAAATTTATGGAGTGTTGTATTGATGTTGGAGGAGGTCATTTTCAACACTTTTATAAACTATTCTAGGTACTGTAATATCCGTTTGTATAAAATAATGAAATAAAAATACAAAGTATTAATTAAGAAAATTTCGTCATTAAAATTCCATGATTCCAGTGTACAGCAACTTCCGAACGTTCTGTATAAAAGGAATCTGGTCTTGCTACTTTTTTTAAGAATTCATTCTCTCATTTACACTTTGTTTTTTTCAATGAAATTAATATTCGTTTTGTAATTAGATATTACATTAACAATTAAAAAATATGCTTTTTTTGATTTTTATAGATCATAACTGCAGCAATTGTTGGAGAAGATATTAGTCACAAGCTATACACAGAAACACTAACAGGGGTTCCCGAAAATAACCAGAAAATAATGCTAGGCTTACTTGGAAAAAATGATGAATGAACTAGTTTTTCGTTTCTTTCTTCACCAAGCCAAATATGTTGTTGCACATCAAAATACCAAACTTAGAGAAACGCAGATGATTTCCTTTTTTTCATCCCAATTCCTTTAATTACAGTCGGTTCCAAGGAGTTACCATAAATAAATAGAATTACAATAAGCGCTTGATGAGGGTTTTCCATTGCATTCCCTCAATAAAACATACATACACAAGATATTTATTAGTTTAAATAACATAAATATAAGACAATAGTTCATTTGTATAAATGCACTTCAACAGGTTCAGATTCACTTCATAAAAACTACAAAGGAAAAAATACAGTAACATAATTTGCTTATCAAACAAATTTAGGCCGTTCATCAGGCATCAGAAAAGATATTTATCATTGGACTGGTAATGACCAGCCCAGAGATGAGCTGGGCTGGCATGGGCTGGCAAAGGTGGTGATGGGCTGCTGCTCTCTTGGGCTGGGACGATATCCCAGCCCAAGAGTCACTCAGACTCCCACAGGTCCAGCAGTTTGAAGGTGTTTGAGCCGCCCGGACATCCTCACTGTTTTTAAGGAGATTGATTGTAAAAGGTAAAGTGATTTGCTATATAAAGTTATTAAAATTATTTAATCCTGCAGAAAGCAGCTTTGCCAGGTGCCTCTTATCCGCCAGGTACTTTAGCCAGAAAAATGACTGGGACAATTTGTATAAAACAAATAAATCCTTTTACTACCTCGTATTATGAAACAATGCTTTGTGACTCAGCTGATTTGGAATTCGAGAGTTCCAGCGTTCAAGACCTAGTAAAGCCAGTTATTTTTACACGGATTTGAATACTAGATCGTAGATACCGGTGTTCTTTGGTGGTTGGGTTTCAATTAACCACACATCTCAGGAATGGTCGAACTGAGAATGTACAAGACTACACTTCATTTACACTCATACATATCATTGTCATTCATCCTCTGAAGTATTATCTGAACGGTAGTTATTGGAGGCTAAACAGGAAAAAGAAAGTAGTAATTCATGGTCTAATTACCGTAGTTACGTTTTAACCTTTAATATTTCCAGTAATTTTGATCCAAAAGTACCATATTTTTTAGGTATCTGCCAGGAACTTCATTCATTTTAAACGTTTACCGATGTTTCAAAGAAAAGTACATTGTTACTTTAAGTCACATCGTAGGGTTGGAAGGGGAAATTGAATTTTCGTAACGTTTTGAGATATTAATAAGAAAATAACATTCATTTAAAATATAATTTTTATATATTTATATATAGGCCTATATATAAAATTTTTCGGTTGTAATTTGCAAAACTACTTTGATAATTTCATTGAAATTTATATATGCTATAGTAATGTATCGAATGTTGTGCAAGTGAAAATTTGATGCAAATTGATTTGAGTTGTTCTTCAGTACGCTCAATTTAATCCATAACAGACAACGTAACGACAATTTGAGGTTATGCTGACTTTTTTATAGTGTTTTATTCATATCGTTTATGCAGTGAGTCACAGTGGTGAGTGAGTTTAAACTTGATGCTAGTGTGTTGAGTCTAATCATTATTTCTAATTATTTCATCAAATTACGGTTATAATAATTTAATATTCTTTTAAACAAAAAATATATTTCAATATTACATTTAAAAAAATTATACCTCATTTAGTTTTCTCATTAGTTTATATTTTGTATATTTTTTGCACAAATAATTATACAAAAAGTCTATAAAATAAAATAACGAAAATTCTGTCTTCTTGTGCAGTACTGCGCAAGAAATTTACTTGTTTCAAAGTTTTCTTGTTTAGAGTGAATTTTAATAATAAAGTATTATAACTAATTAAAATATTTAGAATTTCTATAGCTTATAATATTCAAATCATTCATAAAGTTTTTAACTTTTTTGTTAATCGTTATTTTATGTTGTTTTTAAAGCAGTAAACTTTAGTTAGTTTCTGGTTTTGTTAGTTTATTCTGTATAGTTTTATAAAGTTGGTACTGGTTAAATAAACCATTGTTAAATTATACATCTAGATGTATTATTTAATTATAAAATAAATTTTCTATATAGGAATAAATTTAGCCCTCTTAACAGGTAAAAAATTATCAATAAACTTCAAGTTATAGAACAAAAGATAAGCATTGCAATACAAATGTATGTGAAAAAACTATTTTTGTATTAATAATGAAAAAATTTATTTCGTTTATTATAACATAACTAATATTTCTAAAGAGCAGTCAACTTATACGAATATTAGATTCTTTATTCATTAAAAAAAAACAAATTCCAATTTATAAATTTGTTAATAAATTGTAAGCAATCTTTTTGGTACATTTTATTCATCATATGTTTTCTTCTCCCCTTTCTTCTTTCCCTCCAGCAACAAAATGCTTATTAAGATAGCAGTGGACAAAATATTGCTAGTCTTCAACGGCAAAAAAATTGCGTCATAGAAGCAGTGTACCATATGTGGGTTTAGCTCATATTTTGTTGGATCTGAGTTTCCACCAAGTACATGACTAGAATAATATATTAAGGCTACGTATTCCTGCAGTTAAGGGCATTCCATTTCTGTAGTGTTTCTTGTTTTATGTTTTTGCCAAGAATTAAGTTGCTACTTGTACTGCATTAAAATGTTCTTGCTCATAAACTTGTAATTGAATGTATATTTATTGAAACTCATTCGAATATAAAATATCATGAAAATAAAGTAAGAAATAGAATAATATTCTGGTTTCCCAGCAGAATGAAAAATATGAATGAATTTTTATACATAAAGAAAGCTATTGATAGCTTCTTATAAAAATACTCACATCATTACGAACGAGAAACCTTCCATTAACACGTCAGAAAATTTAAGCTAGAATTTTTCTCCATTAATAAATTGAAACTTTAAGTTCAAATAAATAATATTTTCTCATTTATTTATATATTTATATGTATTATTAGTGTAGTTAAGCAAATGTTTTAGGAAGTAAGTTATTATTCCTCAGTCTCAGATTTTAAACTTTCATTAACCATAAAGTGAGAGTGATAAATTGATTATAATTTAGAATTATTTCTATAAAATTACTATTATCTTTCCATAATTATCGAAAAATCCACATATGATGACATTATCTTTCTAACTTTTTTCTGGATACATAAAACAGAATGTCGTATGATTGGCTAATTTCTACATGGAAATTACCAGGAGTCAGTCATTGGTCTAAAGTAGTTAAAATACTGCTACACTGAAATTTTAATTTTACCCTGTAACATTACACTTCTTCCATTTTGAAATTATAGAACTTTTATCGAACAGAAAGTATTGTCATTAAACTCACTACGGATAAGTAAATAAAAAAAAAGGTTATCCTTTAAACTAAAAATATTTGTTTTGGAAGTTGCTTTATTTGGGAAAAATTAATTTTAATCACTATATGCAGTCAATTCCTGTGGGGTAAACAGTTTTAACACTGATTTTCATCTGCTTTTCTAATTTAGGAAAACTGACTGCTTTTGCCATATGAATAACCTATTTTTTTATTATATGTTTAAATTGACAAACGAAATAAATAGATTCGATAGTAAATAGAAGTCCATTTAATATGAATTCCAAACAGGCTGAATTTTTTCATTCATGTAGTGCTATAAACACAAATAAAAGTAAAATATTGGGCACGATTTCCGGTCATGTGAAAAAATTTATGACAATTTTTTTTTTGAGGCGAAGGAGAAGAAATGATTATTGAAAAATATTTTCGTTTTTATTTTTCTAAATGTATTTTTCCTCTCCAATGCAACTCTTTTGACCCACTGTTATATGAAAAGTTCAATAAAACTTTCAATAAAATCCCTTTTTTGATTCCTTTATAAAGATAACTTTTTTAATGAAAATATAGTTTCTATATTTTTTTTATTTATTTTTTTTTAAAATGTAGTTTATTTGTAAAAGAAATACACTATCTGGTTGATGTGTGTGCTTTAGTTATAACATAAATGAAGTCATTAAATGTCTATAAAATTATTGCAATTACTCTCCAATCAATGTACAGTCGTTTCGTAAAGTTTCTACTTTGACCTAACTTAACTAAACAACTAGAAGGTGAATTAGCTTGTACTACAGGCCAATTCACCTTCCAACTAAAGCTGATTTGATTTACAAAGTTTTATTCCGCTACCACCATTTTGTTATAATCATTTAAAATTCTCTAGTCCCTGTAAGTTTTAACCAAAAAAAAAATTCCAAAGCGGCTGAATTTTTTCATGCATCTAGCATACAACACAAATAAAAGTAAAATATTAGGTACGATTTCCGGTCATGTGAAAAAATTGATGACAAAGATTGTTTTGAGGCGAAGATGAAGAAAAGATCCATGAAAAAAATTTTCGGTTTTGTTTTTCCAAATTTAATATTTTCCGTGAAAAACACAACTGGTGAAAAACGATAGTTCAGGAATGAATACTGTAGAAATCTAGCAATTTTCGATTTTTATGAATACCTAATACTAGGTACCATGCCTAAGCCGGCGATCTACCACTCGCCGGCCTAAGTGGCTAAGTGGTAGCGTCTCGATCTTTCATCCGGAGGTCACGGGTTCGAATCCTGGTCAGGCATGGCATTTTCACGCACGCTACAAATCATTTATCTCACCCTCTTAAGAAATACTTAACGGTGGTCCTGGAGGTTAAAAAAATTCTTAAAATATTAGTTGATAGAAAAAAATAAAACTATATTAAGAAGAATTGTTTCAACCCCATGTTTCGTATATAGTATAATTTGTTTTATTACAAACAAAATGAGAAAAAGATTTTTTTCCTGGAATTTTTATACTTTTGATTTCTCATAAAATTATTGGCAAGAAATGTCTTTAATGAAGAATCCTTCGGCTATAGTTGTCTCTGTTTATATCTTTAGAATTCATAAATGTAAAAGATTACTCATAACATTTTCATTTTTATGTAATTTCCTTTTAAAAATGAAAAGCGTTTCACATATTTTTAGGTTATAATATTTTTATTTTAAACAATCTAAAAACATTTTAACAATGTTGAAAAAATAAAGATAATATATTTCCTAAGTTGTAAGGTATGTAATACGAAGTAAGAATGACACAATCACGAAGAAATTTTGAGACATTTCTGTTTAACAAAAAAATAAGATTAAAAAAGCTTCTAAAATTGGCAGGTTAAAAAAATCTAATCGAATATTTATAGGAAGATTTTTTTAAGTGTTTAAATCAAAGTGAGATTCTAAAATTCAGCTGTATTATAGTAGACCACAACCTGGATACTTAAGTATTTAAGTTGCAAGAGTTATAGGTCTATAAAAAATATTCCATGAGAATCATAACCATTTTTATTCTCTTCAACGGTACTAGTCTATTTCGAGCTTTGAAGTAGTTGAAAGGAATTTGTTGAGTAATGCCAGAATGGCAGAATAATGTAATGTAATGTACAAATGCACCAGTACCCATTAGCACTTACTTACTACAACTGCATTGAATTAGTTGTTTCAATAACAGACTAATAGATTAATCAACTTATGAACGAATTAACTGGTAGCAGAAGTCTGTTTGGTAAAAACCAAATTAAATAACTTACCTACCCAATCGAATGTAAATACCGTATTATGTGTAGACCATTAATTAAGAGTTGCTATTTTTTTATTTTTTTTTATGCATAGAACTTAATCTGCCGTTCATCACGCCATTTATATACCTCTCTTGTCTGATTAATGAAATAAAACGGTATATATTTGACGCCTACTCTTTACATATGACAGAACAATGTAGAAAGTCGTTCTTTCTTAGTGTTAAAAATTTTTTTGCGTAAATATTCAGTACATTCTAAGATAGCCGCTAAACTTAGCAGTCTTATACAATGTAATAAGGGTTATTAATAATATTGATAGGAGGATAAATTTTACAGTTAAAGGCTCTTCAGTATAGCCTAGTCAGGCTTATGGTAAGATAAATTAAATCAATTAGGGAATACTAAAGCTGTTTGGCTACAGGGCTAAGCTCTTATTTCGCTTATACGCCGATACGTAGCACCATTTCTCATCTTGTGTTAGTTGAAGAATTTCGCCCCTGGATTTGTAGATTTATAACATAGAAACTGTTTATCAGAATTTTGCTTACCGCTTCTTCATACAGCTTCTTGAGTAAATTTTTCTGTACGAATATTTTTCTACTTTTGCTAAGGTTTAAATTAAAATTGATAAAAAAAGATCACTTCATATGCTAGTAATTCGATGAGTCTATTTCTGTGGTTTTTCAATTCGAGTTGAAAGGTTGTATGATATCCAGTAGCCGTGGTAAGAAGAAAATTGCTTACATACTTCATTTTTATGTTCTTGTAAAGTTTTCGTTCTAATAAGTATATATTCTTTTATACTAAAAAATAAATTTTTTAGCACTTTTCTAAATAAACAAAATTTCCTAATACCAAGCAGAAGATAACTTCCCTTCATATTATGTCAGTGACATTTTAGTAAATCTCATTTCACAGAACATTCAGTTTTATAAAATAAAAAGTTCTACACTTTATTTTCACTAGTGAAATTTAAATATGTGTATTTATTTTGAGGAAAAATTAAAAACAGTGCCAGCTAACTCAGGTCTGTCTATTTTCATAACGCACATATTATGCAGATTTTTATTATATTTATTCATAAAAACTATTTACGTTCATATAAATTTAAGTAAAGGTATGTAGATATGTTTTAATCGGAACGATGGAAAGATAAAATAAAAATATAAAGTACATTATTACATAAAAACATTTTTTTTAACTTTGAAATATGAAAAGAGACTTTGTAATCAAGATTTTACGATATACGCTACATATCATAATGTGCAACAAGTAGAACGAACTGAAACCTAAAAATAAAAATAGAAAATATATGAAAAAAGGAAATAACACAACGGCATTCACAGAATTTCAATGTTATATTTTTTAAGTTATTTAAATTTTCCCTTTTTTGTTTTATACTCACAACTTTTATGTAAATATGTTAAAACAATGAGGAGACGTAAATGAAAAGTTACTAAAATTTATTAGGACTTAAATACACAAGTTTTATTTGTATTTCAATTGTAATTTTCCTAAAAATAAAAGGAAAAATATGGTATCATTTTATCTCGAATATATATTTTTTTCAACAGAATTTAAAACACTTTTATTTCGCTTTGGTAGAAACCGTTTTTCAAACAACCAAACAACTCCCTTTATCTTCTGTCATATACCGACTGCTACGTATGTTCTCTCCCACTGAATTTGCTGCACTACTAATTTATGAAGAACTTTTTAAGTAAGGGATTTTAAAATATCAAAGCATGAAATATACGTTATTGTAATTTATGTACTTGTGCTTTGATTTGAAAAAAAAATAATTTCAGTTATTTAACACTGGATTTCAGAATTTATTTAAACGGATCTACCGTGTCCCAGTAATATTATTCATATATTTTTAATGTAACAAAATTTTGTTATGTATTATATATATATATATATTTTTTTTATTACTTTTAAGACCATAATGGATTACTTTAGTTTATTTTTTTTTTAGCAAGTTCTTTCTTTTCTTGCTGATTTGTTGTTTTTCAGCTTTTCTTTTTTGCCAGTAATTTCTAAGGGTTTCAGATCTTCTTGCCCTTTCTTGTTCAGAGTACACCCGGCTTATTGTTTTCTTGGGTTTTGATAGGAATCTTGTTTCTTAATTTTTTAATTTCTCATAGTTTCCGGTTTTCGTTTTTAGGTTTTCACGGGTTATGTCTAATTCCTCCATGTCTTTCTGTACTTCGTATAACCAGTTCGGTCTGCTTTTCTTGTTCCAGAAAAGTTTGATTATCCGTCTGATAAGTCTGGTCTCTTCCATTCTGAAAATATGCCCTAGAAAGGAAATGCTCTTCTTTCTAAATTTATTAGTTATCAGGATGATAGTTTTGTAAATCTCTTCGTTTGAAAAAATTCTCCAAATCCCGTCTTTTTTAATGTTTTTCCCGATGCATCGTCGTAGAATCTGTCTTTCAATCTTTTCCAGTTTGGCGTGATGTTTTCCCCCAAATATTTAAAGTTTACTACTAGTTCTATGTCATTATTGTTTATTTTTACTTTGCTTATGCATAGTGGGTCTCTCACCATAATTTTGGTTTTTTCGTATGAAATTTTTAGACCGATTTTTCCTGCAATCTCTTCCAGTGTTGACAGTTGGTATCTGGCCTCTTCTATATTTTGGGATAGTAGGGCTAAATCGTCCGCAAAGCCTAGGCAATTTACTGAGATACCTTTTCCAATTTTAACGTTGTCTTTATTTAATTTTTTCCAATCCCGTATATAAATTCAAGGGCACAGTTGAATAAAAGCGGTGACAGTCCATCTCCTTGTCTCAGTCCTGTTTTGATGTCGAATGGATCAGATATTTCTCCCCTGAAATTAAACTTGGATTTGGTATACGTTAGTGTTAGTCCGATGATTTTGACTAGTTTTGGGTGAAGCCCAAAATTTCTCAGGATTTTTAGCAGGGAATCTCGATGTACACAATCATATGCTTTCTTGAAATCAATAAAAGTCACTACCAGTTGTTTATTCCTTAGTTTATGATACCCTATAATTAATTTTAAATTTAGAATTTGTTCTGGGCAGCCTCGCCATGGTCTAAATCCCCCTTGGTATTCCCCTAGTTCTTGTTCCAGTTGGTCTTTGAGTCTGTTGTAAATTATTCATGATAGAATTTTGTAAGTGCAATCTAGTAAAGAAATTCCCCTATAGTTGTCAGGGTTGGTTTTATCACCTTTTTTTATGTAAAGGGTGAATTATTGCGGTTTTCCATTCTTCCGGAAATTCCTCTTTGTGCCATATTTTTACCATTTCTTTGTGGAGATTTCTGTGTACTTTTTCTGACGCGTTCTTCCATAATTCTGCAGTCAGGAAACTTTCTCCACTTGCTTTGTTGTTTTTCATTTGCTTCAGAGCTATCTTTACTTCTGCTAATGTTGGTGGAAGGATGTTTTCTCTTGGTGTTTTAATCTGGGTATTTGTGTTTATTTCCAGAAGTTCTTTTGGTTTTTCACAATTCAGAAGTTTTCTAAAGCTTTCTCTCATGATGTTGGCATTTTCTTTATCAGTGTATGCCAGATTTCCTTCTGAATTTCTTAACATTAGTGTTGGGGCATTAAATGTAGTGTTCTTCAGTTTAAAGTTTTTGTAATATTGTCTTGTATTATTTTTATGGAAGTCTTCCTTAATCTGTTCTAGTAATTTCTTGTGATACTTCCTCTTTTGATTTCGGATTATATTTTGTGCGAGTTTTCTTTGCATTCTTAGTTTTTGTTGGTTCTCTTCTGTCTTTCTTGATTAGAAGATTAACCAAGCCTTGTGTCTGTTTGCCAGTGCTTGATCACAGATAATGTTCCACCACTGGTGTTTCCTTTTTTTATCTGGCGGTGCAATTTCTGATGCTATTTCTTTTAGTTTCTCCACCAGGGCTTCTAGTTTGTTTTCAGTCCCTAGTAGGTCTGTTTTTTCGGTGTATGTGACATTTCCTGTAATTTCATTCTGGTCATATTGCTTTTTAAATCTTTTGTCCCTTGCAGATTTTCTCCGTGGTGTCATTTTGATTTTAATTTTGATTAAGTAATGATCTGAGTCTACTTCCAAACCTCTCATCACTTTTACATTGTAGATCTCTTTGTGTGAATTTTTTTTCCATACAGACATGGTCGAGTTGAAACTCTCCTAGTTTCCAGTTGGGACTTTTCCAGGTTTTCATTCTTTTGGCTTTTTTGGGTAGTCTGGTGAATTTAGACAAAAGGTCGTGATTTCTACAGTTATCCACCAGTCTTTGGCCATTTGCGTTTGTTCTTTTCTGTACAGGCCATTTACCAATGATATCTTGGTATATTTTTTTCCTTTCCCAACTTTGCATTGAAATCCCCTAATAGAATTTTGGCATGCCTTTTGTTTATTTTGGTAGTTATGTGGTCCAATAGGTTCCAGAAGTTTTCCACTTCCTTAGGGTTAGTCCTGTTTTTAATGTTTGTTGGTCGATGTGCGTTGATTAGTGTGTAGAATTTGTTTGCTGATTTTATCGTTAATGTTGCGATTCGGTTTGAGTACGCTTGAAAATCTATGACTGAATCGAGTATTGTATTTTTGACGATGAAACCTGTTCCAAACTGCGGGACATTTTTCATGACTTTTTTGCCAGGAATTCCTTGGTAGATTCTGAACCCTTATGATTCGTAGTGTTCTTGTGTGGTATTTCTCATTTCTTGTAATGCTAATATTACTATTTTCTGGTGTTCTAGTATGTTTGTGAGGTTTATGAGTTTCCCTATTTTCATTAGTGAATTAATGTTTAATGTATTATATTTTATAATATATTTTTTTTTAATTTATGGATCAAGGAACTAAATTAAAAAATACTTGACAAATGGCGGGCCTACAACCCACCGAGAAGTGTTACGTGGTTTTTATGTTTCATTACTCATTATTTTGTTAATTGTATTTGCTTATTGTAACTTTTTTCTTTTTCCTGTTTAGCCTCCGGTAACTACCGTTCAGATAATACTTCAGAGGATGATATGTATGAGTGTAAATGAAGTGTAGTCTTGTACATTCTCAGTTCAACCATTTCTGAGATGTGTGGTTAATTGAAACCCAACCACCAAAGAACACCGATATCCATGATCTAGTATTCAAGTCCGCGTAAAAATAACTGGCTTTACTAGGACTTGAACGCTGGAACTCTCGACTTCCAAATCAGCTGATTTGGGAAGACGCGTTCACCACTAGACCAACCCGGTGGGTTCATTGCCTATTGTAACTAGAAAACGTTCATGAATTTACCGTACTAACAACAATAAAAACGTTTACAACGAAAGCTTCAAAAAACATTTTTAGCTGTTTCTTGGTTTGCGATTTTCTAACACAGATTAAACTCTAATGTTTTCTTTTTTATCTCCGAAACACAAATATATTTTTAGATAAATCATTCTTGTCAAGAAGTATAAATCGTTCGTCCGCTGCGCGCAGCCGTCTGGCGCACCACCATTGATGCGCTCTGCGCCAATAGCAGTTAAAATAAAAATGTGAGCGCACATTAAACAAACAAACCCACGCACCATCCTTTTTATATTGACTAGCCGGGAGGCTCGCTACACTTGCCGGATAGTCTAGCCAGGAGGCCTGTTCCCTGGACCACCCTGGACCCTCGACGCGTTTGTGTCGTCATGTTTGTGATAATATTAAGTATTTTACGGGAATATTTTTTTAAGAAAAGAAATATTAGTGTGTTTGAATATTTTTCTGAACATTTTGATGGTTTTGTATTTAAAATAGGCTTAAGGAGTGAGTACATATAGAATTTATAGTTTTTAATAGAAATGTAATATTTAACGCTACTCATATTTATAACAAGGTGTATGCTTAAGGACACAGTCTTGTTCGTTTGATCTTACGTGTGTTCGTGTCAAGTTGTGTTAGTTGCCAGTCCAACTGCTGCTATTGGAGCAGAACGGACCACGTGATTTGTGCAGAGTGGATCGCGTTATCCACCGGGTGGCTGCTCACAAACGACTCTCCTGTTAAACAAAAAATATTTTTTTATTGCTAAATATTAACTAATAATCCATTTTTTTTATTAATTAAATCAATAAATAATAATTATAATAAATAAATAAAAATACAAATATCTAAATAGTCTGCGGTAAGAAATTAAAATTATGTTTAATCTGTAAGTTAATTGACAATGGAATGCTTCTAGCGGGAGAGAGTCGTGGATGAAGCCGTGTGCAACGTCTCTCTCACGCTAAATAAAGAATTCCTTTTTTAGTACTAAATATTATTTAATAATCCCTTTCTTTTATTAAAAAAATAAATAAAATTTATAAATAAATAAAACTCTAAGTATAAAATATAAATTAAAATAATCTTAGATTACTAATTAAATTAAGTAATCTGTAAATTAATTGATAACGAACTGCTTCTAGCAGAAGAGTCGTGGATGAAGCTGTGTGCAGCCGCCCGGCGCACCACCGCTTTGCTCCAGTAGCAGGTACTGGCGCTTTGCACCAGTAGCAGGGAGTGATGTAGAAGAAGTAGAGTGTAATAAATAAAACAGGAAAATGTAATTATAGTCTGTTTCATTATTTTGTAAACAAAAGAATTAAACAGGTTTTCACGTATAAAACAAAGAGTAAAGGTTTTATTTAATCAAATACAGTTATATTCCGTCGCCTCAGTTATTCTAGAGAAAAATGCCTATCTACTTCTACTGCAAGAATTCGGTCTGTAGACCTGTTGCAGCTTCAAATTGGATCCAGTCCTTCCTCGGTCTACCTACATTTTGGGTATGTGATTGATGCATATGACAGGATCTCGTAGTCAGTATCGATCGTTATCCATCCTTTCTACACGCTCGAACCAACTCCATTATTGCTCTTCAATTCTTGAATTCACAGTATAGACTCCAGTTGTGTCTCTAATAACTTCATTCCTCAGACGGTCTACCCTAGTGACCCCTAACGTCCTTCTCAGAACTCTCATCTCAGCAGCTTTCAAATGGCTTATATTCTTATGTTAAAACCAATGTTTCACTACAAAAAAGTCCAGCAAGAACTGCCGTCGTCTTGTAAAATTTTAATATTTTATCCTTGTTTTAAAGGATCTAGATATGGTACCACATTTATGGTTAAAAATTTTTATCTTATTGTTTACATCTATTTCTCCAGCATATGTTATTAAAAATCCTAAAAATTAAAAAAATCTGCATCTGTACCCCACTATAATTACTCACTAACAACTTACACCGTCTGGCATATTTATCAATGAAAGCCATCAATTTGGCCTTTGAAGAAGAAACTTCCATATTATACTCGTATATATCAGCAACCTTCCACAATTTATGCAAGACAGTATATTAATTTTCTGATATAATTAATGGTTATCAGCATACATAACGAAAAACCATTCTTCAGTGAGTTCTGCGAACGTCGGATTCTTTATCTATGTTCTTATGAAACCGTCTAAATATAAATTAAATAATACGGATAACATATTTTACCCTTGTCGCATTCCTTTGTCTACTGATTCAGTTAAAATGTTTCCACCTTTTTCCTGAATACAAATTCTTGTGACGTGATAAATATTCTCAAAAACTGCTATCAATTGCACTGGAACACATCTACGCTTGATTATTTCCCGTATTTTATTCCTAACGACCGTATCAAAAACCCTCACATAATCCACAAAGACCACATGGGTTTCACTGTTAAATTCTCTTCTCTTTTCAGTGACCTGTTTTATAATATAAACATCATCAGTATATGACCTCCTACTAACAGAATTCTTTATTTATTTAACTGCTCTCAAAAATGGGTCTAAGCCTATTTGTAACAGGCTTAGATCTATTACCAAAGAAAAACAATATTGGATAATTTTTAGTTTAGGAGTCTTTTGAAAAGCTCTATTTATTGGCAATAGCTTGAAGAAAATACATTTAAAGCGATTGTCACTCAGTTAGTTAATACTAGTCTCTTGCATTTTATTTTTATTCATTTAATTTTTGAGAAAAAAAAACCTGAAATGTTTAAGGTCGATAAGATCAATTTTCCTTAATTTTCTCTTACCATAAACGTAAATCATAAAAGTGTTTAAAAGTTGTATTTTGATCAAAATTTAAATATTGATAAAAAACTGCTATATTTCGTGGAAAAGAACAAAAAATTTTTGTGAATTCAATTTAGATATTACGTCAAAGATCTCCTGTTTATCTATTCTACAATTTCTTGGAATTTTTTGTATATTTTTCCCTGTATAAAAGTAACACATTATTGAAAAAAAAAATCTTTAGTTAGATGATTAGAATATATGCAACGGATATATTATATTTATATTATATATTTACTATATTATATTTTCAGTCGGTTGATTGATATGTTTTTTTCTTTTCCTTTATCTGCTTTGAAAATAAACACCCACCTAAAAACAAACTTAGATTTCCTGATGGATAACTTTCTCACGTTTTCACAATTTTGTATCATGTGGGAGTATTCAGTTCAATTACTAAATCGTTCATTCAGAAAACTCGTTTAAAATTATACGTCTTAGTGTTTATATTAAACAAAAATTACGTTTGTAAAATAGTTCTCTAATATTATTTTATTAATATAGATTTATGGCAAAAATCCCAAAACCAGCCAGTCGGTAAGTTCTTTAAATTTATTTTATAATTATCATAAATTATTTAATCTTCAAACCATTAGATTTTAATATTCTAATCATTTGGTGTTAGAGACATGGACAAGATTGGCGAGTGTGCTTCTGTGGTCTACAAGGGCTGTTCGGACAATTCTTACGGCGGTCCGTGGAGTACGGAGGGAGAAGGATGGGAAAACGTCTTCTCGTTCATCTTACACGGGCATCACTATCGTCGATGCTGGCAGATAAGAAGCGACTTGCGGGTCCTCCGACTACTACAGTGGTGGTCAAGGTAGAGGGGCAGTCCTTTTCAGATCTTCACCGGTCGGTGAAAGGGACAGTTTCACCAGGGGAAACCGGAATCCTCTCCGTCCGGTAGGCCCAAGGGGAGAACCTTCATGTACGGGTTCGGGCGGACCAACTCAGCAAGGATACTACCGAAAAGGTGGAGGGTGCTACTACGGTCCTGGCTGGTAGGGATGGCAGAAGAGTCCATGTCCTGGTTAAGGATGTGGATGAACTCACGCTACAGGTCGAGTTTCTTTGGGAGCTTCGCAAGATAGGTGAGTCGGTCACTATTGACGTCCTGTAATGCGGCCGGCTTACGGCCCCATTCAGGTTATTACACTGGTAGTGCCACCACTCTTGGCGGATAAACTACTGTCTGATTGGCCAGTTCGGATTAGTATGTCGAGTGGTGCGGAATACATCCGAAGATCTTTGCTTCAGATGTTGGAATCGAGAGTACAGGGCCAAGTTCTGTTCTGGGGCAGACAGAAACGGCCACTGTTTTACATGTAGTATGGCTGGCTATTGGACGCAAGGACTGCCAGGAGGACCGTAGGTACTTATCCTGCAAGTTGCATGGTCATGCGCCCGGGGTCGGGGATGTAAGATGGCTCTATAGGCATCTGGAACTGTTTCTTCGTAGGAACATCATGGTATCTCTGAGGGACAGCCCCATCCGGGAAGGAGTGGGAGACCTCGGTCTCCCGCTTACGATGATCCGTTGCAGTACAGTTGGGGGAAAATAAGACCTAGTCCCGGTAGGGAATCCTTTCAGGGGTCCTCCATTAGAGGCAAGGCGTAAAGACCGAGCCGGTGGGGGAATATTTGCGGTCCCCTCATTAGAGGCATGGCGCCTAAATGACCTAAAAGGCTATCTGGCGATAACTTTGTTGCCGACGAGGTAGTTAGAGCCTATGGCACGCCTTGGAGCCGAGTTTATGTTAAGCTTTGGATCCGGCTTTGTGGTGGGGTGGAAGAGAGAAAAAATTAATTAGATCGTTTTGTTGTAACTAAATAAGTATAAATATAAATATGTCGTCTTTTGTATACACTTTTCTCAACGTTTAAGGGTTTGTGTGATTTCTGAAATGAATGCTTTTCTGATGACAACCAATTAGAGAATGCCAGTGACAGATGATATAAAATAACGGCCACACTCAATTAGTTATAATTTGTATACGAATATATAAAATTTTGTGAAAAGAAATACGGTTTAGATATCTTCGTAATTGCTATCCTAAGTAGACATATTGCTTATATCGATCACTTTTTTCAACAATATTTGCACATATATTTAACGTCATTCAGAATAGTTTAATGATTTTTGGGCTATCAAATTTAGTAACTGAAACTGCCAAAAAATATGTTCATAATTAATTAAAGAAATTGGTCCTGAATGATGAGAATTATCTCATAAAGTAAATAAAAGCTAAAAAATTCATAAACTTCAGCGCATTTCCAGATAAATTTAATTAATTAATGCAGGTAGTAAAAATGTAATTTCATTCTTGGGTTTAAAATTAAGTAAGACACGGTTACGCTTAATATGTCTTTTACGGAAGAAGTTTATTTATTTTAAATTTTGAATAGTTATTTTAAAACCAATTTCATTTCCTTAATAAATTAAGTACGACACTACCTGTTTCGTTTTAATGTCTTTGTAAATAAGGAAATCTCCATTTAATAAAAAAGACTTTTTTATTTTTTAATTATTCTACATTAAACATTTTCTCTCTTAACAAGAAAAAATGTGAATATATACCGTAAAATAATAAAAATTATTATTATTCATTAATTTTCTTTGTAATAATTAATTATTATTAATCAGTTAACATTAGGATGATTATTCTATGATATCATCATGGAAGTGGTTATTTCAAAAATTCTTTTTGCGAAAGAACTTAATACCAGTTGACTTAACCTGATCTTCTTTATATTTTAACCAACATCAAGACAAGGTATGAATAATGCATCTCTTAAACAACCTTTTTAAACGATAATGAACTAATTATGTCTCTCATTAATCTTTCTTTTCGTACTATTTATTCCTTTCATTACAAAATAAAAAAAAAGATAATACCATTCTGATGAACAGAGAAAGAATATTATTAAAATAAAATACACATCTTTTAAAATACTTCTGGTATAAAATCATCAAAAAAATTTAAATATTACTTTTAAAGTTTTGATTGACATTTACATTCTTGTAGAATATAGAATAGAATATATTCCCATATAATAAAAACTTCAAGGATTGTGTAAACTATATGTCTTGTATGCTTTTCATGAAGAAGCCACTTTTGTTGGCAAACACAATGTGTTGGTCGATGAAATTGACACACGTACTAACAACTTATTTTGTAAAAGGTTTGTAAAGTACAAAAAATACCTTCTTTAGAAAAAAATTAATAATAATACAAAAAAAAACAGCCAATTAATATTTTTTCTTGTAGTTAAAGTTTTAACGTCTGACTCTTCAAAATTTTTTTTTGTTCTATATCTACCAGAGATTTATGTGAAAACCATTGTTATCAATGAACTAATTCTGATAGTTGCAGGTTCGTACCAACTGAAGGGAATAAATAGATAATTTCAATAATTACGAGTATGTTACCAGTGCTCTTAAGTCACTAGAAATCAGATGGGTCCGTGTCATTTCTGGTGTTCCTGAAACTGAATAGCACCCTAACCTGTTAAAGATTAGTAAAACTACCAGGTTCTATGTCGAATTTTAATTTTATCTAAATTTAGGTTATTTCCCTTATTATGATAACTGCTACAATTAGATCTAAATCTAAATAAGTTATGATTTTTGATGTACTCGTACTATTGATAATAGGATTTCTACTTCCCACATTAATAATGCACCATATTAAATGGTATCAAACAGGATAGCTCAATAAAAATAAGTTCAATAACTCAGTATAAATTTATTTTCATTTTTAAGTAATTCAAAGGATAAGTTTTAAAAAAAGGTTATCCAATCCTTTCGGAAAGATTGCTAAAAAGAATCTAAAATCATACATTTTTAGCGTTTGGCCTATTGAAAATAAATTTAAAAAATTAAAACTACTATGTGTCTGATATTTGTAAAACCTGTTTGTAACTCTATCTTAGGAAATCGAATCAAATTTTAGAAACCCTATGTGATTCACGAAATTTTCCAATAACTATTGACCTAAATAAAAAGATTTAAATTAACAGTACCGTAATATTTTGGTTAAATCGAACCAGAATATCACAATAGTCCGTCCTTAAAACCTTTTCTTGATAATTTTGTCATACAAAATAAAGTATCTTATTACAAACTGTATATTGATTTTGATTTTTGATTTCAAAAAAATAAAATCTAAATATCTTTATTATTGTTACTAATAAGAGAAAGAAAGTTGAATTATTTATCCAATTCAATTTCAGTTAAGTCATAGGATTTTATGTACAGAAAAGATAAGGACGTGAAAATTCAGATAGGATTGGCAGCAGCGCATTATTCTTAATATCACTAAAGCAATAATGGTCTAGTAACGACCGTTAGTCGTAATGGGATTACTGTTATTAGCTAATGTAAACCCTGTTATAGGACCACATTGCTTACTTCATTAGGTTTGATAAAACGAATGAGAGATAGTTCAGTTCGAACATAGAGTATATCAAGGTCGTTATGTTTTATGTGAAGGTTTCCTGATTACAAAATTTTCTGAATAATTTTTTTCAAGTATGCGACAACGTAAAAGCTTCTGTATATTTCTGCGGGCAAGGTAAACGAAGCAAGAGGCAGTTTGGGAAACCTACTTACCAAACAGAAAAAAGCCTGCACGTATGTATAAGTGGTTCATTGCGACATTGTGTTTAAAAGTGTTAATTTACTTAATAAGTTATTTACGATGTATTTCTACAGTGATAAAACTAAGCACTGATCTTACTAGGATTCTGAGGTAATCTGTCATTTATAACTTATGTAACATAACTAATTTTTATTATTATTATTATGATAGAACATTTTAAAAATAAATTTAGTATTTTTTAAAATAATTCTGAGTTTAGTAATAATTAAATTCAATTGACACTAATTAATAGTTTCTAATGTATAAATGTTAGACAAATTTATTTTAGATTTAAAAAAAAATAATAAAAGGATTCCGAATGGAAAGTGAAATTTAGTTTTTTGTTTTTAATATAATCTATAATTTTAAGTCTAGTTAAAACATATCAGGTAAAACGTATTAAAGACTCTAGTTAAAACGTATTAGGTAAGACTCCTTATATTTCTTTAAAAGGGTTTAAAACAGCTATACTTCAAGATCTGACAACACATTTCCTAGCATTCAACAGAAACACGCAATTATTGTTTTTTAAACTATATTTTACTGAAGTCGGACTTGTGTTAAATATTATTTTAATTTCAATAAACATACTAAGAATTTTATATTACCTTTCTTTTGTATCTATTCTATGTTGTGGATATTTTTCAAAATTTAAAATAAAATCCTTAAACGTGTGTTTGAGAAAATACGAGTTAGTTTTTTAAAATAGTATTCTGATAATTATGATGCTCATGATGATGAAGAAAAGAGATTTGGGAGAGAGGGGAAAAGTGGTAGCGTATTGATCGCAAAGTACGCTTTTGCCTCAGCATTTCTACTAGTCTGGTCTGGTCCATCTACTTCAAACAATAAACCACATTCACTTCTCCAAACCATTCCAATACTCTTTCTCTATCTTTACGTCGTCAATATTTACTGCACATATAACCTTCACAGTAAACAGTTTTATTAGTTAAGTTTTCCTTGCAGTATATAAACCACTCCCAATCCAGCAGTAAAATTCACATGTTTGTTTGATATTAAAACAATTATTTACGTAAACCGTTATGAGAAAATCGCGTATAATTCAGTTTTGTTACTACGTTGTACTAGTTGTATGATATTGAATGTAAATGAATTTCCCTTACTATCTATTTCATTTAATACACCATATATAATCGGTAAATATATAATGATGAGATTAATATTTAGGTAATATAAAATTCTTAGTATGTTTATTGAAATTAAAATAATATTTAACACAAGTCCGACTTCAGTAAAATATAGTTTAAAAAACAATAATTGCGTGTTTCTGTTGAATGCTAGGAAATGTGTTGTCAGATCTTAAAATATAGCAGTTTTAAACCCTTTTAATGAAATATAAGGAGTCTTACCTAATACGTTTTAACTAGAGTCTTTAATACGTTTTACCTGATATGTTTTAACTAGACTTAAAATTATTATTTTAAAAACAAAAAAAACCCTAACTTTCACTTTCCATTTAAAAGTTTACTTTTTTAGTAAATTATTTTAGTTAGATTGTCTCATAATAGATTGCAAATCCCGTTACAGTTTGGCAAAAATCAAGGCCCTTATTTTAACACAACATAATATCAAAATTAAATTATGTTTAATATTTTAATAATTATTAGATTATGTAGAATTTGCTCCTGACTTAAGAAACAATATGATATGATATGTTTTAACTAGACTTAAAATTATTGATTATTTTAAAAACAAAAAAAAACCCTAACTTTCACTTTCCATTTAAAAGTTTACTTTTTTAGTAAATTATTTTAGTTAGATTGTCTCATAATAGATTGCAAATCCCGTTACAGTTTGGCAAAAATCAAGGCCCTTATTTTAACACAACATAATATCAAAATTAAATTATGTTTAATATTTTAATAATTATTAGATTATGTAGAATTTGCTCCTGACTTAAGAAACCGTCTACATAGATTTAGTATAAAACTGGAAAAGATAAGTCACTCTCAGAAGTGGTAATCATATAAAAACATGTATATATATTTGCAACTTAATGTATATATATATATTTTTTTTTTTTTTTTTTTTTTTTTTTTTTAAGGGCGAAAAATGGTTGAACGTTATCATCGCCCGGAAAATAAATAAATAAATAGATAATTAACTAAAAATAATTTAAGGTTTTTAGATTAAATTAAAACTTAAAACTACTATCACAGAAACAAAATCCGGAATGGGTGTAAAAGGCCCATTCTCGGATAACAAAAACACTAATATGTAACTTAAAACTCTGTTAAAAACTATCACATTAAAAATAAATAAAACTTAAAACTATGTTAAAAACTATCACATTAAAAATAAATAAAACTTAAAACTAAAAAAGGAGATAAAACTTAAAACTAATATCACAAAAATCTTATAACTAATATCACAGACGAATTTAAAAAACAAAAAAAATCCGATAGGGAGTGTAAAAGGTTCCCTACTCGGATAACAAAAACAATACATAGGACAATACATACAATTACGAAAGAACACATACTTATTAAATTTTTTGCATTAACCCTATACTATGTAAAAATATAAACATCCGGTTTAAAACCTCCTTATCGTCACGCAAGATACCACGGATGTTACTAGGTAATTTAAATTTACGACGCAATGCCGCATAACATATGCAGTCCACGAGTATGTGGCGCACAGTCACGCGGCAGTTGCAACTTGCGCATAGAGGTGGTTGTCCTCTTGTAAACAGGTACTCGTGTGTGACTCTCGTGTGTCCTATCCGCAATCGACAGAGAACTACTTCCTCTCGCCGGGGTTTTCTGTATGAGGAGTTCCATGGTAACACAGAATCTTTAATCTGACGGAGTTTATTATCAACGGTAGCTGTCCAATCACCTTGCCACCTTGTTCTTAATAATTGTTTTACATAGTTAATGAAATCAGAAGTAGCAACTCGGGTGGTGAAAGGAGGCTGGTTACATGCTTCTTTGGCAGCGGAATCTGCATGTTCATTACCTGGAATCCCTACGTGGCTAGGGACCCAGCAAAAACTTAATTCTGTGTTGCGATTATTCAACTCAGCGATTGCGTTGTAAATTTCAATGACGATAGGATGTTTGGAATAAAAGTTCTTTAAGGCTTGGAGAGCACTACACGAGTCACTGCAAATAAGAATTTTTCTATATTTAGGGTTAATGATGTTTAGAGCCTTATTTATAGCAAATAGTTCAGCGGTAAACACACTCGTAATACTGGGGAGACCAAACATATAAGTTCTCTCATTGACAACAAAAGCACACCCAACCGTATCGTTTTGTTTCGATCCATCAGTGTATACAACCGCGTCTGGTTTCGTCTTGGAGAGAACACACTGAAACATCTGCTGAAAGACGATAGATGGTGTTGATTGTTTATTACATGTAGTCAGGTCAAAATTAAAATTTATGAGGTTTATTCTCCATGGAGGATATGAGCAAGGGTACATAGGAAAGAATGACGGTGTGTCAACATTTATATGCTGCAGCAGACGCCAGGTACGGACACCTACAGGTGCAGTACGACGTGGATGATCCTCATACTTTCCTAGATTAGGATTTTTAAAGACTGACTCAAGAGCCGGGTGATTTGGCTGTCCTCTGAGACGAGCAAAATACGATAATAAAAGCTGGTCTCGTCTATCCCAAAGTGATGGTTCACCACAGTCTACAAGTAAGCTTGCGACAGGACTTGATCTAAACGCGCCTGTGGCAAGCCGAAGGAAAGCATGATGTACACTATCCAGCATTTTAAGCACGGTTTGACGAGCTGATGAGTAGGCCACACAACCGTAATCTAAACGGGAGCGAACAAAGGAATAGTAAAAACGTATCATACATGATCTATCGGCTCCCCAGTTGGTGTTAGTAAGGACTCGCATCATATCTAAAATTTTGGAACATTTTGTTTTCAATTCTTTTAAATGTTTGACCCAAGTAAGACGACTATCAAAAATTAAACCTAAAAACTTAACGTAATTAGAGATAGTAATAGTCTCACCGTTCAGAAAAATTTGCGGAATAGAAGGGTTTCGTAGCCGAGAAAAAACTACACATTTTGTTTTTTCGGATGAAAATGTGAAACCAGTAATCCTGGACCAAGCTTCAAGGTGATATATAGATATATATATATTAAAAGTAGTGGTAAATTACTCTGTAGTCTAATGTAGTGATTTGGTATGCCTGTTATATATATTTACTTGCCAGTTGTGAACGTCAATTCAAGGACTATTTATTTATTACTATCGAAAATAAAATGTTCGAATAACTGTGCCTAAATGTACCTTCCAGTATTCAGAAGTTATACCGCTGGATCATTAATGTCTTTCAATTAATACCTTGTTAATAAGATCAATTATATTTTTATTATATGTAATTTACCACAAATTTAGATACATTTCGTTTATTTTAATGTTGTACTCGTATTATTAGTAACTTATTTCACATTGTTGAGGTTAATTATGATGTACATGTACAATATTTATATTTTAGGAAGTATTATATTAAGGTATTATTTAGATTCACATTTAAGTTACATCTTTAAGAGAACTGAATTAATTACATCTTTAACTGAATTGAATTAATTAACAATAGTATTGTAAAGACAAAGTATATATTATAAAACAGCTGATAAACTCAGTTAGATTAACATATTTATATGCCTTACATAATTAAGAAGAAAAGAGTTACATAGTTTGTTTATCATTAATAAGGAGGACATAAAACTGAACATAACTTCCCGTCAAAAATCCCGAGAATTTTTCCGTTATAATCTACGATGCTGTATAATAACATGATTATTGAAGAAAAGTTACAACTAATAACATGGAATAAATTATTTTAAATGTATATTATACAATATGATATAAATATCAGAGAAAAAAAATTAATTATACATATCGCTTATAGATAAATTATTGAATCAATAGTTTCAAAATATGAACACATCGGTTCTACATAATACAGTAATGAATAATAATAATCATAGAGTTCGGATATAAAATAAGTTGCTTATCAGCAATATTTCCTTTGTAATATGTAAGGTCATATATATTTCAATAATAATTTTTCTAGTAAATCGGGTAATCTATACCACTTATTGTACCTAACTCATACAGATATTAATTTTTTTTTTTAAAAATGCTGTTCGTGAGTTCTTATGACGTCCAGATGTATTCATTGGCGAGCATCTCACTCGAGTGAAGATTTAGTGTAAATCTGGTATTCGAACCAATTTTTGTACCTAATTCATATAAATATTAGGATTTATTTAAAAGTGTTGTTCGTGAATTCTTATGACGTCCAGGTGTATTTATTGGGCAGCATTACACTCCAATGAAGATTTAGTGTAGATAATGCATTAATATCAGAAATATATTCCGATCGGAATCGATAATCCGCTAAAATAAATAATACATAAATATCGGAATATATTCTAAGGTTTCCATAAACTGAAAATGATTTTTATTTAACACGTTGTTATTGATAACGTTGTTACAGACTGATGCTTTTTAGATGACTGAAAATATTTAATTCTGTAGTTGAACTCAAAATTAAAATATGTTTAATATTTTAATAATTATCAGATTATGTAGAATATGCTTCTAACTTAAGTAACCGTCTACATAGATTTAATATAAAACTGGAAAAGATAAATCACTCTCAGAAATGGTGATCATATAAAAACATGTATATATATACGAGGTGTGATCAAAAAATACGGTGAATAATTTTTTATTAAAAAAAGTAATAAGGTTATATAGAATTCGATTTAATCTCCTTCAAAGTACTGTCCTTGGCTAGCAATGCACTTATCCCAACGTTGACTCCATGACTGGAGGTATTTCTGGAAGGCGTCTTTCGGAAGGGCTTTCAGCTGCTCGATCGTGGCCCTCTCAATCTCAGCAATGGTGTCAAAACGTTTTCCTTTAAGCACAATTTTAATTTTTTGGAAGAGCCAAAAGTCGCATGGTGCTAAATCCGGTGAGTATGGCGGATGTGGACAGACAGGAACACTTTTTTCGGCCAAAAACTCGCGAATGAGAAGCGAGGTATGACACGGCGCGTTGTCGTGGTGAAGAAGGAAGCCATTGGTCCATTTTTCTGGTCGCTTTCTTCGTACGTCGTTAAAAGTTAAAATGCTTTAAACGGATCCTTACGAAATGTTAAGGTCTTCCGATAGCTTTCGAATAGTCATTCGCCTGTTTGAACGAACCATTGTTTCCACTTTTTGCACATTTTCAACTGTTTTTGAGGTTTCGCACGCTGCTCGTCTTCAACAGACTCAATTCCGTTTTTAAATCGGTCGTACCACTTGTACACAGTCTTCAAAGTTACCACATTATCGCCGTACACCGATTCTAACATTTCGTGAGCTTCTTTGGCACTTTAAAACAAAACTTAATGTTAATGCGTTGTTCAAAATCCATGTTGCGCGACAGACACGATAAACACAGCCTCACTCTAGCGGCTCTGGCAGCTGACTGGCAAGCTCGAACGTGCTACAACTTGTCCCTGCCTGTCTCAGTTGATCACGCTATTGGACAAATTACAGCATATGGATGTAGCGTCGGTAGTTGCCGCTATAAAAATTCATTCACCGTATTTTTTTATCACACCTCGTATATATATATATATATATATATATATATATAACTTAATATATATATTAAAAGTAGTCCTAAATTACTATGTAGATTATTGTTGGCAACTACTTGTAATATACAAATAAATTTACTACATATTTTATTCCATTAATCTACTTCAGTAAAAAGAGGAGGTAATCATTTCGACATGTGTGCTTCTTTATGTATGTGCAAACCTTACTTTTAATCAAATTGGCCTGTTCTGGTGAGTGCATTTTTTTTAGAAGAAATTTCTGCAGTATTATCGTTGTATCCTTTTCCTATAAAATTAGGTAGAATATTTTTGTAAATAGATTTTTATAGAATACATAGACAGTTTTAAAGGTTTTTTCATAATGTAGTACTGGATTATTATAGCTTAATATAATTTAATGTGATTTCATTTCTTCGGAAAATCTCAAAAAAATCTGGTGGAAAATTGTGATAAAGTAATAATAAATATTTTGCATTTCAGAACCTTTTGTCTAGGAAGAATCTCTTTATGCCGTTTCTTTTATTCTTTCTCTTACTTTTATCGAGGTACAGATTTCTTCCTTTGCGTTTTTCAAGGTGGTGATTTCATACGATCATTTCATATGTTCGTATTAAACATTCTATTTAAAATTTAGGTCTACCTAAATGTTAAATAATAATCTCAAAAAAATACTCCAAAATAAACTAATAAAAAAATAATAATAAATAAAAATAAAATAGACACAAATTAAATATCAATCACTAAAAGATAATCATTTAAATTTCAACCTTCTTAAATCAGTTTTGTGTTAAAGATCACTAAGTTGGTAATTTATTTTTTTTTTAATTCGGTATATATTGCTAAAAGTCGAAGTGTAAAGAATGATATACTACTATTAATATTTTTTTTTTATTTTTACTAAAGTTTTTATAATAGATTTTCCTATACGGTTTTGAATTACTGACTTTCTGGGTTATTAAGTCATCTAAGTTACTAAACAAGTAAACTTCCTTTCTTTTTTCTGTTTAGCCTCCGGAACCACCGTAAGGTATTATACATCAGAGGATAAATGAGGATGATATGTATGGATGTAAATGAAGTGTATGTAGTCTTGTACAGTCTCAGGTCGAAAATTCCTGAGATGTGTGGTTAATTGAAGCCCAGCCACTAAAGAAAACCGGTATCCACGATCCAGTAAAGCAAGTAACATAAAGCAAATTTATTTTAAACCCTAAATAGAGTGTTCATTAACTATTTATTTGAATGCCAATTTCCTTTATCATATTCAACATTACTCATTGGTTTTTATATTTACTATTCTTCACGAATACGAGAGTGCCAAAAAATAAACAAACTATAACAATGTACAATATACTTCGTATTTGGTAAAAAAAACACCTGAATCTCTGCATCTTTTTTTAATTTTCTTTTGAAAGGTAACGGCAAAATTCTTTAATGCCAAAATAGTGTAATTTATACTAAAATAAGCGTAATCTTTAGGGTAATACATTTGTTGTCAATCAATCCTTCCGCTTTGTCATGATTTAAATAGAAAATTCGTTGTATAGTTATACAGAAAGATTTCTATTATTTGAAGGCTGTTGTTTTATGTTACCTACTAGATTATATTTTTTTTAAAGTGCAATTTAAGTAATGTGAAATACGTTTTTTAATTCACTATACATTTATTTAAATATAATCAACATTTTTAAAATTAAAAAATTATACAAAAAAAAATTAGCCTAAAATATGTGTTTATTTTCTAAGTACTGTACAAAATAGATCACATTTTGAAAATAATCTGTAATTTTTCTCTCACAATTTCCACCACAATAAAAAATGTATGATGAAATTCTTATTACTTCATATTACTCGTACTCCTGTTAATTTGTATTACTACATGATAGACGAGCAGAAACCAAAATCAACAAGAATAATTCACTACATTTTTTTTTCAAAAAGATAACGACATTTAACGATAAACATTTTTGCAAAAAAAAAAAAAAAAATAAAATAAAATAAAATTAAAGGTAATTAAGTGTTACTTTGATTAGAAAGAAATTTAAGAAGGTTCTTTTTTTATTGTTATTCCTGTTAATTATCAGGTTACATAATAAAATTTTTTTACTAGTAAAACGTTAAATCAAGTAAAAGTTAATGTATCAGGTATCATAGAATATATAATATACGAGTATATGTAAGCAGAATATAACCCTAATGTTTTATCAAATCTTTTCTAGTATTATTCACACAGTTAAAATATTTATGAATTTCTTAGAAAATTCTGACAAAAAACATTGTTTTTAAACATTTATTACAAAATCTTTCAATCCGTTATTGAGGTACCTGTTTGAAAAACTGAAGCAAACAAAAAAAAATACACTAAGCGTGTCCGATTTGGAATATATATCATCAATTTTCCTTATATTCACGAGAGAGAAACCTTCTGAAATATGAAACAAACTTTACTATACACTCAGTAGGATATACACTCAATCTCACAACTGAAAAGTTTAGCCGTTGTTTTCTACTGCTCTTCTTGAGCAGCTTTTAGTATTCTAAACACAAAATTGAAATCCTGCATGCTCAATAAGTTCCGAGTAGTTCAATAATAAAAAATCTGACAACACATTCGTAGAAATTTCCCGTCACGCATATAAAAAATACTTAATTTAGCACGTCAATACTACACTAACTCTCCTTGTGGTGACAAGGGAAACTATTGACGCAATATACCCACTTATCCACTGGTTTAGAGCATTTTTTGAAGTAAGGTTGCGATTTTGCAAAAAAAAGGTTTTTTAAAAATATTATTATTTTTTAATTGTTAATAAATTTGCCTAAGAAAAATAAGACAATTCGGTAAAATCTCAAAGTACTGAGGGTAACCTTGCTCTACAGACTCACCCCATTGACCTTTTAAGTTGAAAATCTAATTGCTTCAATGCCCCATATATAGAAGTAATCTGACCAAGTTTGTTCAAAATCGGTCTAGTAGTTTTGGAGATATAAAGTTATTTAGAGCGCGACACCGAAGAAACATATACGAACATCGGAAAATTTCCATTTGCTTTTTGGTTTCCTTAGGTGTCAAAACGTCAAGATCCGGTGAAAACCGCATATGCCCAAATTGGATCGATTACAATATTTTCTCTTCTAAAGCTATAGCGGTACACCGGAAAGTAAAATCTACATTAATGAAAGTAAGCGTCCACTGTAGTCATCAAGCTTTTTAGGTTGAAATATCAAGGCTTAATAACAGAAAAAAAAGTAATTTTCTAGCAAACAGTACTTTCATATGTGATTTTTTACGATAATAGTTTATTCGTTTCCCCTGTCAATCGTAACTTATTCCTGCTTTGAGAATTTCAATAATTTAAATAAATCTTTTGGTTAAATTATGAATAATTCTATACCTTGGGTACTGTATTTTTTATTATTTATATTCTCGGTTATATTTTCTTGTTTGAATACAGAAAACATAATAGAACTGCCCACAGAATTTAAGGATTTTTCAGCTTATATATAGTGACCCTAGAGTTGTTTAACTGTGAAAAAAAACAATACAAAAAATTAGTATTTCAATATTATTAACTTTGTATAATTTTAAAATTAATAAAAAGCAATCGTAATTCGGTATTATAAAATGCAACAATATGTTTAAATTGTGTGGCATTCACTTCGTTACAATTTTGTCAACGTATCACTGGGGTTTACTTTATTATTATTCAGCATTTCAAGTTCAACTTTATTGATTGGTCATGAATGATTTAAATCTCTGGGGTTTTAGGCCGACACACGCGCATACACTCAAACACATGCGTTTACCTCTGTAATATCATCAATAACGTAACACCTTTTTATATTTTAATGTGTTTATTTTATTTATCAATTTGTGTAGCTGCTCCTATACTTGTTTTTTTTTTTACTGAGTCCTCTAGAAGTGGCATTGGTCTTCAAATCCTTTGTTATTTTATTTTTAATTATTCTTCCTAATTAAATGTTTATTTTTTTACTGAACCTAGACCAATTTTTCTTTAATCAGAGTAATTAAATGTTACTTTGATCAGAGCAAACTTTAAGAAGGTTCTTATGTCATTGTTAAATTCTGTTAATTATCATTTACTACTAAAACGTTAATTCAAGTAAAAGCTATTAGGTAATATAGAATATATAATATACTTGTATATGTAAGCAGAATGTAATCCTAATGAGTTTTATTTTTGGTTTCTTTGAAAAAATGTTCCCATATTCGAATCCTGTAGTTAAAAAAATATTATTTTAATTTCATTATGATAAGTATTGTGTATACAGAAACTTACTGTACAAAAAAAAAATTTGAAGTTAACCTTTTAATAAAAAAATTATTTATTTATTCGTTTTCTCATATACAAAAGTTCAGAATCGGTTACAATAATTCCATTTCTTTTTACTTCCTTGTACGAAATAAAGGAATCATTGTGATCTCGAAAAATTTCGGTTTTCCGATTTTAACGGAAATATACATTTTGATCATCCCTGAATCCATTTTGACTAGTTTCGGTGTAACGTCTGTACGTAAGTATGTATCTAGCATAACTCAAAAACGATTAGCCGTAGGATGTTGCAATTTTTGATTTAGGACTGTTGTGACATCTAGTTGTGCACCTACCGTTTTGATTGCAATCGACTCAATCAAAAGTGTCCAAAACAACCCAAAATCAAAAATATTTGGGTTTCGGACTTTTTCTTAACTGCAGTAATAAGCTCCCAATAAGAGATTTTCAACAATATATTATAAGTTGTACTATTTTTACTGGTTCCAGGGTTATAACCAAATGAAATTTTAATTAATGAAAAATTTGGATACATCCGATTCAAATCTGACTTCATTTCCTTTTTTTAATTTTTTAATTTAAATTTACTGATTTATTAATATTTTTTAATCAGTAAAAATAAAATGTTCCATAAATAATAATGAAATAATAAGAATAAAAAAAAAAGAAAAATACAAGAAGTTATTAATGAAATAAATTTTTATGTAATTTTCATTTTAAAAAAAAATATGTATATGTAATTTAATAGGTGTACAAGGAAGTCATGTGGTGTCCACATCAGATTTTTTGTACTAGTGTACTAGTGTATTAGGTATTTAATTTTAGTTTGATATAGCAGGAAAATATAATTTTTGTCTTATCAGACTTCGTAGACCGCCTGAACGCCCCCAATTTTCTGTGGGCTATCTACGGCCCCCGCTGAAAAACTCCAACGCCTAAAAGGGGGTGTTATCGCTCTTTTTGAGAACAAATGGTGTATGCAAATACTTATACCGTACAGGTAGTCATAATTTTTGTCTAAGAGCTGAGTGACAGTTACAACTTTTATTTTTCTTACTGCAGATATAATAAGCAAGTCTGAATAATAAAAATATCTCCAAATCTCTAGTTAACTTTTAGATCTAGATATATGTATACTATTGTTCTAAGTCTGTTAAATGACGCAGTAATAACCTGTAATGATGGTATATAGTCATCTCAGAAATTATATAGCCTGGTAAAATCAGTGACGCAATGTCTTATTACTATATAAATACTTAGGCGTAATTTTTAAATCAAGATAAGGAATATGTATTTACATAAAACAACTTTATATTTACTCGTTTAAATTTCACCAACACTAGATGTTCCGCTTAATCATTTTAAGCTCACTGATGTACCAAAAAAAATCTGACGTGGACATTACATGACTTCCTTGTACTCCTATTGATTTACATATACACATTTTTTTTATAAAGAACATACATAAGTACGTAGAATTTTATTTCATTAAAAACTTCTGATAATTTTTCATTTTTTTTTTTTTTTAATTGTTATTATTGAATTATTATTTATCGTAAATTTTTTTTGTACAATTAGTATTATTATGATAGTTTTTTTGGTATTGATTTATTGTAAAACATTTTGCAATCAGAGGTTATAATTAATAAATCAATATATTTAAATTAAACAACAAAAAGAGTTAAAAAAATGGATGAAGTCGAATTCGAATCCTTCCCCTTGTAAGATCCAAATATTTCATTAATTAAAGTTTTATTTGGCTATAACCGTGAAACCAATGAAAATAAGTACCACTTATGGTATATTGTTGAAAAGCTCTCAATGAGGGCTTATCACTGCAGTTAAGAGTTCAAAATCAATTTTTTTTTTATTTTGGGCTTTTTTGGTCCAACCGATTGCAATCAAAAGGGGAAGTGCACAATTACATGTTACAACATTCCTAAATCCAAAATTTCAACATTCTACGGTGATTTCAACAATCGTTTTTTAGTTACGCGAGATACATACGTATATACGTACGTACAGACGTCACACCGAAACTAGTTAAAATGGATTCAGGAATGGTAAAAATGAATGGTAGAAATCTGAAAACCTAAATTTTTCGCGATCATAATACTTCCTTTCCTTCGTCCAAGGAAGTAAAAAAATATATTTTACATACCTTGGGGAGACCCTATATCTTTAACATCCTTGGATGAAATGTTTAAAGATTTATAAAAGCCAAAATTTAGAAACTCATAAATATAGGGAAAATGAATAAACTATACTAAGCAACCAAAATTTTGAAAAAATTAACATTTTAGAAAGTGAAACAAATTTTAATGGAAGAACGGCTTTGAAAATATTGTACATAAAAATTTGAATGGTACATAACAGAGCTGATTTCGAGGGTCTAAATTATCACAGTATCTAATCATACGATACCAATATGAGGATTCCCTAAAATGTGCTTATAAAATAATTCTGAAAATATATCAAAGAAGAATCCGTTTTTTTTAGTTATTTTAACACCAAAATTTTAGCTCAACAAGTATATCATTAATCTATTAAACTTGTAAAAGAGGGCTAAAAATAGAGTTCAGCCACAATGACTTTAGTGAATCTTTGGCAAATTCTACGGAATACTTATTTCTAAAAAAATATTTATAATTCTTTCTGGTTTTCGTAACCGCAACATAAATTTGCGAGTAGAGATTGTCTCTTTAGAATTTCTTCAGAAATAAACAGTGTATAAGCATTAGATCATTAGATCATTAGATCCTAAGTATCCATTGATACTTCAGTTAAAAATTCTGCACCATAACTTTATTGTTGGTATTTGAACTCTAACGTGTATGTTTATTTCTTAAACTGCTTTAGACTGTGTTATGCTGAATTTTAAACTTCTTGCGTAAGATTTTATTTGAATAATCTGCTTTGTCTAGTGATGCGAAAAATTCTTGTGAAAACAAAAGTCTGTGTTTAGTAACATTTTCACATTGTTTAAAAATGTAATATGCTTAGAAACATCTAAGAAATTTTATTATAAAATTTAAGGAAATTATATCAAATTATAAAATGGGAAAAGGAAATGTTTTTATTAATATAGTAGCCGATGGAATTTCATGAATGATATTAATAAAATACTCATTTTTTTACGTATTACATCGGTAGGAAGAATGATTTAAATACTTTAAAAATATATCTTATCAATAATAAGTGATTTAATCATTTACCTTTAAAAAGTTCTGAGTAGTAATTATCCTACCTTAAAGAACCCTAAAGACTGTATTTAAAAATATTTGTTGAACAAAAGGACAAATTTTTTTATCGATGTAAGATCTGGTGAGAAATTAATCATTAGACAACCGTAAATGCTATTTCTACAACATGAAAAATATATTTAAACAAATTAAAATTGTTTGAAATTTGATTGGTCACCCATTACTTTATTTAATTAATACTGCGTAACGATGTTTAGTCCTTTAATCCCATACCTTGTTTTTTTTTGTTTTTTTTAGTTCGATTTATTTATTTTTTTACTTTTTTTTTTTGGCAGTCGTGTTTTTAATTTTTATAATCGATTTTATTATTGTAATAAATTGTTTCAGTAAATTACATTGTAAAGTGAAAAAAAAAAAACAACATCAATATTTAATAAGTTTCTTGCATAAAAATGAACATCATGGTAAATAAAAGTAACACTGATAAAAAATAAAAACTTACTGGAACAATTTTTTAAAGTAATTGGCTTGCACCTAAGTTTACTAAATATTTTTTTCAAAAAAAGTAGCCTAAATTATTTTGCAAAGTAAATAAGAAGCAAAATAACTTGGTTTACATAAAAATGCTAAGAAACACAGATTTCAATTAACAAAGAATATATGTAACATTACAACATAAACGAAAACAAAATCACTGTGAGTAAAAGTAATAAAAATAAGAAAACTAGAAGGGAACCTCTTATTTTGTATAGAAAACAAACATTATTAACATTTACTTGAAAAATATTTTGTCATTATTATTATTCTAACAAATTTGCAGAATGCCATCAAAGTAGGGTACAAGGCCATGAATAATGAGAGCATTTAGTATTTCCAATCTGGAATTTTGATATAGCTGTCAGGAAACATAATTTTAAAAGTAAATAATTTTATCTTCACGAGAACGTATACCTATACGATAACGTATACGTATATTGACGATCCATAAAATCTCCGCCTTAGAAACATCGTCTTTATTACAAAAATAAGTAATTGCGTTGTCATTTTGGGTAAATGAAGTCAAGGATTCAAATGTATCATTTGCTGCTGAAATGCTATTATTCTAATCAGAAGATCCAGGCAAAAAACACACAAATGTATCACAACCACATTTTCATAACTGTAGATCAAATTTTTAATCTTCTGAGTTGAAAAACCACTGGGAAATAAGAGATTTTTTAGCGAAGGGTGAGAATTCCTTACCTTAATTATTTTATTATGCAGCTTTCCTTTATTGTGCGAAGTCAGTTTTCGGCCCATATTGCCCATTCCAAAATGTTTTTTACACACATCACAAAAACATGATACAAATCTCTACCTCTTCTCAACCGACTGAATTTTGGATGTAAGTTTATATCTAACCGCTTGTCATTAAATAGAGTATTTTTAGATACAATTTTAAATCAATTATCTAAAATAAAATAAAAAATTCACGATGATTTGAGAGGAATCCCAAGAAAACAATAAACAACCTTTAAATTTAGCAGTGGTAACTTTTTGTTAAAATTTCACCAGTGAAAAAATTAACTGCAATTTGTTATAGTCCTCCTTTAATTCGAAAGAATAATTGGCGAACATAAATAAGAACAGGACATGTTAATTGCTGTTTCAAGTACGAAGTTGCAATGCGCTGGGCGATGGAGTCGAAACTTCCCAACATCGGGAAAGTACATCAAATATATATGGGCATTATTTAAAAAATACTTTATTAATATTTAACATAATCTTAATTCGAAAACAAAACTGCAATTCTCTGAAATTTTTTCTAAAAATTCCTGTCTTTTCCTAATTAAATACATATTTCCGGACTTCTCCTGCCTGTGGGAACCATGTAATACATTAAAGTACTTACTGCAGATTTGCAAAACTTTATTCGACTCCATTTTTAATTAAGATTTTATAAAAGTAAGTTATGGGCGTTTACGAACTCTACGTTTTATGATAATATGAATGAAAACGCTTTTTACATTATGTGGGATGAGAAAACAGAAGCGGGTAGAGGTGGAAATGAAATTAATTGCATCAGGAATTTTGAAGTGGGCTGACAATAATATACCGAATTCTAATATAGATGTAATGGTTAGACAGTTGCTCCTTTGGACAAAATAAAAATATTTCGATAATCATGCGTATCTTTTACATATTTCATAAGTACTTACAAATCAAAAACATAAATCAAATATTTTTGTTATATGCAAATTTTTTTACATTCATATTGAGGCAGATAAATTTCATGATCTGATTGAAAAAAAGCGAAACAAAATCGGAAAACTTCCAATTCTGATGGCCTAGGATCGGCAAAAATTTGTTCGCAACTGTTCTCTTAAATTCACGGTTTTTAAGAACGAGATTAATGATTTTAAGCAATACAAATATTTTAATCAAAATGTAGCCAAGTCAAACAGAATCTCATTAAATTAAATTCCCTTTGTTATAGAAAAAAAAGTTAACAAAGAACCAGTTATATTGACAAAAAAACACTTGAAAGTTGTACAGAATCGCCAGGAAGTCACCGTATCTCCTAAAGTAAGAACTAAAAATTTGTAATGAGTTAGAAATGAGAAATGTTATATAAGACAAAATTATTATTATATTTACTCACTTGATACATAGTATTAATTTTAGTAGTCCATCAAATCTATCTGTTCGTCCTTACCTTGCATGCAGAATTCTATACCTCGCCACAGCCTCTGCGACACGCGATAGAGCATGTCACACCATACCAGACAATTCCCTATAATGAATTGTCTGGCATGATGAGATAAAGTGTTTGTGGTGGCTATGATAACGAAACTGTTGACGATAGGGTACCGAGGCAGATCCAACGTTCTGGAAATTTTTAATTCAGAAACGTGCGGGCTGATAGAATAAAATGTGCAGATGCTCCATCCTGCTGCAGTCATACTCGTTTCATGCGATCCTTCCCTTGAAGCTGTGGTGTTAGCCGTTCCTTCAACATCTCTAAATAAGTTTGCGCATTCACGGGCCCGTCAAAAAAATAAGCACCAAACAAATGACGAACTATCGTTCCAGCCCATATTATGACATGCGGTGGATTTCTTTCCAATTTTGCTTACAAAAAAAAAAAGCCTTATTACATTTTTTTTTTACACGACTGCCCAAAATTACTCCTTTTTTGGAGTATTGTATTTAGGGTGTTTGAATATATGTATGTTTGTTCCACCATAGCAGCTCAACGGCTGAACCGATTTAGATATATTACGCTCATTGGAATCCTTACGTACTGGGAGTGTCATAGGCTATGTAAATATTTATATATAAATATATATATAGTAGTGATGATCTGCCCGTTGAAACAATGAGTTGAACTAATGAACTGTCAACTGTGAGCTTCTACGACTGTATGAGCTTGGTTTGAACTGAATGATTCGAATGTATGGAACGAATAATATTAAAAAAAATAATAGAATTAAGTTTACGTTATATAAAATAATATTAAATAAATTAAAAAAATTTCTGTTTAATAATAATGGGCTTCCCATGAGAGACTGCGTGTGAGGCTAGTGGTGAGATGATATGAGCACCTAGTGTAAGGCTAGACCATCAACTGGTAACAAATGGGCTGCCCTTGAGGCGCTGTTTTAGGAGGTGCTCTTATAATATTTGTGCTGACAATCGTCCGGTTTTCAAAATTCAAATGAGGTATTTGTTATCAGGTTAAAAGTTAATTTTTGCATCTATAAGGTACACTCTATCAGATCACGGTTATTCGGTAACGTTGTTATATCTTTACAACCGATCTTCCGATTTTCAAAATTCAAACGGGGTATTTGCTAGTATAATACAAAATAACAATGAAACCAAACCAGAACAAAAAGAGCACTGTTTGTCAGTAATATATTTTTTCGGCAGTCGTGTTTTTTCAATTTTTAGTATTTATATCTTGTAACTTAGTGTAATGCACTTAAATAGTTAAATTTCGTAAATACTTGCCAAGTAGCTCTTTGACTAACTCTAAAAATTACTTTTATTTTGTCAGTGCACATAATAAAACTGATTATTATTATTAGAAAAGTATATTATTCATATTAAACACGTTAAAAGATTGTATGAATAATTCGTCATAAACGGATAAAAATGTATAAAAATATGTATTATAGTTTTCAGTAATTTATGAGGTTTTTTAAATAGTTACATTAACTTCTTAAGTTATGTTAAAAGTAATTGACTTCATATTATTTAGTACAACTGGGAATAATTCAGGCGATCTAATCTAAAAATAAGTCATGTAAGGTAGATTTATTACTGTTAGAACTTCTGACTTTTAATCCTTTTAGATTATATACAAAAAATCTGAGTATTTATTGAAATTTATGTGAGTTTGTACTTGTTGTTTTACTAAAGGATGAGATTTGTGAGCATATTCATTTAAATACGGTTTCATTTGTATATGCTGTGTGCAAGAAGTACAAGACATAGTGTATGTGTTTTTACTTTTTAGTATATATGTCTATTTTTAGTTTTATTTTTTTACAACTTCACTTCGTTTTCGTATATAATAATTAGTTTTTAATGCTGAAATTAAATTCTTACTAATCAGTAAGTTTAAACATGTTATGATTATTAATCCGCTAACAAAGTGAGATATGAAAAATAGATATGCGAAGTGATTTTACGGTTTGTAGAAATCATATTTAAATTTTTTTAGATGTAGATTCTTCCAATAAATATCATATACAGAAGGGTTCAGTAATGAAATATGGTAATTAAAAATATACGTCTTACATTGTAAGATGTTTTATTTTTAAGACTGCCATTAATTCTAATTAAAAACCGTTCAAAAATTTGAAATAATATTTTTTAATTTTTCTTTAGTTTTGTAGTGTGTTAACAACTGAATATTGATGTATTAAAAGTTTTAAATAGATTTTTGGTAATCACCCCTCAACAGACTCCAATTTCTATTTCAGTCTTAAAATTATCAACCAAATGAATAAATTAATTTTTTTACAAATTTGTTTAATTTTAGGGTTTCAGATAATTATTATAGATGAGATTAACCAGGTAATAAATTAATTTGTATGCTTTCTAAGCTAAGCGTATTCGAATTAGTTGTTGAATTAGATTAAACGAATAAAAATTTAGATACAATGTACATTAGAAGTAGTTTATAACTCCTGATATTTCCAAAATAATAGAACAAGAATTCAAATTATTCTTATTAATAGAGAATTTTGTTGTAGGGAAATTAAAATTAAATTTTGTAAATTTGGTTCCATCATGACGAAACCGTGGGTTTTCTGAAAAAAATTCCGAATTTTCTAAGAAATCTAAAATATGGAATAATATACATTATATTGTTGTGTTCCTCACACTGTGACCATCTCCATTCTCCTTTATTCCCAGCTACCCTTTTGAATTGTATGTAACTCTTCCGTTTCCCTTTCAGATGGTGTGTAATTTTCTATATTTTCTGTCATTCTTTCTTTCCATATTTTACTAATTTTTAGCAATGTTTTAATCAATCCTTCTCCCATTATAATATTTTCCAGACACTTTGTTTTTTTTTAATTCTAAATTGAATTTTTCTCGTCATATATACCCATTATTTCCTTTGCCATTTAATTTTCTATAATTTCCTTTCTTCTAATGCCTTCATTCGTTCTTTTTCCCCTTTTTTTAAGTCTTTTTTTGGATACATACAGAATTATACTCCAAACATAAAACTTCTGATAAAACAAGTTTTTTTAACCCTTCTAAGTCTACCTACATATTATAACGTAGTTTTTAATTATTTTTATTAAATCATTAATGTCTAAGGAATCCATTAGTATTCTGATATTTGTTACATTTTCAACGATCTCTTAATATGGGCCTAAGCAGTTGTACTGTTTTACTTATTCTGTTATTCCTTTCTGTGTGTAGACAATCCGGGTAATTGTTTACAATTCCATACTTTTTTTATTTGTAATACGGTATTTTCACACCATCTTGTTTGTTACTTTTTGCTTTGTTATCTTGTTTCTTGTTTGTTATTTCTTCTAATATTAAAGTTATTCGTTGAACATCCTTTGTTCACCTCCAAAACCACTATATCATCTGGAAATTTTATATATTTTGTTTCTTTTAACACTGATCACATAGTTTTCTTATAAATCGTTTTTTATGTTGTGCTTTTTATCATACATCATATTGAGGTTAAGATTATTTTTTATTTTATTTTAGAATAACATATAAATTATCTTTCTATCATTAATTAATTCTACTAGTCGCTATTTTGCTGAATTTGAATAAGTAAATTAATGTTTATTGAACATAACGTTAACGTTATAAATCACGAGATCAAAACTTAGTACAGTATTTAATAGTAAATGTTCCTGCTTTCATTAAAATTCAAAAGTGTATTATACACTTTTATACAATAATAAGTGTATTATACACTTATTAAGATACAAGTGTATTATAAATCATTTAATTTTTACTAATTACATAAATAAATCTTTAAAAGTTTTAACAATTTAAAATACACATTTTTTATCTCTTAATTATATGTAATTCATAATATGTTTAACTGCAGAGCATATTGGTTTCATCGTCTAATATTACAGATTCTATAATTAAACATCGTTCCAATTCTAACATCGTTTATATAGAAATTTAACTGGTATAAAAAAAACTATGAGTACTTGAAATGGGAAAATCCAATCTTAAGTAATTTTGCGATTTCCTTTTAAGTTTCCTACCCAATAACCTATGCAATGATCTTTCTTGATGATTAATCAAATTTTTTTTACAGCCTATTGAATATGTCTGAAATACTTCGATTTTCGACCTCAGGTTAAAAGTATTCTTTTAGGCCTAAAGGTAGGGTGGGAAAGTTTTATGATAAAACATTATAAATAATAACCTTTTTATGTATCATTAATAATATTATATAGGATAAAAATGTTATGTAACCAGAAATTAGGTATATTAAAATTAAAAAAAGTATTATTACATTATTCGGTTTTTAATTAAAACTTCCTTAAGTATGTTTTAAGTACAACATTAACTTTTTAGCATTATGTCTTTTAAGATTCAAATTGAACCGTTAAATACAAATAATTGAATTTACAATAAAAGACGTATTGGAAAAGTTTATTTTTATGTGTGCGTTTGAAACAGACTTTTTTTAATAAACGAATAAAAAATCTATCGTATTTTGATATAAAAAGTTACAAGAAATATTACTATATATACTTTTTTTTCCTGAAAAACTACCAAGAAGTACAGAAAGGCTTTTGTAAACAAACACATTTTCCAAGAACATCACTGTGTGTGTGTGTGTGCGCGCGCGCGCATTATAAACATGAAAATTTGGTTGGTTGTATATGCGTTTTGTGCCCATGCGTTTTAGATATGTCAAAGAGAGAGGAACGAGTAGATGGGGATGGCTGTTATGTCAAAGTTTTCTTGAAGTTGTGAATTATTTTATCTGTTGTGAGGAGAAAACAGAGTTCTATGTTTAAAAGTAGAAAAAAAAATAGTTTCAGAGAATATTTAGCTTTTCAATCTGTTTTCTATTCTGACAAGACAAATATTATACTACATAAATCTGAAATATGCCAAAGATGCAAGGGTAAAAAGAAAATAATTATAATAATAAAAATAGTTTCCTCATTTAAATTCCCTACGGATATAGTTAGTTTCAAAATATTTTATTATATTTTGTTCGTTTATAATACTATAGTTCAGAAGTTAAAATTAATAAAAGAAATATCTAACAAAAATTAAATTCCAACTAATCTCAATAACACAAGTATAACTAGTTATTATCCAATAGTAGTGAAGTACATTGAGTTAAAAATGAATAATTAAAAATTTAACACAATTTAAACTTTCCAGTTTCAAAATATAAGAAAAAGCAATCTTTTTTTTAATTTTTATTTCGAATGGAAACCTTCTATTTTTTTATCTTTTTATGTTACTTTTTTAATTATTGCAAATTATGGAGGAGCTTGAAAAGTAAGGAAAGCTAAAACGGTTTACTCTTCGTTCATAATCAGTAACTTATGTATGTTTTGTGGTGATATTATTTCACAAGCTGCATCTTGCATTTTTTTAGGTAACCTATTAGCATAACGTTCGCGACGAGACGAGTTGACTACCCAGGAATCCATTTACACGTAGGTTACATCCCACGAGCTGAAAGTGTTCTGTATTTACGCAATCAGCTAGATCTCATTTATCATGAAAGGATCATATTAAGTAACAAAGGAAACAGCTAGAAACACTAGGAACCTAATAGTGATATTCAATATTAGGAAATACATGCTACGTAAAATTAAGTAAAATAAATAATAGTTTTATTAAAATAATAATAATAAATTCTTAATAATGATTGTTCTCAAAGACTTAAGAAGAGGCCTCTCTACTTACGTTGTACATCATCAAAATAATTATGTGTATAATCATTTGCGTTTTTCCTATGTTAATATTATTTTTTCGATGGTGTGGTTTTATTCGTAGCACTGAACATTGTTATGATTTACAGTTCAATTTTGGATGGATTTTAATAATGCTTATGCTACCGTTGATTTACAATCAAAGGTAGTTGACACTAATACTGAGATATCTGGTCATACTATTCAAAGTTTTATTTTAATAAAGAATTTATTTAATAATTAAGGAATACATTGTTCAAATATTTAAAAAATTTTTCTCAGTTAGATAACATTTAAATAGCAATTCATTTTTAGTTTAAATCAAAAACAAGTAATGAAAAGGAAATACCAAAAATGAAAATATTATTGTTATATCAAAATCATTTCAACCTTAATCAAAATTTAAAACTGCGCATCATAGAAACTAACTGCATTATTTATAAATAATAGTGAAGAGTATTTCTTAATAGGATATAATATTCTGGTTCAATAGCCAAGGTACAGTGTTATACGTGTATGTGCACGTACGCACACACACACAAACACAGAGAGAGAGAGAGAGAGTGATAGATACGTATAATTGAAAGACAAACCTTTCCGGCTTATATTTTCTATTTCCCTTCGTTTCTTCTATACTGTTTTCGAACAGAGGTTTTTCTCGTAGAAAATGAGAGAGCTTATTCTTTCGCAGAATCATTACTTCCAATGTTTTTTTTTGTTCAAGAAAGAAAGAAATAACCTATCATACCCGTGAAGAAGAAATAACATATATATTTAATAAATTGCTCTTTTACTGTATTTATTTTCAATTTTATAATAAATGTACAATGTAAATTTATTTATGAAATTAATTTTTATGTAAATTTTACTACTTTGGTTATTCCTATTAATGAAAAGATGAAATAAGATATTTATTAAGAAAAAGTATATATATATATATATTTACTGATTGATATAATGAAAATATAATATATGTAAATTTATTATGTAAATATGTACATATTTACATTTTACACTACAGATTTTCACTTATATTCATGAGAAAATTTTCACCTCAGTAAAACTAGGTACACAAAAATAAACGTAAACTACAAAACACAAATTTTTTAATAATACATAAAACTCAATATTTAAACGAAGAAACACTGTGCAGATACAATTTATCATTCAATTCCACGTTAAAATGATCTGCTAGACTTTTTGATACCCGCGATTAAGAGCAGTGCTATTGAAAACTTTACTGAGTTTTATTTATAAGTAAGCTAATTTAAATTTTATTTTTTACGAGGCCCGCTCGCACTCAGCAATTTGAGAGGAATATGTACTTACTCAGCCTTTTGAATTTAGGCCGCTTCGCTATCTCCAGGAAATCTCTGCGTCTGTCTATTCCGAGGATTCTCAGAAAAGAAATAGGATGGGGAGCTCCTTGATTGCGCTCATCTCTAAAGATTGAATATTGTCGATCTGCTAGGGACCATTTTGGCGAGATGACTAAAAATATGTACAACGGTTACACACGCGTCTAGACAGACGCTCTATATGGGCCGACGAGTGTGGCACTTCAGTAATACTCCCTGATAACGAGATAATATATAACCTTAGTGCGTACTCCTTTACGTTATTTTGCAAAATCTACGCAATTTGCTTTGGTAGAGTATAATGTTGTTCCGAGTGTGAAGCACGTGGTGGGGGCTCTGTATATAAATACAGGCCGGTCTGTGTAACCGGTCAGTATAAACTTTGCTGGTCATAACTATCTTCGTCCTGGTAATCCTATTGACAAAGGACCGCCAGTTGACCTAGATGATCATATCGCACTCGAGCAGGATAGGGCCTATGAATCAGCCACAGAAAATCATCATCGGAGTAACTGAAGCCCGAAGTGACTACCTACAGCTTCCTGATAATAATTCACTCTATGAGTTTACTTGAGAGCTTGAGCTGCAGACGATCTGAACAGATCTTTCAAATTATCTATGGCACCCTCAAGAATAAACAACACAGCGGTATTTGTATGGTTCCCGAGCCGTTCTGAAACGAACGTGCCGATGAGGCTGCCACAAGAACGGCAAAGATGGCTTCCAATTAGAAATAACATGTGAGAGTGACTTCAAGAAGACAGTCCGTGTCAAACAACGTACTCGGTGAAATAAGTTCTGTATGTTGAATCCTCTCACGGTCTTAGATGGCATCTCAGAGAACGTCTCGAGCTTTTATCCCAAACAACAGAAGAGATCAAGTCATCCTATCTCGGCTGAGGATCGAGCACACAAAGCTAACTCACACCCATCTATTTAACTCTCCTCAGCAGAATTGTGCAATGTAAAATAGTCCGTTAATCACTTACTCATAGATTGCTTAATGTTTGGGTTATTAGATGACCGTTAAACCCGGGTTCAGGTGTGAAGGTTTTATTCAACTGGAAGAAATACATCAAAAGACTGTTGCGGTTTCTCTATGATAATGGAATGACCAACTCAGCGGTTTTTCTTGCGTAAGTTCCCTTACGGAATACTTTGTGTGCAGTGAAATTAGTCTAATGGTGATATTCCAATGTCTGTTACCCATTTTTTATTCATGTTACAGTTTGTTATCCAATGTTTGGTGTTGGTTGCGTAATTATTTATGATCTCTTTGTTTTAAGTCGCTAATGAATGTTATCGCTGATGCCACTATAAACAAACGATGAAAATAAATTATTATATTATAATTTTCAACTTGTGTAATGTTTCATAAACCCTAGAATACGCACAAATCTCAGTTAAAAATAAAGAAAATGGCTACAAAATAAGTTCTGTATATTCAGAGATGAAGCTGCATACACAAAATTTCTTAGTTTTCTTCTCCACAATTAAAAAATAAGTTAAACAAGGCGTTCTATAGATTAAGCTTTGAATTTGAAGATGTTTTTATATTTTGCGTTAAAAATAATTACGTTGGTTCTGAGCAGGTCATCCACAAAGTTGTGAATTTATTTACTTTAAGAGCCAATTGAGCCCTTAATTAGACCACGGACGAGCCCGGGTCCTGATGGCATTCCTACGGAAATTCAAGGAACAAACGTAGAAAAATTCAGAGTTATTTAAAAATATTTTTTAATTAGTATTGTTTAAACTCATTGATTGAATATTTGTTTCAATAAAATAATTGTTTATTTCATATAAGCAATTAAAGGAGGATCCTTTAAGTTGATTGATTTTTTTAATAAAAATAGCAGTGCATGATAAGGTCTTTATGGAACGCTGTGTAACAAAGAAAAGTTTATTTTTTATTAAGAATATGTCATTTTCTCTCTTTTTTCACAATATCCCTAACTTTGAATGTTTTTTGGTAGATAAACACTAAAATATTTATATATAAAAGAAAATTGCTTATTGAGTGTAGCTGACTGGAATGTTGAACATAGAATATTGGTAGACAATATAAAAGATTAGACAGTTGCATCAGATCAGTCAATTTCATGTTAAATAACATATAACACACAGCATGAATTCATTGTACTTGGTTAATTCAACTTTCAAGAGACAGTGAATATCACGCCTTTTTAAACTATAAAAAAATTCCATTAGTTGATATATGTTATACATTTTTTAATACATGTATGAGACTTAAACTACAAAGGGTACCACTAGTCACCGCTACTTTTTCGAAAAGTAATATTAATCACTATTTAGTCAGTTGTGGTGAGTACATAAAGGGAATAGAAAAATTTTACGAGCTAAAACTGATCAGAAGTTCAGTGTAACTGGCATGATGATGTAAAAGTATAAATTCTGCAAAGTATAGATTCTGAGTGAAGCGAAAAACCTCTTTAATCTGACATTCTTCGTAAGTTTTTTAACAGATCGATATGTCATTATTACTTATGAGTGTGGTCTATCTTTTTTTCTTTTTTTCTGTTTAGTCCCCGGAACAATCGTAATATATTACTTCAGAGGATGAATGAGGATGATATGCATGAATGTACAAGATTTGTTTTCTTGTACAGTTTCAGGTCGACTATTCCTGAGACGTGTGGTTAATTGAAACCCAACAACCAAAGTCAACTATGAATTGACGCAATTCTTGACTGGCCACGTCTGCTTTAATAAGTTCCTCTGTGATAGGAAGAGGAGGAGATCGCTGGAGTGTATGCATTATGGGCAATGCGACACGGTTGAACACACATGAAGAGGATGGCACCAAGTGGGGTAGTGTAGGGTATGGCGTGATAGCCCCGTTAATTAGGAGTGCGATGCTGAGGTGTCACACTTCCAATGAGTGAACGGGGACTCCTGGGGCGAGTAGGAAGGGAGTAAAGACCAAGTCCCGGAGGTCCGTTGTTTGGGGGAATTCTGATTTGAGGCAGGCAATTAAAGTCTGAGTCCCGGTTAGGGGAACTCCTTGAGGAACCCGTGATTTGAGGTAGGTAATTGAGAGGACCTAGTCCCGGCCGACCGGGTGGTACCCCATGCCGTGGACGGCATAACCGGCTCTGGCATGGTCACCCGGAAGATTAGAAGGAAAGGCAACCCTAGGACCGAGTTTGCTTCTGCAGCGAGTGCGGGCCTAAGGGGATGGGAAATTTAAAAAAACATCAAAGAACATCGGGATCTACGATCTAGTATTCAAATCCGTATAATATAAGTAACTGCCTTTAGTAGACTTGAACCTCAGAACCCTCGACTTCGAAATCAGCTGTTTTGCGATGACGAGTTCACCACTAGACCAACCCGGTGAGTTTATATGAGTATAGCCTAGATAACTAATCGATATCTTTAAAATGTGAATTATAATTATTATTTTACTATAAATTTAACATAATATAAAAATAGTTAAATATGTAAAATCCTGAAGTTTGTAAATGGTCCATATATAAACAGTCATGAACGTATTCTACAACAGATACCATTGGCATAAATTTATACACAAGATTATGAATAAAGGTTGTCAATACATCGACTTAGATGCTAAACAGCATCAGTTTTTTCATATTATTTTGAATTTTGAAATAAAATTATTGTAGGTGGATTTGCTTAATGAATTTGTTGCTTTATTCCTGTGGGAGGAAAAGTCATCACAACCAGTGACGATCTGACAGTCAGTTACAGTGATGCAGAAATGGATTGAAAAGGATATAATATTATTTGAATGGATGAATAAATAAAAATTGTACATATTTTTAACTTTTTTAACAAAATATATACGTAGCCCTCACCTAAATAAAATAAAGCACAATTATTTTCTCTAATATAATAACATTTTATTTTATGTCTATAATTAAAATATTAATTACCTTAGTATTATATTATTTAATAATTTAATAGCATATTGTTTCTTTCTATTTTTATACACATTCTTCTGTTTAAACAGGTTTTTAATAAGCCTACTTATATTATTCCAATAACTGAATAAGTAATTAGTTTATGAAATCTACCTAAATTTGATATAATTAGATTTACTATTGAAACTCATTTATTTCAGTATAAAAATCGTTTAAAAGAATTATTTTTTTATCTTCTATACGAGTGTATATATATATATATATATATATATATATATATATATATATATATACTGGAAGGCTAAATATAAATGGAAGGATGTGCGTATGTTGCAGCCTAAATCTGGAAAGGATGGAGCAATTTCAACCAAACTCGGTAGACTTATGATTTACTACACGTATAATATCTGTGGACGTAAGATACCCTTAAAATCTGTAGGGACGGAAGTCGGAAGGGGATAACATGTAAAAATAATCGAAAATGACGGATATGTTGCCGATTTAAGATTGTGATAAATAAATACCCGGACAACGCCCGGTAATCGGTTAGTACAAAATGGTTTTATTAATAATTTTTTTAACATCATAAATTCTTTATTTTACCAATTTTCTGAATTTTTACTGATGCAAAAATTAATTACATACAAAGAATTAGCTGTTACTATTGAATGATGTTACTTCTGTAAATTTAAGTTTCATTATTTATAGTTTCTAATGCGTTTTCATTGTACAATACATATATAAAAGAAGTACATTTAAATACTATTATTAAATTTTATAACTAAATATCTAAAATTTTATGTAGAAAATTTATGTAGTATCTTTTAACCGTTTTGATTCCTTGTTATCTCATCTGTAAATTTTCTAGGCTCATCTGCTGTTTCCAAAGCAATAATCTTTATTTTTGTTTACCAGTACGTTGTTCATTTATCTCATATTTATTTCTTCTAATATAATGTAATGTATTATTTTATAATATATGTATAATGCTTCTAATTTAATGTATGATACAATTGTCACCCATTAATCAGTTGATACCTTCTTGTAATAAGCGCTTTATGTCATACATTTAAACATTTTCATGCATCCCTCGACTTGACTCTAGACGGAATCAATAGGTTAAAAGCAGTAAGGTATGGCGCAAGCTTTAGAATGTAATGATCGTTTCTCATACTTTCTCTTCAATTACGAATTTTTTATCTGTGCTGATATCTCACAATTTATACCACTTGTGACGGAACAATTTGAATCCAAAGGTGTAACAGTGGTGTAAAGTCAACATAACTTTTGCTCGAAGAAGTATTTTGAATATTTTTTCAAATGTAAACTATTATACGGTATGTTGTCTACAACTATTACACTTTCTTTTGATAATAGTTGATTTACTTTTTGAAATCAATTTTGGAAAACTTCACAACCCTTTCCTTGGTAATAGTTTCTGAAAGTTTTCTTTGTCTCGAAAACTTAAAACCCATTTCCAATGAAAATATCATGAGGTCCAATGTAAATAACGATAACTTTGCCTTTGGAATTAAAGTTACAAAAGTTAAGATTACGCGGTTGATTTTATTCTCGTGTAACACCAAGCTTTTATCATTGTTTTTGTCTTTCACCGATTCATGTTTCGATCTGGTAAATTATTTTTCACTCTTCCCTATACTTTTTAATTGTTCACAAATACAATTTTCTCCGGTTAAGAATAACTTCTTTGTCAATGACCACACTTTTACGATTTCTGGCCAAACATCGAAAATCTAACGATTTTGAAATTTTGTAAACATACTTCTTTAAAATTAAGAAAAGTTAAGTTAACGACTTAGTTTTTAAATCCAGTCAACTTCGTATTATTTTTTTGATTTTATTTACAGTAAATGTTGAAATGATCGGCGAACGATAATATAAATCTCTCAACTTTTATAGAATTGATGGATTTTTTTAAAATAATCCCCTTTAAAATTAAAATTAAATTTATCCACTTTTTCACAAGGCTTTCCCTTTTATGTTTGACAAGTATTGAGGTGTCTACTTCCGTCGTTTTTACTAAGTAAAAAATATAATAAATCAACTGTTATCTAAATAAAAAACAAAAATGTCTGAATTAATAAATTTAAGTTATATAAGTTTAACATTATTACACCGTTAATGAACAAAATTATAAAAATATTAACATTAATTATGTCATTATACCATTAAATTATAAAACATCACGGCATTACTTGAGTTGTTTGACAAATGTATGTTAATCGTTCTGGTTTTTCATATTATTTGTTATATGTGATATACAACTGATGTGATGATGATATCGATTTGATATTTGTCTTCTACATTAGAATGGTTGATTGTTCGAATTTGACATATGTACATTCAGTTTGGAACTGTTTACTTTATAGCCTCAATTCATACCATTTTGGGTCAAATGTATTTTGCTGGCGTTGGAAAATCATAATATTCAGAATAATAGAAGTTAAAATAACTGTAAATATTTTCAGACATTGGAAATTTTATTCTAAAATTTTCTCGTCTGGTGATGTAAATCGTAGGGTAATTTTAGGGTAAATGGAAGACAATTGTTACGGCAAGTATAGAAATTCAGTTAAATGCCAAAATATTTTCAATAAATGATAAAATAATATTAGAGAATGGGCAAAATTAATTTATTTCCTTACAACAAGACTAGTTTCGAAGTACGCAAAAGAAAGTATTTTGCAAATAGTTTTTTCACATATTATGGAGATGAAATTATTATTTTGGGACACATTTTACTACATTATAATGTAAAGTTCTGTCCCCTTAAGTAACTCAGAAGTGAAAATTAAACAATTGTTTTGTAGATTAACATTTATGTATTGGTAAGTTATATTTATTAATTTATAAATTAAAATAAATTTATTTAAAATTTTAATTGTGTATTTGTTTTTAATAACATAAATTGTTGTAGTAACTATATGGTTGAAGGTACAGTCATAATGGCAAATAAAACATACAACGTTGATGAAAGCGCAATATTTGGTGATAAAAAAATAATAATTGGCAATTTTATATAATACAACATAATATGCAACGCATAATATTATTTCGGTGTTAGAGATATTGGAACTAAAAATTTCCATTTTCTACTTTTCGTTTTTTTTTTCTATTTTTGCGTGGATTTCTATTTTGAGTAATGGGTTCATTCACACCAGATTAAAGTATAATATACGTTTACGTGAAATGCTAATTTTCGAAAATGTAATAATAATACCTGCCCATAGATTCAGTTTTGAATTACAACTATTTTGTTAATTTGCACCTCTTTTTCTGTAAGCAGTTGTGAATAAAGTTAGTTATTTTTTTAAATATTTAAAGACGACATTAAAAAAAACTTGACAGAAAAACATTACCACCTATATAAATACTTTTTAAAAAAATTAATAAAAATTTAATTAAATGAAAGCAAAAATTAAGAAATTATAACAAAAGTAAATTCAATAAAAGCTCATTTGAACACTTTATCCACGATAAAAATGTAATTTAAAATCTTTCAAGCAGTTGTCTGCTTTTACTATAAATAATAATTAACTATAAATAATAATTAATTATAAATAAACAATAGTTTTGATTTAAAACGGTCTCTAGAAGTAAGCGATATGATGATAAAATTTTAGTTTAGTGATATAATGCATTTGTATATTACTATTTTAAAACATTGACTTCAACCGAGCTAGTAAATAATTAGCTCGTAAAAGATTTCATTAACTCAATATGGAAAATGAAGTGAAGTAAAATCTTATTAAATACTCAGAATAAAGATTTAATACTCAGAATTGTGTAATAGTTAAATCAAGACTTTGAAGAGTAGAAAGAAGATAAATCATGCCACATTTCTGAAGCATGCATTGTTGATCTTGAGAGCTGAGTACCTAATAATAATTCAGCACAGACAAACTCTGGGCGCTATGCACTTAGCTTGTGAACTTATTTCACAAAATTTTCGATAAAGAATGTGAAACTGTTTGCTATATTCATTTATTAGTATGTTTAACTCATTATAATTGCTGTGATTCTAATTGATAATAAGATTACCAAATTTTAACTATGAAAAAGGATTTTCAAGAGATTTTTCCAGACAAAAACTTATAAAAATAATCAATTCAAAAATATTAACATTTCAAAAATAAAATATAATGAGTGATTGATCAAAAAATTATTACAGAAAAAATCTGATGTGGACGTCACATGACTTCCTTGTAAACCTATTAAATTACATATACATATTTTTCGCTACACTTCATTTAAAATTATTTCATTTGAAAGTGAGGTACGGTCCTCCAATTCTTTAATAAAAAGGAAAGTTACACTATTGCTTAAGTATTAGCTTTTGTTAACATCAAATAATTATACAATTATTAGGTTAACAATCTTACCTAAAATATTAGGTAATATAGAATAAAAGTCCCTTTATTATTTATTACTCTTTAAATAAGTGTAAGTCTTATATCTGTCTAATATTATATATATATTTTTTTTAAATTATTATGATGTATCCATCAATAGAATGAAAACAAAAACGAAACAGAAGGTTACTAAATTTTATAGCGAAATTTATTATCAAGTAGGCTGAAACAAATACATAAGTGAAAAAAAATCCATTTATACAGAAGATATGGAGAACCAAGTAAGTGTTACCTATACAAGCATATCATATTTTTTCATCATTTTATATATATATATATATATATTTCATTAAATTCGTTGAAAATAAAAACAAAACTGGAAAAGGTTACTACAATTTTAGTTTACATTTTTAACATGTTTTTATTGGGTTTAAATGAGTATGTTGTTGTAGGTTTTTTATCTTTGCATATTTATTCTGAATTTATAACACTTGTTACTACTACATTTTGTGAATTTTCAGTAGGTATCACATCTCGTCTATACTTTGGTTTCAAGAGAAGTTTTTTTTTCTTCAGTGACAATTATAATTACAATCGGCTCTTCTGTGGAGCCAAAAGTAAATCTCCTCACAAAAGCACATGATAAGAAGTTCCTTAAGGAACCTCCAAAATAAGTAATACATAATTTACATAACTACTTGCAACTACACATTGCATACTTGCAACTATTACAAGTAATAGTTGCAAGGAAATTTAAAGTCCAGTATGAAATTTCAAGCACAACCATAAATCACAAAACATTAATTTCAGTACCACATAGTCCAAAAAAAACAAACCTTAATAATAAAGAATAAAAATAAAAATAAAAAACAAGAATAAAAGGAAAGAGTAAAAACAAAGAAACTAAATACGATACTACTAAACTTGATAGACTCCAAATTGTTACGCAGACCCTAAATCGGAAAAAAAATCATGGACACGTCGGGCGTTCCTGCTGTTATCGAGTAGATTAATTACAAAGTGGTTCACATGATTCTCAAGTCTCTGCAGGTACTTGACACTGTGCTGCCGTACAATCTCACGAACCGACGGGAGCTTTAAGTAATTGTGAACATCATTATCTCATTATTCCGCATGAACCATGGTGCTTCGGCAATCACCCTTGCTACTCTGTTCTGGAATCGCTGTGTAATTTCTACACTACTAGTACTAGCCACACAAATGCACTACGTACGTCCAGATTGGGCGCAGGATAGCCTTGTAAATTAAGATCTTGTTGGATAACGTGAGGCCTGAGTTCCTCCGTAGCAGCCAATGTAATTCCCTGCACCTTGCGCTCAGCTGTTTTCTCTTGATTTTCACATGACACTTCCAGGTCAAACACCAATCCAGGTGAAGTCCCAGGTATCGCACAGTTTCCGTTTGCGGGATCAAGACACTATCGAAGTACATAATGGGACAATCACCCATCCTCATGGCAAATGTGACATGCCTCGACTTACCTTGATTAACCTTAACGTGTAGACACGGTCTAGCGCCATTTTTAGGTGAGGCTAGGCCAGGGTCTTCGTTAACGGCAAGGGTAGCAGTGTCATCGGCGAATGTAGCGACGACGCAATCCTTCAGGGCTGGAATGTCCGCAGCGAATATGGAATACTACACAGGGTCCAGCATAGAGCCCTGAGGGACACCAGACCCAATCTCAAAGAATCTTGAAAACTCGTCATTACATTTCACCCCAGCGAAACGCCCCTCAAGATCATTTCGCAAGACTAGGAAGTAGGGTTGAGGAAGTTGTAGCTTTAACTTGTAGAGCAAGCCAGGTACCCTACCTTACCAAAGGCCTGTTGGATGACTAAGAACGCAGCCGAGCAGAATTTCCTCTCCTCCAGACATCCGTTGATGATTCTGATGACTCTATGGGATTGTTCGATTCTGGAATAGGTATACCTGAACCCAAACTGGTAGTCCGGAATTATCCCCTAATATTGGATTACTCTCCAATACTGTCCTAAGCCTGTGCAGCAGCAGCAGCTTCTCAAACAATTTAGATAAGACCGGTCGGTAATAGACAAATTGATCTGTAAGAAGAAACTTCCTGTGCAGGCTTGTCAGAAGAATGACATTCAAACTTTTAGATAAAATTGCAGAATAATGATTAATTTTTGTTCCACCATCAGGATATAGGCTTTAAAGACTCTGAATCATTATCATTGTTGAATGTATTTTTTTTAAACAAGAAATTATTTTTATTCAATAGCACTGAATTACAATTATCTTGTAATTTCCTTAAAGTGTTTCTTTCATTCATATCGTCAATTTTGATTTCTTCATAAATATATATGTCTGTTGAAGCTGCAATCGCAGTCGCTTTTGTATGCGCTTCAGTTTCCAAAGTTTTAATGTTCGCAGTATTATTTATTAATTGTATTACACTTATATATTCGAACAAAAAAGTCCTTCAATCAGGGTGTTCAAAATACAACCAATTTTTCCAAAAAAATGTAACAACATAATATTCTAATGCATTTATGTAATTCTTGTATTCCAAATAAATATAAGATAACGAACAGAATAGATGTGATTCATCACCTTCTGTTTTCACTATTAAGGAATTTTTTCTTAACGCATCATAATTTTTTTTTAATTGTAATTCAATAAGGTGAGACTTTAGAACTGTATTATTTTCTGTTAGAACCGATCGTTTTGTGATTTCGAATAAATCATCTTATGCTAAACATATAATTTCTAAATGAATACAATAATTTTCTTTAGACAATGTTACATTTATTTTATGAATCTCCGACAGCATTCTACCACCAATTTTAAAATTGTTTCATCTAAATTTAAAAGTTCAACCGAATTTAGTTCAATATTTTTTTTTAAGGTACTAACGACATGATTACTAATATTAGTACCACAAATTCAAATGGTATTTTGTATTATTAACGATGATTGTTCATTTTGTGCTTACATAGGATCACTGCTCTGTAAATTAATTTTTACAAATGTAGGTTTACAATATGAAAAGAATGTTTCACGCCTGTTGCCACAGATACACTTGTAGAAAATATAACACCTACTTGCGTATTTAAATATGTAGTAGATACATCAGTTAGCAGCACGGATGTTAAGTTATAATTGTTAAAAATGTTAATTACATTCAATTTTCCTTCACATTTCATATTAAAATTTAAATCGCCAATAACTAAATATTAATTCCTTGTCGTTTTCATATGTTTTCTCATATATATTTTGAAACATTTTTTCAAAAAGTTTATTTGTCCATGAAGGAGATTTATAACCACTGGTATAACAATAATTTTCTATTTTAATGCTAAAAAATTTTACAAGATACTCTGTTTTATTTTGATTTTCTTGTATTACAAGTGTATGATCCAGATATAACACATCAATTACTTTTCTGGCAACACAAAGAACACCTCTTGAAGAACGATGTGCGTTGAGATATTTTGATATCTCCATGTTACTCTAGCTAACAAGGGGAAGACAAGGGCTTTGGGACACCGATTTGAACCATAATGCGTTTGTGAATATTAGTATTTACGTGTCTTCATCAAAAAATACTAACCCGGAATATTCTCTTATACTCAAGAAAAATGGCCCTAAAAATTTCCTTAAAAGGAAATGAAATTCCTTTAATTGCCTTTTTATAATAGTTTATATATTAATTTTGTTTTATATCGCTTAAGTAAATAGGTGCTGTAAGTGAGAACGTGTCGGATCCGTAACAATGACATTCGGTTCGAATCCGACTTCATATAAATATATATATTTTTTAACTAATTTGTTTAATTTAAATATATCGATTTATTAATTTATTAACCTCTCTAAAAATTCATAAATTAAAATTAAAAGTACATACAATTTTGTTTTACTAATAACTTCTGAATTTTTTCATACTTTTTTTTTGTATTATTATTACTGAATTATTATTTATCGTTAAAAGTTTTTTTTACAATCAGAGGTTAATAATTAATTAATTTATAATAATTATTAATAAATCAATGTATTTAAATATAAAAAAACAAAAAACTTAAAAAGTAATGTATATTCTGGCGCGTTTGCGGCTCGATCAGGATATTGAAAGATTGAAAATCTATAATGTTTAAATAATTAGTTTATTGGTTTAAAAACATAAAGTAATGATAATAGTAAAAATAATAGTAATAATAATAATAATAATAAGAGACAACAATAAAACAGTTAATGAAAGATATAAATAAGCAAATATCAATCATAGTAATATCAACTACAATAATAATCAGAATAATAGTAAACGATAATAATATTACATGTCAATAACAAACAAATAATCATAAATGTCAATCATAATAATAAACAGAGATTACATACAAAACAGAATTTAAAATAATCGTCAGGATTTATTTACTACAGGTAGATAAATAGAACGTCAAATAGAATTCAGTCCCACAGCATTGTTACCTCTAGACGTAACAATTTTAACCACTAGTCTTGTATTAATAGCAATAGCACAATGTAGAAGACAAGTATAAAGTTCTTTCACTGGAAATACATTGCTATTCACAAATAAAACTAACCTACAATTTTTGAATGTAATTTAGTGCATGATCTCTTTCACAAATAGTCTTACAGTAACTCAACGATAGTATTTCTTGTTTTCGTGTAATTGGAATTACTCGTGGCGTCTCCTCAGTTGTATCGAACTTAATTCAAATTGGAAATTCACTTTATCACTGTTCTCTTCGCAATATGCTCTAGCTGACTTGACGTCTTGCAATCTTACATAGCAGCCTCTCCTCGCTGAACTGACGTCGTAATGTCTCGCTAGACTAGTTAGCATAACTGATTTTTAATCAACCGAGCCCTCACATTTTCCCATGAAATTCCAAACCTTGGTCCGATAACTCTTCTCACGGTACAAATATTTGTTTATCGTGTGTCAGTGGGCAGTATTACAAAGGACTATTGTTAAACTGATATGTTACCTTTATTAAAAGGGTTTCCTTTTAGTCTCCTTCTGGATTCCTTCCATTATTAGGTAGATTTCATAAGGACGCTACTTACTATAATGGGTACCATGATTCGACTTCCGGAAAATTTCAACATATCATCGCGTTTCATATCCCCTGACCGCAAAACTACCGTCAGCTTAAAAGTTTATTTATACATTTATATATATATATATATATATATATATATATATATATATATATATATATATATATTTCACTTTCTTGTGGACACTATAAGTGCCGCAATTTTGCACAGATCACTTTGAAATTGTTGATGAACAAATTATTCACTTTAAAAATAACTTTCCAAAATATCGGTTGCGTTTGTTAACAGCCAAAATCGGACCATGGGGTTGGAAATGGGGGACTTTTTCGATAAACAAAATATCGGTATAACTTTCCTTTTAACTAAAATATCGAAATTGTTTAAAGTTCCTACTATTTTTTTAGATAAGAGCCTAAAGATTATCTAAGTAAATTTTTTTTTTATATCGCCAACCATTGGCCTAGGAGTTGACAAAATTGGGTTTCTATGACAAAAAAGAATTATACCTCCCTTAATAGGCAGTATCGAATTGGTGTAAAGTGGTCATTAATCCTCTAAACATTACCTAAACTTTTGTTTGAAACAATCTTTCGACCCTTACGGCAAGGGATGACAAAAGTATTGCTGGAATTGTAAGAAGATGGGTCTTGTCGTATGCTAAACACGTGAAACTTTTTTTCACTTGCAACCATTGCCGTATTGAGTAAATTTAAAGTTTTTCTTAACTTTAAGGTGAAAATATTTTTTATCCCCGACTTAGCACTTGTGAAATCTACCTCCGCCTTCAAAAGGGATTTTATATTTTCTACTACTTTCTTCATAATTGGCAGGAATTCGTTACTCAGGTCCGTTATACCGGTCTTGTTAAAATATGAAGCCGGATTCAAACCGATGTGCCTTTCTAGTTTAAGGTCCAAATATTTCATTAATTAAAGTTTTATTTGGCTGTAACTCTGGAACCAATGAAAATAAATACCACTTATCTTACATCGTTGAAAAGCTCTCAACAAGAGCTTATTACCGTAATTAAGAAAAAGTCAAAAATCCAAATGTTTCAAAATTGAAAGCCCGCTTTATTTGAAGATCTGATTGCATACACAATTTTAGCCCAGTCGATTGCAATCAAAACGGGAGGTGCACAACTAGATGTTACAACAGTCCTAACTACAAAATTTCAACATTCTGCGATTAACTGTTTTTGAGTTATGCGAGATACATATCTTGCATAACTCAAAAACAGTGACGTCTGTACGTCTGTACGTACGTACAGACGTCACGTCTAAACTAGTCAATATGAATTCAGGGATGGTCAAAATTTATATTTCCGTTGAAATCAGAAAATCGAAATTTTTATCGATTATAATACTTTCTTTACTTCGTATATGAAAATAAAGAACAGCTTTTCCTTATATAATACAGCTTTTAAAGAACAGCTTTTCCTTTTTCTAATATTGTTATTAACGTAGAGCTTAAGGTTACTGAACTTCCATAATCTACATCATTAAAATGCACTTTTTAAAAATGAAGAATAAAAGTTAATATTTACTAATACAAAGTAATATATTAAATCATACATAGGTATATACTTAATCCTAATTTTTAATTCACTCATTTGTCCATAATCACATATATATATCTGTCAAATCACAGTACCCTTTTTTCTTTGTAGGAAAATTTTGACACATTGTACTGAATAAAACAATTTATGGAAAAAAATAAATCGTAAACTCGTCTAGTTAGTCTACTGGTAAAACTCGTCATCGCAAAATCAATTCGAAGTCGAGAGTTATAAGGTAGAAGTCCTTGTAAAGGTAGTTATTTTCATATGGATTTGAATGCTGGACTGTGGATACCGGTGTTCTTTGGTGATTGAATTTCAACTAACCACTCGACCAGGACCAGGAGTTAGGTCGACCTGAGTCTGTTCCAAAATACATGTTTACCGGTACATTTATACTTACATTACAGCTACGTCGGTCTTGGCCAGTCGGTAGCGGTAATTTTGTTTGCCTATACACACACATCCAGACCTGGTAGTAGCTGGAAAACTGGTTGGAGAAAACAAAACAAAAATAAATCATAGTATTAAGTTTTTAAATTAATAAAAAATAGTCTTACTAATTATATTTTAATACCTTATAAAATTAATTTTTATGAACATCGTTTTTAACTTTCATACATATTTTTATGTTATATAGTCCGGAAAAATCAAACAGAATTACATGTATTGTTTATATTGTAATTATATGCTTAGTATTTATATAATTTTATGAAACAGTGGAAAAATTCATGCTTCGCTACATTGCAACATCAGATTAAAAAAAAAAAAACAGATTATAATTTATTCAGACTATCTATTTTCATTGAGAACTACTTGTGCATAATGACAATATAATAATTAAAATGTTTTTTATTTTATTTTGTTTGTTTATTTTTCAATAAAAATTTAATATTTCCAATCACTAACAACGAGTAAAAAAATTTCTTGTGTAGAATTGATGAATCTTAATAAGATGAAATGAATTTTACAAGACTTTTGGTTCATAAACAGACAGTTATTTAAAGCCTGCGCTCAAATCATTCGTTGAAGAGTAGTTATACAAACGATTAGTAAATTTTGTAGAATTTATTTCAGAATTTAGAATGTAATCGTAAGAATAATGTTTTATAGTACCTGCTTAGAATATATTATGTAACTACAAATAAAATAAACACTAAATGTTTACTGGATTCTATAATACCTAAAATTACCAGGGAAAATAAACTAACTTTCAAAACACAATTATTTCACTGGTTCAGGATTATTATCATAGCAAGAAAGAAGTTTAATATTAAATTTATGTAATGAATATCGTGATGTTTTTCGTAAATTATAAATCATGATAAAGAAAACCAAATGTTGTTGGTATTATAATCCACCTTTGTTATTATTTTAATAAGCAACCTTTATTTTATAGCATCATGTTTGAACATAATCCGCTTACCGAATTAAGAATAATACAATGCACTTGTGATAAAGTTTTATTCTTTTATCTCGTGCACTTTACTATTAAGCTGTTAAAGTTTGAGAAAGATTAGTTGTTGAATTAAAATGATATATTTATTGTTTTTCTTCAACAATTTTATTGTAAAAATACTTCTTCAGAGTAATAATAAAATATAATTAGAATTTATATTTTACATCCAAAAGCAATTTTTTCATTTTACTGCGAATGGTACTTAACTTCAGTAGCCATTTGTTCTTATTTTCCATAAATGTTTTACTACAAAAATCTATTTGTAGTTTATATAAATTTTTAATTCTCCACAAAAAAAATCAGCAAAACCAAAGCGTTTCTATAATCTGAAATATTTATCTACAATTTCCGTAATTAATAAACTGAATTTTTTGAAACTAAACTGGAAATATGTTCCAATTATTTGGAACAGGTCAGTGGACTTCCATATTCTTCTGTTTCTCCTAAAATAAACTCGCACAAAATCATTAACGTAGATTTTTTTTAGCAGTAATGTACAAAAAAAAAATCAGTATATTAATATAAAAAATTAATTTTTATAAAGATACAGTTCCATTGAAAAGGAAATTCTAAGCTTTTAACAAAAATATATGTTTTCGCCTGTGCTTGCACGGGTGGGCGGTAGTGATGAAGTGCGGGGATTCTCGAGCCCCTGAGCTAAAAAAATGAGTCCCGGTGCGGCCGTTCCTTCGGAGGTGTTTCCGTTAGAGGTGAAGCACAAAGGACCGAGTCCCAGTTGCTGGGTGATGAAGGCCGGGAACGGCATAGCCGGGCCTGGCCTTTCCCTCATTTGGCGGCTAGAGGCGACGACACCTCCTGGAACCGTGTTCATACTTAATTGGAGGAAAATGTAGTCAGCAAATTCAAATTTTTTTCTCCTCGGATTATTACTCCACTTACACATTTTTCTTTCTATTTCGTTTTTTTGTACTAGTTGAAAAGTAAAGGTTTTTTCTTTTCTCACAATTCTTAACTTAAATATTAAATCCTTCTGCTTCATTCTACAATTACCCCACTAGGGTGGTCTAATGGTTAACTTGTCGCAAAATCTGTTGTTCAACAGCTGATTTTTGAATTCGAAGTTTATGAGGTTCGATTCCTGGTAAATTTAGTTGCTTTTACGTGGATTTGAATTCCAGTTAGTGGATACCGGTGTACTTTTGTGATTTGGGCTCAATTAACCACATATCTAAGGAGTGGTCGGCCTGATTCTATACAAGGCTACATCTCATTTACACGTCACACATATCACCACAATCACACTGAGCCAGGGGGGGTTATTTATTGTTCAAATATTCAACAGATTGCAACGTACATATAAGGGAATAAAAAAAATTACAGTTAAATCGTTTCTCCAGATCAACAAACACTCTGAAGATGACTTTATTCTCCATTCTAAAGTTAATTGTATGGACGTTACAGTCGTTCTTAAGCCCCTTTCTTTTGGAACCATAATGTCTTCATTTAACCCAACTTCCAGTGAATATTTCGTTTGCCTGTAAAAAAAAACTTGCAAAATATTACATGACTTTCCCGGCTATGCTAGTCAAGTCATAATTACTAAATTAAAGATTTAACTATCCAAATTTCGAATAAAATATTTTTTTGATTTTAAGGACTTTCTTACTCTGTGCGGAAACGTAGGAAAAATGTATTTATAAAGAAGTGAACCCTAGAAAAAAAAAAACTTTTTTTTTAATATTGAAAATAAAATATAATTTTTATGAAAGTAATGAAAAATTTGCTTCTCATTTTGAATCCAAAATATAATATAGGTAATATAAATAGCCCTTTAATTGATGAAGAAAAAAAATTTAAAAATAAAAATTAAAAGTGTAAAAGTGTCAATAAACTGAATTTTATTTTTAGAGGTGGGGAATGAATTTTAAGAAATATTTTTTTTTTTTATAAAATATTCAAATAAAAGTTAAGCTTAACAAATTTACTTAAGAAAGGTTTTCTCTAAATCTAGCATCCCTTTCAGTAGAGGTGAAAATAAGGAAAAAAAATTTCATAAAAACATTTTCTGCATTTAAGCCGTATAATTTAAAAAAGATTGTAGATATTCCTTGATAGCTAAACATATGAAGTAAAAACTTTCAAAAAAAAATTGTTTAAACCGAAAGGAGATAGAGCAAAAGAACAAAAAACATAAATTTCAATTTTAAGAGGTAAGGATAGATCCTTTAAAAAAACTTTGTTTAATTATTTATATATGCATTGTAAGTTACAAATATTCTTTGTAAAATCTTCTCTAAAGCCTTCTAAAGAAGATCAAAACTGATATTTTTGCGATATCCCCCTTAACAAATTTTGAAAAAATTTAATGTGTAAAATGTTTTCTATATACAGAAATATTTAAGCAAAATTCAAAGAAGATCGATTAGTTCAATATAATGCCAAAAGTGGGTCCGAAACACGTACGTATGCAAGTACAAACATTCATGTGTTTTTTCCTAGAAGAACTGTACCCTAAAAAGCAAAGATTTTTTTTAAAAACCCCGATATTTTTGACATGATCACCATACTTTCGCCTTTAATATAGCGATTATAGCTATATTCACCGGGAAAATAAAAATTACCGTAGAAATTATAATAAAATATTTTGTTACTTCATCGCCTTAAATTGTTGTTTAAATTCAGTAAATGTATTCACAGAGGAAAATTATGTAATAAATAAATGAAAAGGTTGCAAAAGTAAAATAAAATTGATAAAGAAGGAAATAAATTTTTAAAATATCTTCTTAAATAGTGAACTAAGGAGAAGATCAAGAAAATGATACAATTTTATTGGAATAAAAAATAGTAAAAAGTTAAACAGAAATTTAATGATTAGTTAGCTGAATTTGCCCGTATAAAATAACAGAATATTATAAAATTACAAATAAGTTTTGTATAACACTAACTTTATGCATAGAATAGTCATTGAGTAAAGCTGTTGCACTATTAAATGCTACAAAACATACGGAACATCGAAAGAACTAAAATGGAGAAGGGAAACTGTTACAAAGCCTGTTCGTGTGTTTGGTTCCATCTCTTGGTGGGCAGGGTCTTTTTACTGCTAATGCTTACTAATTGCTGGTTCCAGGAAGCTTTTGTCCGTTACTTTGTTATACAAGCCGCTCGACCCGGGTTTTGTATCGACCTCTCTTACTCATTCCCTTTCTCAACACTATCTCTCTAAATGAACACTCCTCATAATTCCCCTTAAACCACTGCTTGCTTCAACCTTTTCACCCCTTCATCTCTTCCAACTTTTAAAGCTCTTCTTTAAATTTACTAATAAACTCACCACACATGTTCTCTAATAAAATACCTCAGAGGAAACAAGAACAAGTTTAGTAATACGGTAATCAATAAATATATATTTTATTGATTAAGTTCTAACTTTTATTGAACCGAATAAAAACAGCTTAATTTAAATGAAGCAGAACTAATTAATAAAAAGGCGTTATAAAAATTTGGGTTGTCTTACGCTAATCTTCTGTCAATTTTATTATATATATATTTTAATATAAATAACAATAATAATAATTTATAAATAACAATTATAACTAATTAAATGAATCATTAAAAATTTATATATTTTTTAATTACATGATATTTTACCTTTATGACCTTTATGTTATAAGTGACATATTTATAAAAAGTATATTACTGTATGAAAGCGATATGAATTGTATTTATAAAAACCATCTAGTGACTTTTTGTACAAGCCAAAAGGCAAAAATCTCTTTCGGAAAGGACTGGAACGGATTCCGATAGAAATTACCTTATTTAGCTATCTAATAAATTTCTTTCTGTGCCACTTTTTCGACGAAGCTTACTTTTCACTACCTTACAGCCTTTCAACAGTCTCGGTATACCCTCCAGTAACAGGATATACAACATTTTGATGCGGTTAATACTGATGTATATATAATTATAGTTCAAATTTCGTATATCGTTTTATGTTGAATGTTGATTTGAAATATTTAAGGGACCCGTTGTGATGAAATTGACTATTATTGGCAGTAATGAATATACTCTTCTTTCAGCAACAGCAAACATAATCCGCCGAAAACTTGCTTTCACGGTAATCTGCAGGATCGTGTTCTCTTAACGAACACCAATAACATCTGACCACCAATAACATGGCCGTTATTTAACGATCTATTCGGACATATCTTCCGCAGGCAATTGCTTTAATTAACAAATGTATTGTAATTTATTTCTAGTTCACATTAGCAGAATTTAACTGATAACATTTCAAAACTTCACGAGTATATAAATAACAACTTTGTCAACTTAGTTTCGAACCTCGCAGCCACGTATTCGGGTGTAGCTGAATGACAACTCAGCATTCCCTTTTTTTACATCGCTGTAGTACTCAGGTTATCCAAAATATACAAATCTATTTCTTGTCCGCGCTTACATAATCTAATTAGTGGTAAAATACCGTAATACTGGAACATAAGAACACGGGTATTCTTTTTTCACGAATTTTTTCGTACAAACGTAAATTATTACCGGGAACATTCATTACGGAGATAAAAAACCGCGAATACGGTAACAATAGAAACCTAGCTTACACGCAACTACTGTTAGTCTGGGTAAGTAAAAAAAAATTAAATGGAATAATCAAATGAAAAGCACCAATACGCACATCAAGTAAAAGAGTAGGAACAGTCAGTAGGTGCATCGTCAAATATAAGTCACTTTCTTAATATAATATAATCTCATCATAGTCTCACTTTTTCTCTTTAATATGCGTATTTTTAATTTCTATAGAATTATATTATTTAAAACTTCTGAAATCATCTTTGAAGCTCATTAATTCCTTTAAAAATACTGGTGGATAACAATTTAACATTTGAATTTACCAGAAAAATCTGGAATATTTTTGGAAAAAGTAAAGTTCATTTTTAGCAGCCAGATAGAGGAGGTGGTAAAATTTCATAAGTTTTTCACTTCTTATCCGACTTAAATTCTAATGCTAAATTCACAGTACAGTAATTTTTGTGAAAATTACTCCATGAAAGAGTCAAAACCAAAGTTTTGCATCTTTTACACAGTTTGAAGATTCGTTCTTTAAGAACCTGTTGACCAAAACCATCTAAGCTATTTTGAATGCCAATTAACATCTAAATACTGGAGTAATTGCAATACTATTTCTATTTATCGATCTTACAAAAATTTAACTACAATAATTTCAGACTGTCGTAATTGTTTAACCGTCAAAATATTACATCAAACCAATTATTCAATAATTTATTTCAAGTACTTTACCATTAGTATACTTTCTCTTTTACCAGCACATAAAATTGTTATGGCTGAAATGAATAATGAATATAGCTAATTACTCTTGACTTGAATATATCTTAATCTATTGGCAAGGTTCAAACTAATTTTAATGTTTGTTAACCTCTTTTCTTAGTACATTCATTCTACAATTCGTCAACGTTTGTACATCTATATTATCATCAAAAACAGAAATCAGTTTAAAATTGCATTACTGGTAGGAACAAATATAATAATAAATAATTATGATTAATTATAATCAATCAATTACGATTAATTAATCAATAATTATGATCTGGAATATGTTGTACATCAACTAAACAAATGGATATTTCGTAAGAATATTTTTGATAAATATTTTGCTTATAGCTGATATTTTAGAATGAGTACTTTCTTTAGTATGTAGCAGAATAATATGCAGCGTTATGCTATAGTTGGATTAATGGCATTAAATACAATTCATAATTTACAGCTGACAGATTTGCATGCTTCACCAATCTATAGAGGTGGCAAATGTTCAGAGCCTTTTAGTTACAAATACCTCTCAAGAGGATATTAGTACACTAAATTTTGTTTGACTATGTTAGGCTATAAACCAATACATCAATCTATTGATCTCTATGAACCATTAATTTTGGAAATTTGTATTAGCAACCTAAAATTTTATAAAAATGTTATATGATTTTATTACGTGAATTTTCAAGTTAAAGAACAATATGAACAAAACTACCACGTACTAAATTTTTAATGTATCATGTTATGGAAATTGAAAATACATAAACAAAACTATTTATTTTACAGCAAAAACACATTAGACATTGAAGAAAATACGTATGGAAAATAAATGGAAGATAAACAAAAACTAATCAAAGTGCACCAAAATAAATACAACAAAAATAAAAATTAAAGATGCAATATTTGTATGCATTTTTAATCTGGTATTTTCTTTCTAACTTTATAAATGTTGCACATATTAAAATATATAAATATGCTTAAAAGAATAAAACATAATTTACATTCTCTCTCATATTTTCTTCGGTTGTGCGTTTCATCATTTGACTTATCTCGTAATTCATGCTTTTTAATTGATTTCTAAAGTATGTTTCGTCCTAGCCTCAAGGTATTTGCTTCATCCTTTATGCCCATACGAATGTTGTCTTTCCTAATTTTTTTTGCTTTACGCTGCCTTCCATAAAAAAAAAAACAAAGTTGACTCCGACTTTATGATGTAAGACTCGCTTATTATATATATATATTTTATTAATCAGAGGTTGCCGTAAACTTACCTTGCACTCTATTATTTTAAAACTGCTTTAATTCGTCATTAGACCGACTTATTTTTAACATTTTCCTGCAGCAGCATTTTCGATTTAGTACTATTTTACTTCTTCAGTAAACAGTAAAAAAAAATTTCAATCGTTTCTGGATGTTCTGAACTATTTCTCGTAGATTATATGTGAAAAACAATTTCATTCTTTTTAAACAAAATTTCACCTTTCATTTTTCTATTCCTTCACTCATTTACTTCAACAAGAGATAAATATTGAAAATTAAAAAACATGATTGCCAAAAAAAAATCACTGCTGACAAACATTTCTATATTGAATGAAGGACAATTACTAATATAGAATAATTAAAGAGCATGCGGGCGAGAATTTTGTATTTAGTATTTGTACACAGCGCAATTTTTAAATTTAAAAAAAATTTATTTAAATACACACACATATATTGACTTCGAAAATCCCGATAACGTAAGGATTCCAACGCGGGGTCATACATTTAAATCGATTCAGCCGTTGAGCTGCTACGGTGAAACAAACATACAGAGATACATATATACACCCTAAATACTGTTGCCGAATGGCTACGACGTCACGTAATCCATAACTTTGTGGTGGCCGTGAAAATGGCCGTTTTTGGGTTGGCTCTAAGAAGAGCTGTTGGGTCCGGAAGCACGTTGAGCCGGCCAGGAGACTTTTTCTTCTTTGAACTTCTTCAGGTGGTGATCGACGATGAATTGAAAATTCACTCTCGTGCACGTAATTTTATTGGAGTCTGAGAGTGGTGGGGTTGCAGTGCCGCTATGGTGGGAGAACTGCGCAGTGGGAGTGAGGTTTTATCAGCGCGTCCATATACTGTGCGCCCCGCTCACATCGTTGCTACCGTTATCGCCCACCGATATTAAATTAGGCATTATTGTGGTAATAACTCCCCCCCCCCCCCGCCAAGGCGGGCGCATACGGATCCAAATCCGATGGATCTTGCTGTATTTGAGTTTGTAGAAGAGAGAGGAACAATTCTGGGTCCTCATCTGGTAGACCGCTGAAGGTTGTTGTTATCACCGGCAGAAATGCTGTACGGATGCCTGCAACCAGGCTGTTAATGTTAAACGTCTTATGTGTTGATTTGTCGGCTAATATGTGGTCGGCAGAGGCGTGGCTACATCCAATCTTTTGGTACAGACGATCTTCGCCCCACGTTAGGCGTCACTGTTACACTACACTCCTTTTTGAGCAGTCGTGTAAAAATATAGCTAAATAAAAATTATTGCCCCAACTTCTATGAAGAATTTATACGAATACACATTGAATTGAGGTTAAACCTCACATTTTGTTTTTCAAATCATGAAGATCAGCTGAATAATTTTTTATAATCATCTTCAAAAATGTTTTGCTGATTGTTCAGGCTTTGAACAAAAATCCTAAGTATATGGTTGTAAATAAAATTAGGAAGTTAAGATTTAATTTTTAATTATGAAATTCGGTTTATACATTTACTTCTTGTTATCATTAATTATTAAAAGAAACTCGATGTAAATGTGCAAATATCACCTTATTTAATTTGAATTTATTTTTTAGTTTTATAAAATGCCAACAGATAGAAATTATGGCAGTTAATGATTCCTTTTTTATAATTTTTTGTTCATAAATTGTCTCATTTAGGACAAAACTATTTGTTAACAAAGTTGGGATATTATCCTTTTTTGTTTATAACTGACACTATAGGATTATTCTATCACTTGTTAAAAAGTCTAACAACTTTGACAGATTAATCAGTTGTGTTGTATCTTATTAATATCTGATAATTAAGTTACAATCTAATATAAAATTTGATATTTATGTTAATAATGTTAGCAACTAGTAATTTCAAAATTAAATAAAAGAAAGCAGCTATAAAATAAAATATAATAAGCCCATAAGTAGCTTTGTTTTAATAAATTACAATTTACAAATAATTCTAATGCACAAAAAAACGCCTAATTTAACAAAATTAATGGAATACTCATGCATATATGAAATTAGAAAACAGTTAAACATAATGAAAAATTGGAAGAAGTATTGATTGATATTTTCTACAAAATATTTTCAACTACTACTTAATCTGATATTAATACATCAACACGAAATAATCATTATTTTGTTAAAAAAAAAAAAATAAATAAATAAAATGCTCCTATATTATATTTATTAAAATATAGTTTTAGACGGTAATCATATCTTTAAACGCATTAAATTAAATGTTATCAACATTTTCGCCTGTTCTTGGAAGAACACTAGACGAAAAAGTAATCGTATAAAGTGATTTCAGTAGTGGTAGTGAGTGACAGAATTAATAGTTCAAATGTTTGACATTCTTTGACTAAGGTAGAAAGTTTCTGCACTTTAACCTAATTTTCACAACTTGTACTATATCTCATTCTTTGCATATCCTCTTTTCCTGCTGATGAATTCAAACACAAGTTTGAACGCAAGTGCACACCCACGCACACAGAGAAAGAGAGAGTGAGAGAGAGAGAGAGAGTAATGTACATGAAGAGAGATTGAGGTGACGAAAATGCAAAGTATACATTCTGTGTACTAGTAGTATATCATATGTATGGGAGTTGCACAGGGACAAAAAATTCTATAAATTTTTACTGTGCTTTTTCCTTTCGTACTGCTTTTTGTACGATGATAAATGTTTGGAAAAAAATTTATACAACAGAAATAAAGATTAAACTCTGGCCACCGGTTTCTCTTTTATTCCTGACATATTTTTACTAAATTGAAATGCAGATAAAATGAATGGACTGTTACATTCAAGCATAAAATCGGCTATAACTCATACCTATATGAAATATGTACGGCAATATATTTTTTTAATTCCAATTATTGTTTTTCCCTTTTCTAACCTATTAAATTTAATTATAATTTCCAGTGATAGTAGTAGGACACTAAATTACCGAAATGCATTAATTACACATTTTTAATTATTCTTATTTGATATACAATCATGTAGTCAAATGATATAAAATTTTATCAGTAATGTTTTTCTAGTAACAGTTAAATTAGTACTTCATTAAAACTGGAGTGTTAATATGTAGCAAAGTAGCGAAATCTCATTAATCCATAATTAAGACCGAATTAATCTAAATTTAAATTGTCCAAATTACGTACAAAAAACAAAGAATAATGTAGATTAACACATTTAATAATAATAATTTTATTAAAATAATAAAAAATTATAATATTATTTTTTTAAATCGAAAATAATTGAGGAACTATAATAACTTTCAAAGGCGAAGAGGAAAAACTATTCAGTGATTGTTTTATGCCTAAATAATTGAAAAATCAATTATTCAATGATTTTATTTATTTAACTAACAGACCCAGCAATGCTTCGCTAATGCTAGATTTGAGTGTGTGTGTGTGTGTGTGTGTGTGTATAGATTGAATGAACATAATTGAAAGTTTGATAAAAAATTAAGAAAATGACATTATAGAACATTATAGAACTTCACAAAATTTAACCTTTCCTTTTTTCCCTTTACCTTTTCCCCCTTTCCCCCGTTTTCCCCGTTCTCTTCCCACATTTCCTCTTTTCCTCTTATCTTTCTTTCCTTCCCGATTTCTCTTTCCCTTATTTCCCTTTCCCATTTCCTTTTCTCCGTTTTCCCTTTTTTTCCCCCTTTCTCCCTTTTTCCCTGCGCGTAAATCGGTCCAGTAGTTTTTTAGTTTATTGTGGACATACATATCTGAAACACTGAAATGGAATCGTAAAATAATTAGTATAGCGTGTGTTGCTTTTACGTCCAACAGATAGCGTTGTTTTTCAAAAAAAGCATGTTTTTTACCTTTCACAGATGTGACTTCTTAAATATATTAATAGTAGGTATATAAGAACACGCTCGTATTCGAATGCAACGTTGTGTAAAAATTTCAAAGCAACCGGTGAAGAACTTTCGGAGATTTAAGATTTTGAACAAACTTACATTTAAATTTTTATTTAAATAGATAATCATTTCAATACTTCTCTTTTAAAATATTTGTTATATTAATGATTTTACGATATTTTCAACTTATTATTCTAAAGATATCTTTTAATTTTTTAAATTGGAAAAATTAAAAAAAATTTTCAGCATAATTTTAGTTAAAAATATCATATTAGTAACAAAAATATTTTTGAAGAGAAGTATTGAAATAATTATTAAAAAAAAAGTTTTATTAATTTTGGTGAATGATCATGGTCATGGTAGTACATCCAGTTATTTTTTAACCATATTTTCCAATTATTTATGAAAATATTAATATTAGTAAATATTAAATTTAAATTAAAAAAATAACTCAATTTTGTTTACAAGGGTGTTTTGTACTTAACAAAGCAAACATGATATTATACATGTCAGTTACGCATACATGCTAATATTCTATTTAATGTTCAAAAGGGATAAACCGAAAGCAACCCGGTAACCGTATTTTGCCATTATTATTATTATTATTATGAACTTCCTTTTATTTTCTGTTGCTTGTTTTATTCAACAAAGGTAGTGATATCCTTCAATTGATCTGACATGCAAGGATATAGTCGTTAAAATTTAACGTTGAGTTAATTAAAAGTTGAAACGTGTGTATTGACTGAAAGAGGAAAGAGGTATGGTAATTATTTTGTTATGAATGTAAGGATTTTATTTCATTTATTTATGTTATTTTATGAAAGGATAATACATATTAATTGAACTATTTTAACGTATAATAAATCATATAAATAAATCTTTTAATTATGATTCCCAATAACACAATATAATATGCTAAAAAAAATTGTTGGATGTTTGATTTTTCTGTATCTTCTTGTTTTACTACTTGGTTCCATTTCTTCAATCCCAGCATATTTGTTACATCATTAAACCTCAGTTATTTTCATGTATTGTTTGTAATATCTTTTAATATATTCCTTTTACATCTCTTTCGGGTATGAAGTTAACTGGTTGGAGTTATCTCAATATTAATTCAATTTACGTAACAAAAAATTGAAACTATCTTATATTTTTAAAATTGGCCTATACAGTTGTCACATATTCGATAATTTATAATAAGTCGATTCGAAATAAAACTTTTTTCACAGCAGTATTTCATTATTAATCTCAATCAAGTTAAACAGTAAACTTAATTTTCACTAAATTTACTTGATTCAGGCGTCAGTATTATTTTATTTCTCTATATTTGTCTAAATCTAATTTATTTATATACGATACATGTACGCTTTATTTTATACTGTATGTTTTATTTGAACTCCGCACTCAAAATATCTATAAATCAATCTTAAATTTATATTTTTCTATAGAAACATGCAATTATTGATGTAGCATATGAGAATTTTTATAAACAGTCGTTTTTATTACGGATAAAATGAAAACAATCTTTCATATTACAACTCACTCTTTTAAAGAACATTTTATAAAATACCAAATGTTAAATTTAAGAAGAGAATATCCGTTCCTATAAAAAATTATTTTTAAAAATTATGCGTTAAAACATAGGAAAGAGTGGTAGATTTTAATTTAATTTATTAAAATTTATATTTTGTACTAGTATAAGATTTCTTAGTTGCGTTCCTTTATTCTCAAATTATTTTAGATTTCTTAGAGGAAATAAAACTGAAAATATTCTATTTATGACGTATTTAAACCTCCATAATGATAGCGGCGTCGGGCAGAACCCTTGACTATGTCAGACATAGTGACAAGTCAATTCTGACATAGTCAAGTCATAGACAAACCCGCAGCAGCCGGGTTTGTCTCCGGCTCCTGTGCGGACCGGAATAAGGTTGCGTTCCCCTTGTTAGGTTACCTAAACCGGTCGACTTATTTGTGTGTAGGTCTGAATTTTTATGTTGTGTAAAACACAATTTTGATACTGATTTAACTTTAAACTCATTGGTTTTCTGAGGCATTCACAGTCACAAACGGTGTTGTCAAATCTGTACTAGGCGTAGGGTTCGCACTTCCGCGGTTTCGGTTAGTTAGTTTGAGGGAATCATGTTAGGTTGGATTGTTGGTTAACTGGCATCTCTCCCGCCACCACCCCATTCGGTTGCCCTAGAGCATAGACCAAATGTCAGTGCCAAGATGCGGCTACTGTGCCTCTAAAACTGTTTAGCGACCCAATTCCTAAAAGCCCCTAGTGAGCACCTATCAACGTGAGCGGATTAAGCAGGGTGCTATTCACCACCCGCTTATGTGTCCCAACCGATCACTTGTCAAAACTAAAACTAGATCGGAGAGGCGCACCCCTTGTTATTATTAAAACTAAAAGTTATAAAAATAAAATAAAACACAGCAATTTAAGCTGTCACGCCTCGGTCGCTACCAACAGTCTACCAAGCGCTCTCTTATAACAGGCAGCAGATGGTAAAATATATCCTGGTCAAGTTGGTCAATCCCCGGTGCTTTCTTCAATGCCGTTCGAGAAACCACTCGATCTATATCTTCGGGTTCCACGGTCCGAAAGTCAGGGAATGGTGTTTCACCCGCCCTAACGCCGATTTCCGCTTCACTCTCCGGAGCATCTGGAAACAGAGTGTCCAGGAACGCCCAGTTATGTGTGGCCACGGCCACCAAACCCGCACTGAACACTGGACAACACGTGCAATGGCTTCGGCCTGTAACAAGTCTTTGCGAGCTGCCAAGGATCGCACTACAACTCACGCATGGAGTCCTGCAAGAACTTGAGTTTGGCTTCCTTGATGGCGTGAACGTATTCATTACGGGCACGCCGGTAGATCCGAAGACGCTCAGCGCGCACGTGGTTAAAGATGGTCCCCGTTAGGGGGCAGCGCTGGTACCTTATTCTCGCTGACCTAACTCTTGCGCACAGCACACTAAGGTCAGAGGACCACCATTTCTTACCGGGCCTCCGTCTGTGTTTTACAGACGCCCCCCCGGAAGAAGGGGTCATGACAGCTTCAGGCACGCTAACATCAGCGGACTGGCCGTTTATGATGGGTCCATCTATTGGCCTAGGCCGCCGTAGGACAACATCACCACCAGTCTTGATGGCCTGGCCGATTTGCTCCGCCATCAATTCCACCTCCTCCCTACACACCATGCGCCACTGCAATCCCTGTAAAGCAGCATCGCATACACGCCTCAGCCTGTGTCGATCCAGGCCCCTTAGGTTATAGCGACCTGAATCTGGTGTAATTAGACCGCCTCCGTAAACAATATCATAGGTAAAAAGCTTATGATCGCTCATACTGGCCTCGGGCCAGACAGTCCAATTACTTGTATCTCGAAGCAAGTTGCCCGTCACAAAAGTGACGTCTATATAACTTTCTTCCAGTTTGCAAGAGAAAGTTGCCGGCTGCTCCGCATCATTAATCAAGTAGAGGTTCCTGGCTTCTACGAACTGTTCGAGACCAGCGCCTCTGGGGTCTGTGAGTGGTGAACCCCAGGCGGTAGACTTGGCGTTAGCGTCCAACACTCTGGTGCCTCGGAGACCGTTCAGAATCCTACCCAATTTTGCCAACAAGTCGTCGATACTCCATCCAAGCTGGAAGTATCCCGACACTAGTACGACATCGAACGTACCCCTCGTGATCCGCACGACGGTGAATTGCTCGTCAGACCACTGGGACATCCAGAACACACCCAAAATATGCCAGAGCTTACCACGTTCGCAGGGAGCGGCCGTCCTCCACGAGAATAAATAACATTCACCCCGTGAAAGCCGACCACCCTATGCGAGACCACGTACGGCTCCTGGACCAAGAGGACCTGAAGGTCGTAATCCTCGAGGAGCCTCATGGCCTCACTCGTGGCCGCCCGTGAATGGTGCAGATTTAAATGCCCTAGGCGCAGGCGTTCGAACTGGTGGAAACCGTCCTCGAGGGCTTATTGCAGTTCAGGCGTCGCCATAAACTGTGTTTTTTACAGCTTTAGCCCGAGCAATCTCGTACGCCCTGCACTTCCTGTCCCCGACCCGATGTCCAGCATTGCTGCCTTTCACCAAGGTACAGGCGGCGCACTTGCAGGTGACGATTTGGCAGGGCAATTGGTCGCCATGTGCTCGGAAGCGGCACAGTGGCCACACATCTCCGTCTGCGCTCGGCATCGGAGAGCGGTGTGCCCAAAGCCCTGACATTTGTAGCATCAGGCTTCCCTACAGACAGTCCACCCGAAAAACAGCCTTCCACCGGCCACTAAGATATGCCAGATCTTAGGCGAGGTCTTTTTTTTTTTTTTTTTTTTGGGGAGGGCCAAAAACGTCTGTACGTTATCATCGCCCGGATTTTTTTTTATGAAAAAAAAAAAATAAAAGTAATTAAAACTAGTACGTAAAACTAAAACTTAAAATAATAATAAAAAAATAAAAGCAAAACTATTAAACAAAGTTCGAGATGGGTGTAAAAGGTTCGCATTCTCGGATAACAAGAGCACAAAAATGATACAAAAAAGTTAAAAAAAAATAAGACACAAACATAAAACCTAGAACTAGGTTAAAACTAAAATAAAGAAATTAAATAAAACTTAAAACTAATATCACTAGAATCTTAAAACTAATATCACATACCGAGTCATTAAAACATAAAAGCTAAAATAATAAATTAAAAAAAACTATATAAAAAATAAAATTTAACAGATTCGGATAGGGAGTGTAAAAGGCTCCCTCCTCGGTTAACAAAATCAAATCGATTAAAAAATTTTCTAGAATAAGAAATATACCCGACAATATTAAATTTTTGGGGTTAACCCTACACTACGCAGAAAAAGAAACATCCGGTTTAAAACTTCATTGTCGTTGCACAAGACACCACGGATGTTTCTGGGTAATTTAAACTTACGACACAACGCCACATAACATATGCAGTCCACGAGTATGTGGTGCACAGTCATGCGGCAGTTGCATCGTGTGCGTAGGGGTGCTTGTTCTCTTGTCATCAGGTGCTCGTGTCTGACCCTGGTGTGTCCTATTCGCAACCGTCAGAGGACTACTTCCTCACGCCGAGATTTTCTACATGAGGAGTCCCATGGCAACACAGAATTTTTAATCTGCCGGAGTTTATTATCTACAGTAGCCGTCCAGTCACCTTGCCACTTTGTTCTTAGTGATTGTTTTACATAATTAATAAAATCAGGAGTAGCAACTCGGGCGGTGAAAGGAGGCTGGTTACATGCTTCTTTGGCAGCGGGATCTGCATGTTCATTACCTGGAATCCCTACGTGGCTTGGGACCCAGCAAAAACTTACTTCTGTGTTGCGATTATTAAACTCAGCGATTGGGTTGTAAATTTCAATGACGATAGGATGTGTGGAATAAAAGTTTTTTAAGGCTTGGAGAGCACTACACGAGTGACTGCAAATAAGAATTTTTCTATATTTAGGGTTAATGATGTTTAGAGCCTTATTTATAGCGTATAGTTCAGCGGTAAACACACTCGTAATACCGGGTAGACCAAACATATAAGTTCTTTCATTGACAACAAATGCACAGCCAACGGTATCGTTTTGTTTCGATCCATCAGTGTATACAACCGCGTCTGGTTTCATCTTGAAAAGAACACACTGAAACATTTTCTGGAAGACAATAGGTAGCGTTGTGTTCTAGGCGAGGTCTTGAGAACGCAGTGGCTCTTCAGGGATTCCTTCCTCCCCAGCTGCTGAACCACCTTGGCTTTCCTAAGGAAGTCCTCGACCGCCGTATCCAACACTGGATTTTGGCTATGGATCGCCTTGAGGATTTTGGGCTCCTCTACCCTTGTTGCCCTTGGCATGTAAAAATAATATCTGCGGCCTTCGCTCAGCCAGCAGCTGAGCCTTCAGCCCGTTCTTGGCAAGAACGTCGGCCTCCAGCAGTTGTTTAGCCTGCCTCTCATTTATTATCTCCAGGACCACTCCGTGATCCCTGCTTTTAGTGACCCGGGAAACTTGGAATCTTTCCTTCCTCAGGTCCAGGATCTTCTTGAGGGTTAGCTCCGTCATAGCTGACGAAGCCCTCTGACCAGGCTTTACAGGGACCACCTTTACACTGGCCCGCTTAACTTTTGCTGCCGGCGCCTGGGCTGGCGGCGGCAGACCTACCCGTTTAGGCGCAGGCGCGGCGGTTACAGAGGCGAAGGAGATAGGCTTTCTTACCATCTCCTCCACTCTCTTAATGGACTTGTGGAACTCGCCCAAAGCCTCACCCGTTACCGGCTTGAAGCCCCGAACTCCCTCCACAACCTGGTCGATCTTGCCGGACAGTCGACTGACGACTGAGTCCAGAGCAAGGTTCGCACCCTGGAGGTCTTCACATTTTAATGCCAGACCCGACACCATCAATGAACATTCGCTTAAGTACGAGTCTACCAACTGGCGCAACTCAAGAACGACTCTCGATTCCTTCTTAGAGGAGATCTTGGACCATTCGGCCCGTATCTCCTCAATCCGCCCTAGACTTCCATCCCCAGATGTCACCTGTTTTTCAACAGGCTTCCCCTCTGGGACGTTAGGCCCAGGAGCGGACTTAGCGCTACCGCTTTCTTGGCCAATCCGGCCAAGTCCTCCAAACAACCTCCCCCGGGTTGCTCCATCCAAATTTGATATGTATTTACTGATGCAAATGTCTGCCGAGGCATTTACATCGCATCCCGACCGAGGCCTGGCTGATGACTGTGATATGTTCAGTTAGAGGGTCTAAGGACGACCTCCGGTAAAGCCCCTCAGGGCTTGGAATGGAGGGGATGGTTTGGCGACCGGTCACGTCAAAAGGTGAGTGTCTTCTCCCTACGGGGTTGGGATATCTGACATCATCTCCTAGTTGAAGCTAAACTTTATTGTCGTTGATAGTTCCCATTTCTTTAAGATAATAATTTTTAATCTTGTTTGGTCTGTCTTCTTTAAATATTTTTAAACTGATATTGATATTTAACTGATATTTACTGATCCCTTTTAGCACTATTTTAAATGGTCGTTATATTATATGATATACCTATGTAGGCATAAGTGGTCATAATTTAGTCTTGTCTTTGGTTCTTAGTATTTTCATTATTTTACCTCATTTGAGATGAGGGAATTTTTTTTTCATATACTATATATATAATTCATTTATCAATTTTTTTGTGCTTCTTAATAATAGTTCTTGTTAAACCAATCGCATAACCTTCTGGATCATCTTTCCCTAATCCATATTATTCTTATTTAACAATTGCTACTGTTTTCATTTAATTGTTTTCATTTAATCTTCTATTGAGAATTTCCAAAAGAATCTTTGCTGAATGGGAAATTAAATTAATTATCTTATGAACTTGACACGTTACTATAGTATACTTTTAGGAATTGTTAAAAAAATATGGTCACAATATTTTATTGTAATATTATTCAGTTTCACTACTATTTGTAATTCATTTACATTAAACATTTAATCACTTCTACTGAATGCTTGTATTCAGTTTACCATTATTCTCACACCTTTCATTAGCTCCAAAACTTCCAATTATAATCGTTTTTTGATATTTTTTTTTTAATAAACCCTTTTAAAAGTGCTTTCCATCAATTTATTTTTAATAAACTACTGTCTTAGACAAAATGATTAATCTGTGAATGAATATTAACAATACTAATTAAAAAATCGCAATGAATTTTCTACCTTTTTTCTTTATCTTAAACAGTTTCTGCTTTCATGTAATCAAATAACTACATTATTGCTTTCTGAAGTTAATTTATTTTATTTATTTAATATATATTCAGATATTAAATTTATATTATTTAAAGTATTTCTGACATTTACTATTTAATATGAAATTTGGTTATTTTTATTATTTCTCTTCCTTTTTTTAATTGCATAATTAATTAAAGAAGAAGAAAGCATATAAGAAATATTTACAGAGTCGCGCAGTGGAACAATACGATATTTATAAGCAATAAAGAATTCTGCAGAGATGTGGGGTTCAAAATAACCATAAAGAAAGTTTTGTGGACAATTTTTATTGGTTCTGTTGAAAAGGTTGGCAATCATATGTTCCTAAGGTCAAAAAATATTTGATTAAGGAAGAGAATAGAAGAATTTTGCCAAGTTAAATATTAATGAGATGGCAGATTCGTTGAAATATCTCCAAGATTAGTTGCAAGGCAGTGAAGAGGATACATAGGTATGTGATATTGTTGATCTTTCCGTCATAGGGAATAGTACCACACTGAATGACTTGGATGATGTATTGAATACTATTAGAAATAAAAATGGGTGTGTTTTAATGAAAACTTATTTAGTTACTGTTATCTTTTGTTCAAACTCGATTTTTTCACCTTGTAAATATGTGTTGGTAAAATGCTAGCATATCTGAAGAATGGCTGATATTTCAGATTTAGCCTTTATTTAAAAAAAAAAAAAAATAGATAGAAGTAAATGCTCTAATTATCTTGTACATTTTTTGTGGAGAGGTGGTTATAAGATTTTCTTACAGATTTTAAACGTCGATTGGAGGTTATATCTGAAGCGATATTTATGGAAGAACAAAGCTTTTTCGGAGGGTTTGCTCATACATTAATAACATTTTCACGTTGCAGCAGGTTACTGTAAAAGCAGAGATTTTTTTTTATTGAAAATGCATATAGTATGCATATAATGCATATTTAAATAAATATTTATTTAATGTATAAATAGTTTGTGAATATAATACAATATAATCTATAGTCATTTATTTACACGTATATAATTATAGTCTACATAATTATTCAAAAAGGGCTGAATAGAAAAGTAGAGTAGTTTTCCGTGTATTAATATTAAACAATTACAAAGAAATGAAATTGCAAAGAAACGCCTTCAACAGCGTTCCATGGAAGGACTTCGGCACGGAGCTGGAAGAACGGGGTATCGACGGTCAACTTCTGAACATTACTAAGAGAACATTACTTAGCAAGCGTACAGTAACCACGTCGATGGTGGCAGGGGATTATGTGTTTGAGATGAAGGCAGGGGTTCCTCAAGGTTCAGTGCTGGGGCCCCCTCCTCAGGAACGTTGGGTACGTTGATGTTTTTGGGTTGCAGCTTCCAGAGGGAGTGGAGGTGCTCGGATTTGCTGATGATTTGGCGGTACTAGTACGAGGCACTGATGAGAGGCAACGAGGCGCTGGAAGCTATTTACGGGTGGCTCTCTTTGCAGGGCCTTGACATTGTTCCAGATAAATCCGAGGTCCTGGTATTCTCTGGGAGGACGCCGCTACGTGATGTCCATCTTACAATCAGCAACTCAGTGATATGACTGGTCTGTGCGGCAAAATATCTTAGCGTATGGATGGAAAAAAACAGGGGGTTTGGACGCCATATTGAAGAGTTTATAGGTAAGTCGGGTAGAATTCTGTCTGCCATTTCAAGATTCATGACAAATACGGCGGGGCGGCGGGAAAAACGGAGGAGGATGATCGCCACAAGTGTCATCTCGGCAATGCTGTATGCATCCCCGGCCTGGGCCCGTGCTATGAGAATACAGAAGTATCGCATGCAGCTGGAATCGGTTCATAGGAGACTGGTCCTGCGCATTACGTGCGCTTACAGGACTGTCTCCTATGATGCAATCTGTGTGGTTGCAGGTATCCCACCTACAGACCTGCTGGTGGTGGAAAGGGGCCTCCGCTTTGCCGGACTATCTGCACAGCAGGCGAGAGGTAGAATACTAGCTCGCTGGCAGACGAGGTGGGAGGCTGGTGTAAAGGGCAGCCGGACCAGGCGCCTTATTCTGGAGGTGAGGATTGGGATATCGGACGGAGACTCGGGGATGTTGACTTCCGCCTCACTCAGTTCCTGACTGGACATGGAGTTTTCGGTACTATCTGGCGAGATTCAGGTGCAGGAAGTCTGTGGCGTGCCGGTATTGTGGTTCTGCTGATACACCGCAACATACATGGTTCGAGTGCGGCAAGTGGATTACTTTCCGGTCTCGTCTCTCGGCGGTGATCGCGCCTGATATGGTCGTAGACCACAGCTCCGGTTTTGAGAAGGATTGACCGAGATGGCTAAGTTAGTTCCTTGCATACTAACCCAGAACGGGAAGGATGACCGCTTGACATCGTCTATTTTCTGCTTCGTGGCTCTAGTATGTGTTTGCCGCTGGACTCTTTCTTCCTGGTCTGTACCTTCTGTGACTTTCTTTTATCTTCTTGTATTTATTTCCTGTATTATGTGTTTTTTGCTGCTTTCCATGTATGTTTCGCCATTTATGTTTACTATGAGTGCTGATTTATATTGTGATGTATTATGATAATGATTACAATTTACGACTATGTATTATGTGTTATGATTTGCATTATTTATTTGATCTTCTTGTATTATGTCTCGTGTTTTAATTTCTTCTTCGTTATTTACTTTCTTGTGTTGATTAGCTTTATTATGTATTTTGTTTGTCTGTCTTTTATGTATTTCGTTCTTAGATATGGTATGTCTACATGGTGTGTATTGTGGATTGTTGTTTTTGCAATTCGATTCGCCGATGCGTACCTTAATACCTTTATGATTTTTTGTGTCTTTCTCTACAAAGCCAAAGTAAAAAAAAAACAACGGAAGCGTGGCGATGTGTAGGGCCAGGTAGGCAGCTTCCTGGCTCACCCGCATGCAAGAGCGGGGGAGTCGGGGTGGTTCTGATGATGGCATGGGAGACCCTTGCGGTGTGAGAGGAAGCGAGTAAGGGGAAGGGCATGCGCAATGCATACTTGGATCCTGGCAAGATAGAAACGGGATCGGGAACGGGAACGGATAGCCCTCCTGATGAGGGGCGTCTTTGTGATCCACAAGGGACTCCAGTGGGTCCCTCTGGATCACAATTGGGCCAAGCTAGGGAGAATAGGCTGTTGCCACAACACCCTGAGGCAACCGAGTTATGTCTGACCGGCGGGGACCGGTTGTCTTGGGGTGTTTAAAAAAAATAGTTGCAAAGAAATGAATCTAGTTTCGCTAATGTTTTGTATTTTGTTTTTTTGTTTTTAGTTGCGCTTAGGTTTAACGACTTCCTTTGAATCCCTTTTAAACATATTTAAAATAAAACTTACTTCTACATCATGGTTCTTCTTTTCTATCTTGATTAGAAAGACAAAATCCTTAACAGTGTCATTCTAAATTATTATAATATATCATTTTATCAATATTTTAAATTTATTAATAAAAATTAACAAAATGTTTTATATGGTTTATTTATTGATTTTGTGATCACACGGCTTCTCATATTTTTTATGGTATATGCGAATACTTATACATTCCATGTAATTGTGATAGTAAACGAGGATTTGCCATAAGGCTAACCTCACCCTATTCTTGGATGAATAATTCTGAGTTTAAGAAAAACACTTGAACTTGTCAATACAATTTCATTAATCAGTCAAAAGTTTTCGCAAATACTTTTATTTTTTGCGGCAAAATTGCTGTTCGCGTATAAGGACTTTATTGCTTGTAAATCCTTTTTGTTTAAGTTATTTTTCCGTTTTTTTCCTATTTATCAGATATCCATGAGCCAATACTCTTCGATGGTAGTAAATAGGTTTTAGTTTGATATTATTGTACCTTTGCCAAATTTCTAAAAGTCTATGTGAGTTATTACATCCTTGGTAGTTGCGGCTCTGTCTTTGGAAAAACCGGAGACTTCGTTTTCGGATATCAAGTTTCGAATCAAGATCAGATGTGAGTTGTTTATTAAATAAAGGTGGAATATATCTTTCAATAGAAATACATTCAAACACATTACCTTATATTGTACAAGCCCATGTCGTTCATGTTTTAAGCCCAATATTATAACTAACTAATTGAACATTAATCGAAACCCAACAAAGTAATTCTTATCTCGAGTCTTCCTGACTTTTGAAGATATCAACACTTATTAGTTAAAACTACAGGTTGCGGAAAATATTTCTTTGTTAAATATAAGAATTAATTAAACTGCTCAAATTTCTACCGAAAATTCTTTAATTTCCAGTTCTCCTTCCTCTTGTAACCGGATTTAAAAATATATGCTTAAATTGATATAAAAAGATATTTTTATGTATTTTTTTTCTTTATATATGTAAAATAATAAGTTCAATTAGGCTTTTCGTTTCAAATAATAATTATCAATCCAAATTTGATTAAAAAAATAGAAATAATATTATAACTTCTTGAATATTTTAAGTACAGTAATTCATATATCATCTACGATAATTTTAAGTGTATTATATATTAATTTTAAAAAATTGTGAAAAACAATTTCAAAAAATAACGGCGCTGAAAAGAAAGCAATCTTATCAAAAAATTTGTTTTCACTAACACTTAACCGTAATTTGATGGATACGATTGATTAATAGCTTTTTGTAGTGCGATTGCCTTAAGGGAGACAAAATGATGTGTCTCCTGTGATTGATATCAGCAGCCTAAAAGAATTTCTGTTGTATTATTAAATTTAGTGAAATAGAAAAAAAATAACGAACTACATTTACTTAATCTTAGAAAATCTGGCCATCCAAAATAAATTTTTGTAGTTTACTCCAGTGTTACATCTTTTGAAAGAACATACTACTTCTTTAAAATAGAAATAATGAAATTTATTTATGTACATTATGAATATACATTAAGTACTGAATTTATAAAATTTAAAGAAATAAATATTTTAAAAATATAAATATTTATTTCATTTTTATTGTATATGTTTTATATACCTTACAGATATATTTCATTACCATTACCTTTTATTTATTATAGTTTTCAAGACACATCATAAATATAAATGCAGGTAAAGGTTGCTTCCTCATAAATTATTCTATGAAATGTTATAAGACTTAACTTGTTATAAAACACATATTTTTTAGCAATCTATAATTTACAGTTAGAAAACATAGGAAAACACTCGCGCGCGTGCGTGTGAATTTGAAATGCACAAAATATTAGAATTAATTCTAATATGTTTGTTTTTACGTAGTATTTTTTCAGTTAAAGTTATATTTAAGAGTAGTAAATATTATTCATTTAAAAAAAACACAAATGTTTTTTACACAATTGTGTAACAGGTTATATATTCTCCTTTTAATTAAGCTTGTTTTATAAATATAGCAGCCAACTACGTAATATGTTATTCAGAACAACAGCTAAATCAATCGGCATAAAAACGAATTATAAAATTAACTAGTTTTAATACTGCATTTAGAATAATATTCATTACAAAAACAACTTAATGTTCGATAAGAAAAAGTATTTTAGGTTTTATTAATTTACTGATTTTACTAATTTACTTTTTTCTTTTTTTTCGGTTGGAAACAGCCCCAAGGCAACTAGTCCTACGAAGCACCAGGTGGGCGTTACGCACATCTGGTGCTTACCTCATGCGACCCATCCCCTTATACCTTAAGGGTCCTTTATATCATCATCGGGTAGCTCCGACCCCCCCGACTCTTGCACTCGGGCGGACCAGAAAATTCTAAGTACGAGGCCTATTTCCCTAGCTCTAAACGTCGTCACGCTTCGTTCCAGACTTCAGAATTAGTAGTACATGCACTTCGGTTGGACGTATATTGGTTTGCTTGGCATTTCTCCCACCTCCATCTCATTCGGTCGCCATAAAGCATAAAACCGAATGTCTGTGTCACAAACGGCAACTGTGCCTCGAACAGTTTAGCGACCAGTATCCTAACACAGCTCCTACAGCTTACCTAACAGCGTCGAGGACTAAGCATGGTGCCATACACCATCAGCTTACGTGTCCCAACCGCTGACTTGTTATACATTTGCTAAAATGGGTAGCCGCATCCCGTCAACTACTAAAAATATACATGACTTCCATAATAAAATTTAATTCGTCTAGGCAGCAATTCGCTGTTACGCCTAGGTCGCTGAATGTCAAAAAGTACCTGTCCACCTTTTTGTAGCGATTGCAGTCATAATAACTGGCTGGCCATCAGCCATACTCAGGGTTAGTTTTCCACGGTAATGCGGTAAGAATCTTTCCCTTAAGCAAACTACGGATGCCGGGTGAAGAAAGCAACCGCATCTAGGAACTCCCACACGGTCCGATAATGCGGCTCTTGCCACATTGACTCGCCGTTTGAGAGTTTTCCCCTTGACCTCTAACCCGTTGCAATTTGGTTGGATGCACTTCATGAAGGACGGTGAGTGCAAGCCCGGACCCCGTTCCGGTGTCTTCCCTGCTCACAATCAAGGCATTTCGTAGGTTCCGCACAATCTGCCATCTTGTTGCTTCGCCCTCCCTAATTGTAGCACAGGGTTGATCTATCGGGTCCCTTGCAGACTGTTGCTCTATGGCCGAAACACCAGCACCGGAAACACTTCACTTTCTCTTGCCGCAGCTCAATTCTACACGAATGCCAACCTACTTTGGTGGGTAGCAGACTGGTGTTTCGTTTGTACAGCTGCACTGTAGCTTTCTTGGTGTCCTCGTAGGCCGGCCTGAGAGACAAAACACCATCTCACTTATTTTCTTATTGCAGCGGTGATTTCCGCTGATTACTAATTTCTGATTATCAACTTACTGATTTTATTTATTTTTTTATCTTATGTCTAAAAAATATCCGTAAATTAACTTGCAATTAATTCTTACAAAATACCTTGTTTTACTTTTGATTCCAGATATCCACTTTACAGTGAACTATAATATTAAAATTATTAGTTATATTATGATAAATAATGTATAAAATAATCATTTTTTTAAATAAATACTTCATTACTATCAAGGTGGTGGAGAGAACTACTCTTAGCCTTTCTTACGGTTGACAGACAGTCTGAGGTGTAACTAAACCAGTTACATTTCAACAATATCGACGCCACGATACTATCGGGCAGCATTCTATTCTGATTCTAATAAATAATACATTCTGAACATCCAGAATTTATCAAAAGTTGTAGCCATTATACGAGCAATGGATGGAAGTAATTATCTCGGTTCTCATAGGAAATGTCTAATTTTTCATACTAAAATAATTAGCTTTTAGTATGTAAATCTGGTATCAAATAATTACAAGAATTGAATTTTATAGCTGAGGTCAATGTCATTGTGCATTATTCATCGAGTTATAATATGAGTAGGTATCATAGTTTTCATGAAATTTAAATGTAATTTTTAAATTATCCGTTCTTATTCCTTGATCATTTTGCAAAATTATTAATCTCGCCTATAAATTAGAAAATAAAATTTAAAGAGAAATTTGGAATTCGAAATCTGTTAGAAAATATTTTCCCCAAATATTCTTCTTATCTCTGGACAAATATACGATTTTGAACGTTTAAATTTATTTAATTTATATGTTTTACTAGCATACCCGGCAATGCTTCGCTGTTGCTAGACTTGAGTATACATAAATATTCGATGAACGCAATTAAAAGTTTGATTAAATATTAAAAGATTGAACATTACGGAACTTCAAAAATTTAACATTTCTCTTTATAGAAGTCAGAATGTAAATAAATCCAATTTTGCAAAAGAACAGCACTACCTACCGGATTTAACTCAAACCACTCTCTAAACACAGCAGTCGGCGGATAATAACTTTTTAACGAAAAGAGACATGCTTGCAAAATTATCACAATTAATACTGAATATTAGGAAACTTAAAAAACATTACGGAACTTCAGAAAATTTAACCTTTCACTTTATAAAAATCAAAATGTAAATAAATCCAATTGTAAAAACAACACCTCCTACCGGATTTAATTCAAACTACTCTCTAAACACATAAGTCGGTTCAAAATAACTCTAACTTTCTTTCTAGTAGTCAAATCGAGGATTTCAATAGCTTTACACCTTCTCTGGACAATGCGGACCATTTTGCAAAAACCCGTGCGTAAATCGGTCCAGTATTTTTTTAGTCTACAGCAGACACACATACGCCTTAATATAAATATGCCTTTAATATTTATAGAACATGAAAGTCTGTTGGCGTATTTTTTTGTTTTTTTCGTAAATATATCGACAACGGCGCCACCTAGTGGGTTCATTTATTGTAAAAATATTTATTTTCACGTAACTAATATATGTTCTGAATATGAGCCAAATCGGTACATAAATAATTTTTTTCAAAATATCTCGACCTCAGCGACACATAGCGTATCTAAAATAATTCAGAAACATTAACGGGCGTATGTAAAACAACTCACCAAAGTTTCATCGTAATCGAATGAATGGTGTAGGAACGCATAAGCGACAAACAAACCAATATTAATTTGTATATATATATTATAGATTTGAAAAGCTTTTGTTACCTGATGTAACCGATGAGTCGTAGTATATTTTTATCCACATCCTTTCCAGTAAAAGCTATCTTATCTCACCTCGGTATCCTTTTACAATGAAATTGATGTTCGTGCGAATTTCCTCTTCAGAACTCTGTAATATACGGATAAGTAGACGATATTTTAATAACTCAAGCCATATTTGCAATAAGCACAATATTCATTGATATTACAAAAAGTTTTATAAACACGTAAAACGGGAAAATACCAAGATTAATCAACAGTCTGCTTGTACCATTACTTCTTAACTGGTGAGCTTCATTGAAACTCAAAATAATGATCGCGAACATTACTTGTCTTTACATGCGGACTAAAAGTCGGATTTTTTCAATTAATTTGGGAACAATTTTTTAAGAGTTTAATTAAGTAGTTTTTTAAATAGTTTACTGAGTTTTGATAAAATTTTAATAATATCTAAATCTGTAATGACTTTTTAATGTTTTCTTTTAAACAAATCCAAAAAAGCGGAAATGGAAATAATCAAAAAGGAAACAATTCCAGTTACAAAAAAAAAAAATATTATTTTGGGAAAACAAATTATTTTGCAAATCATATAATTGAGATATTAATGTATCGATGTTGAAAATAACCAATGTTGGTTTAATTATTTTACTTTTTTTAAATTATTGTTTTTTTCGCCTATTTTTTTAATTAGATCTTCTAATTAATTTTATGTTAAATATGAAGAAAGAACTTTTATGTTTTCATAAACTTATAAAAGCTTTGCATTCTAAGCCTAAAAAAATCGATAGTAAAAATATTTCTTGATGGTGATAAATTTTTAAAGTACAGTATGTTAGTATTTTATTAAATTAAAGTATAATTTTATTTTTCTAATAATGATAACGGATTTTCGTTTTCTTTAACGTGTGTGATTATACAATACGATGAGAAGTAAACAAGAACAATAGAAAAATAATATTATCACAATAAGTAATATACCACATATGTTATAAAACTGTATTTTATATGAAAGACTATAGTTGTTGTTAAGTAAAAGTGGGTTGGGTAAAGACTTACAGTCTGTGTCTCCATTGCTGAAGGGAAATATTGATTATTTATTTGCCCTTACTGACTTATATAAACTAAAGGTCTATTTATTCTCAATTCAACAAGGAAGTGATCTATTCCAGGTGTTATTCTTTTTACGAAACCAACAAAGTATTTCACTGAAATAAATTTTTCTCTCTCATAATTCTTTTTTTTTCACTTCTTTTTATATTATGTCTTATCTTTTATTCATTTGAAATTTAAATAAATATTTCATTACGACTTTATTATATTTCATCAATAAGCATCGTAAAAAGTTATTTTTTAAGTAAAAATAATAGAAAAAAAAATTATTTTTTTTACACATTATTACATTAGCGTAATATTTTTAGAATTTGGTAATTAATTTCTATTAACACTTTTTCTTATATGTACGAAAATAATATCTTTAAAAATTACTTGACCCCAAAAATCATTATAAATGAGTTACGCTTGAATTCATATCTTCATAAGATTTGATACAGATACGGTCTATTTTATCATGTGTATCATTCCTATTTTTTTTTTTTCAGATAAATATATGGGCTCTATTATCAACTTGTCATGGTAATAAGATATAAATTCAAGCTTAACGCACATTATGATATAAGTCTATTTCTTATGAAAATATATAATAAAAGGAATAAAGCTTTGTCATTCTAATTCTATAACATATAACTATAGAAAAGAACAATTAACTTCCTTAATTAAAAAAATAACATTCGTAAATAAATATTTACACGTAATTTATACTCGAAAAGTGCACTTTGAATACTTTTATTATTAATTTATATATCCAAGAAAATAACTGACAGTATTCTGTTTTTTTTTGGTGTAATCATCACAGTTATAGATGAGCAACTCACACAAGCCAGTCTTACGCATCGCAGTTCTCTCGTGAAAATGAGTCATATTCAAGAGTAACAAATTCTATTCAGACTTAAGAACTCTTACTAAGAACAAAAGATTGAGGTGCTTTTCCATTACCTTAATTAAACTGAATGTACTGTTGGACATTACACGTCGTGAAACCCATATAATATTAGATCCTACCAAAGATATATTTCATCTTTATCATCTTTACCAACCACCTACTTTATTTATTACTTTTCTTTATTACAAATCCATGGAAGGAAGATTGATATTATCAATCATATTATCATCCTACACATCAATCCTGTTCGTTGTTTCTTAATAACTTTCACATAATTTTTTAAATTATTTCCAAATTCATTCTCTTTATAATATAAAATCATTAAGTCTCTCCTCATTCACCTTGATATTCCCATAAAAGTGTATTAGTTTATATCATATGTACGAATTAACTTTCTTTTTTCTTCCTTTAATGTGAAGCCATCGCCCTTGAGAAAATCTCATATCAGCGCTATGAAATCTTTGTTTATGAGCATTGATCAACGTCTAAGTCTTGCTTCCACATTAACAACTAAAAATTTACGTTAGCCTATCAATGTGTATATGTTAGATGGCATACCGGTATCGAATGTTTCCGGGTTTCTCCTTCATTGAGCTGAATATATTATTTCATTTCAGTTAATTTCAACGAAATCCATTTAAGAAAAATCAGCTCTACAACTGGTAGGTTCTATCTATTCACCACTGGTACCTATTGACTAGTCAATAATATTACTTTCAAAGAAAACAACACGTAATTTTTTCATCGGTAGTCATTTTATAAACTCTAGACTCTCCATATCTTTGAAAATTACAAACATAAGAGTACACTCAAATTAAATTAGTTAATATTATTCACTATTATATGATTCATTCAGTAACTAATCGTTTTGAACCGGTTTTAATCACTTAAGAATGGGTACATAACGGAATATTATAAATTATTATTGTAAAAAAAATAAAAATGAGTCAAATTATTCAATATATGTAAAATGATTGACGAACTAAGCTAATCAATATTCAGAGCTTATGCAGAAGCCTACAACATTTTCACAAATGTCTAATTTATGAACCAGCTGATGCGAAATAATTGGCGCAGTAGCAAATAAATTAATTTATCCTGAAAAATGTATTAGTGTATTCATTCTTTTTGCATTTACTTTATGCATATATCTATTCAATTAATAGGATATAAGTACTATAAATAATAATATATTTATTGGAGATAGAAAACATTAAAATTATGGCTTCACGGATTGAAGTTGTACTTTCCAATTAATATAATTGATATTATTTATTTTTCGGCCAGATTTTTTTATTGACAAAGCAACGGAATAAAATGGAATATTACGAAATACAAATGTACCAAACCGATCGATTTACAATATCAATAAAGCTTATCATTTTTCTAGTGAAATTTATTACAAAATATTTGTAATAGAATCGTATTTAAAGTATCTTCGTAAAGTGTTTTAGAGAAATATCAGGTTGAGTTTTATGGGAAGATGTACAATAAAACGATGATAAAACTGGGAAGAATCTGTCTTTTAAGTAGGACACTCGTAGATCATTATGTAAATTCTAGTTAGATGCGTATAGCGGGGCTTCTGCAATTTGTCTTAAATTTTTGAATCTACTGTAAGTCGTTTTACTTTTAAATGATAAATGATTTTAGCTATACTGATATTTGACTGTGAGAAAATTTAATAAAATTTTAGCGTTATAATTTATGAATAAAATTGAAGTATTATATTTTCTGATGATTAATGTTACTATTTCATTTATTAATCTTTTCTTGTGTTGAATATTGCCAAAATAGATTAATAAAACGTTTCTCCAAACAAACAATATTAGAATTATAAAAAAAAATATTTTAACATTATTGCCACTTTTATTCCATTATTATCATCTTAACACCTCTGATAATTTGATGTTGAATTTTAACCATTTAAGTAAAATAACAGTCTACTGTAAATTTTTTTGTATTTCTTTAATATAGAAACAATCCTAACTTTATTTATACATTTTGTGATTATCAATCCTTTTTTTATCACTAATCGGTACTTTTGTCCAACGATTTTTCTGCTTCATCTGATTTTATTCAGTACAATATAGGAATTGTAAATACTTTCACACCAGTTATTAATTTTTAGGTAGTAAAATTTATATTTTTTATTAGATACATCATAATTATTGCTGTTATAATTTTATATTTTTAGTATAACAATGTAGATATTCTTCTTTCGTAATATTATAATTTATGTTATAGGTATATAATAACCTATATAATATATTCTAATTATATACATATGTGTATGTATATATATATATAACACTTCTGTATGTTTGAACGTACTCGTACGTGTGTGTAAGCGTGCACACGTGCGCGTATATATAAGTGGTTTTTTAATATAAAAATAATGTATTTCACGTCATTATTGTGATTATCTGTTGAAAATTTTGATTAGTAATTGAAATAAAGAAAAAATGAGGATGTTTATTTTTATGAAAAATTATGAATTCCTCAGAAAAAGTAACCTCTTAAATTGAAATCAAATAGTATATTAAATTATTACTCACTGAAGTATGTAAAGTAGTATTTATTTGGGTTTTCAATTTAAAAATAACTAATTATGATTTTTCGAACTTTTTATACAACTAAGCTTAAAATCAAAAATGCTTTGCGTAAGAATGTGGGCAAATGTATAATTTTTTTTTTAAACAAAATGTATATAAATTATATTTACCATAATTATATTACCATTTATAATAATTGACGCCTTTTATCATGACATTCATTTCTTTCCATTTTTAACTTCTAATTTTAGTAATTAATAATAAAATACACAAAATATATTGTTAACATTTTTTTCATCTATTATCAAAGTATGTTTTTATCGAAATATATTATTCAGTTTAATATTAAACTCAAATGTACGCTAGAGCACGCATATACATAAAAATATGACCTGGTGTAAGAAAAATACATCTTTTAAATTATTTGTTAATGTGGACTACTAATAACAATCGTATTTATTTTTGGGCAAAATAGGTGCATAAACAAATCATTTATAAATGAATAAAGAAATCATTTCCTAATATTGAGAAATTATCGATCAAAAAGTTCAATATATTACGGCGTGAAGTAAAAGTGGTAGGTGTAGTCTTTTTCATGCATTGCACTTAACTCCGACTTACTTAAATTTATCAAATTATTGTAAACCTTTATTCTTCAATGTTTTTTTTTTTTTTTTCACTTCAGTGGCTAACAACCGTTAACGAATGCTTTGTTCACTGATGTAGAATACAGTTTTCAAAACTGGTAACTAAGCAAACCTTAAATAATTATGTATTTCATCTTGCAGTTTTAACTTTGAACTATCATGGTTAACATCCTTCTCACAAGAATATCGATTTCGTTTGTATTCTGGCACATAAGTAAATTTCCATATGAACAAGCCTCAAGCCACACTTCATCTTATCTCAATATTTTCATATACGTATTTGTAATGTTGTGAATATCAATTCAGACCCTTTCGAAAGATTTTGCAATAAACACGTCTTTAATAAATATTTCGTTAAGTTGATCGTATCTTATAATTTTTAATATTTTCTTCCATTCCCCTTTGCATTTTACACATCTTAAGTTTTCTCCCTGTCTTCCCATTTCATCAAATTACTCATTATTCTTTTTCTCTTTTATGAGTTCTTTTATTTTTTATCTTCTTTTTTATGTTCCTATATTCTTAAATACCTATGAATCTACATTTATTTTTTTATTTTCCTTTACCTATCTTTAATAAGAAACATAATATCCTATATTTCTTTCGAATCTAAAGAGTCTAACATTTTCCATAATGTAACCTCGTTAATATTTATCAACAAAAAAACAACTAGAATCGTGTCACACTTTAACAATTCACTAGCGGTTGCTTGTAATTCATTCTTCTGGAATAGTACCCTTTTTCTACAAATGAATTAGATACCTTTTAATCAATTCTTTGATTTAAAATTTAATACTCTTAATAGCATTTTTAATTCGGCTTAAAGAAAGATAATTTCATTTTCTTCCAAATGTTATAAAGATCGGCAGTAAAAAAAGAAAAGTCAATCACATTAAATGATTAATTACATTTTTTTTTCTACAAATTTTTCTAAGAATCTGTTTAAACTAGTAGAAAAATGTTTTTATGTTTTTATATAAAGCATAAAATAAACAACTTTTTTGATTGTTTTTTATGTTTGCCTTTTCCAAGGGTATAATTTTCAAAGTATTTTTTTTTTAAATTCGCTGGTTAATACGTAAATACTGACTTTTATCTTTATCGTATATTATATAGTTGGTTTATGTGATATATATATATATTATGTACTATACAGTTGGAATATCGCGCATCAGGTTGTAACAGTTGTGAACCGACAATACTGTTTTTTTTTTTAAATAGTAGAAATTATGATCAAGTTTTTTTTATTATCATGTATTACTAAGGACTAAAACTGCTGTGAAGAACTGCGGTGTTTGGGCGAATCATTTAGTAGCGTTCAATGCAGAAGGCAAATACAAAAAAGTGACATTCACAAAAAATGTGACAATCTGTAAATTACAATAAACTTGTCATTGCTATTTTGTAAGTTGTTCAAATACATAAAGTTGCTCATATAGAGAATGTTTTGGTTCGTCAAGTTGGAAGCCAATTGAGGGTCCCAAAATAATCGATAATGGAGAATGACTGTGGATATTTCTTGGAACACTCTTATAGATTAAACCAATATTTTACGAGGTGTGTGTTTTATGCTAGGAGCATATCACAATCAAATAGATATATTAATAGAGGAAAACTAGGAAGTTTTTCCCTATTGATGTAGAAGGTAAAGTCATCTAAATTATTCAAGCGAAAGTAGATTGCAGAAAGAAATATCGGAGACTTAAAATTAACGGAAACTGTATTATGAGTGTAGCCAAAAGAAACTCAGGAATTTATTGTTTCCGTATCAATCATTATCTGTAACCAACGACGCTGGTTCCATTGTAAATGATTTATAGCGCAAATACCAGCCAGCGTTTTCAGGTCCAGGGTTACACATACATAACAGTAAATTGTACACATACATAACAAGATTGTACTTATCTTTTTATTTACTTACCAGAAGATTTCTTACGTAACGTATCGGGATTCAGGGCACACATTCAAACATTCTACAGAAAACTGTGGAATAATATGCCCAAATATGGAAATAGGATAAATTTCCATGTGTACATTACAAAATTTCACTTTAAAAGGTATATTACAAAACTTTCTCCATTATTTATAATCCATCACCTGCAAAGGTTTATTTGAAATTCTAAATTTGTCACAAAGTATATGAACGCAGATGATACACTGAATCCCAATTGTCCAGTAAAGATTTATTAATTAAACTAAGAGTGAATTAATCAAGCGTGAATCAAATTTAAACGGTATTTTTTTTTATAAATTGATTAATTAATAATTTACACAATTCATATCTTCATCATTTATTTGTATAGTCTCCTGCACGATCTACACACTTTTGCCAACGATTTGGAAGCTTGAATATTCCTTGTTCATAAAACATTTGACCAACCAATTGCGCACGCGCTCCTCGACGTTTTTATTGTTTTCGAATCGTTCCCCTCCAAGCGATTCTTTCAATGGCGCAAATAAAAGTAGTCACAGGGGGACAAATCTGAACTGTAAAGAGGGTGGCCGATGGTTTCCCAGTGCATTTTTTCCAATTTATCACTTGTAAAAATTGCAGTGTATAGCCTAGCGTTGTCATGGAGAAGGATGACATCTCTGATGGGTATACCCCGTCTTTTGTTTCAGTAGGCGGCTTTTTTTTTACTGTAGCAGCTGGCAATAGTAAGCCGCATTCATCGTTCGTTGATTCTGCAGAAAATGAATGAGTAAATCTCCCTTTGAGATAAAAAAAATCTTTACAATAACTTTTTCGGCTGACAGACGGGTTTTGGCCTTCACTGGACAACTCTCATTCTTCCTTCTCCACTCCTTACTCGCCATTTTTGACTCCGGAGTGTAATGATGCCCCATCAGATATGACGATGCGCCTCAAAAAATCGTCCCTTTCTTGCTAAAATCGATTCAGAAGTCTCTCACAGATTTCCAACCTTACTTGTTTTTGATTTTCGGTCAACAACTTCGAAACCAATCGAGCATTAATATTTCTAAAGCCAAGATTATCTGTGATAATGGTCTGAGCCCTTCCATACTTGATACCGACTTCTGACGCGATTTCTTCGACAGTAAACCGGCGATCGATAAGCTCTCGAACGGCACGGATGTTGTCAACTATGAGACTTGACTTTGAGCGTTGATCATGACTTTCGTGTTCTACACTTTCTCGCCTGCCCTTAAATTGTATAGCCCAGGTATACACTCGGTTATGGGGCAGTGCAGCGTCCCCAAATTGTACCTTTAAACAAGGTAAAATTTTCGCGGGTTTTACGCCTTAATTAGTAATAAGACTTTATGATTATACGTTGTGCAACAGATGACGGAACCTCTTGCTCCCTCATGCCTATACTGACGACAGAAGAGCGGAGGAGTTAACCAAGATGGTTCCCTTTCTTTAACACATCGAATATTAACCCCCAACTGCGTCATCCAGCTCGGGACTGCTTGCTGCGTAAAATAGAAAAATTACCGTTAAAATTTGATTCACCCTAATTAACGTATTTATTTGTTTATATGCTTTTTTACTTTAATGTATATTTCACCTTAAATTAATATCGTAAGTGAGGTAAATATTTTCCAACCTTATCAATATTTCGCAACTAATGAAAAGATCGTACTATTGTATTTTAATTTTTTACAACGAATAATTAAAATTTTATTATTATATTTTGACCAAAGATATCTTCAAGTTTTATCAAAATCGAAGGTAAGGTCACTACTATAACTTAAAGTTTGCGATCATGATCAAAATTCCGAAGAACATATCTTGGATTTAATTTATGTACGATAAGTAGTTTCACTTCCATTTTCTTTTTTTTTCCTGTTTAGCCTCTGGGAATTACCGTTCAGAGGATGAATGAGGATGATATGTATGAGTGTAAATGAAGTGTAATCTTCTACAGTCTCAGGTCGACCATTCCTGAGATTTGTGGTTAATTGAAACCTAACTACGAAAGACCAGCGGTATTCACAATCTCGTATTCAAATCCGTAAAAAGTAACTTGCTTTTACTAGGACTTGAACGCTGGAACTCTCGACTTCCAAATCAGCCGATTTGGGAAGACGCGTTCAACACTAGACCAGCCCGGTGGGCTTCACTTCCATTTTCTATCCTGATTTTAAATAACGCATATTTTAAATTAAATCAAAATGTCATTATAATTCGAATTTATTGTTATTACGTAAACTCCAAGAGGTCTATCATGGACGTAAAACTTTTTCAACGAATTATTTGATATTTACGGTCAATTATTTGACTAAATATAAGGTGTTTTGAAAATCTTATCAAAATCTAAGATGAATCCCCACGTATCATTTTCAAAACTACTCGGTCTAGTAGTGAAATAAGTTAAAAAAAAACTTATATTTTAACTTTAACTTAATTTTAATTTACTTAACTTAATTTTAAATCTATTAAAATTTTAATTTAAGTATATTTTAATAATTATTAAAAATACTATTAATTTTCTTCATAATTAAGATTGAAATATTTAATTAAGCTACAGATTTTAACTTTTGTAGATAAATTACTTATCTAAAAATAAAATAAAATCATTTCAACAAGACATCAAAAGTCGAAGTTACTAATTTTCTATCATTGCTGAAAATGGACGTGGGTATAGTCCAAAGTTAATACAAATATATTTTAACTATATGATTTTAGATTCTTGTATTAAAATGATAGTGCTTGCAAATAAGTTTTTTGCCCAAGGCGTAGAAAATACTTTTACTTCTCTTTTTTTTAAAAACCGGGAGAGAAAATATTTTCTTCATTGTTTTAAAAAATGTGTACACTATATTGTTCTTGTTTAAATGAGTCCTTAACAAAAGAATTTAAAAACAACATGTCTTAATTTAGCATGTAAAATCATATTTTACTTATTTTTTTTAAATCATGACAGCTAAAACTAAGAATACTTCTTTCATTAAACAAACTATTGTGGAATATGTGATTATAATAATTTCTTTGCATTTTCAAGAATTCACTGTATTTTAAGAATGTTTGAGGTTCAAAATTTTTATTATCTGTGTAGATACTATATTATTATTATTATTAGTATGTTTTACTTTTTTGTGTAATTGTAAATTTTCTCCATTTTGTCTCCTACAAGTTAATTATATTTATTAACATTGTTTATTGTAATCTGTTACTCGTAAAATATTTCTTTATATATTTCAAAGATGAATAAATAATATGATTATTGTTTAATGTTAGTACTAAAATTCCCTTAGGCACAAAAATATTTATAGATTTCATGTTGTCTAATACCTAATACCTTAAAAAGTATTTTTTTTATGTTATCAGGGGTAGAAGACTAATTATCTAAAACGGTAAAGTTCAATACAATACCACACTAAATTCTAGAATTGTTTACCATTTAATTTAAACATAGAATCCAGCTTCTGTTATTCATTAAATTTTTTACACTTCACCTATCAGTATTTCAATTAATATTTACTAACTAAAAATTTAATAGATAAGTATTATTTATCCCTTCGTTTTAATACATTGCGTTGATTATAACACATTATGTCAATAGAATCGTTTAAAATATATTAATTTAAAACAGATAGTACGTAAAAGTATTTAAATGCACACATGAGGGAAAAAGCAAAAACCATCTGTGTATGATTTTTTGTACGATGCAAATTTTAATAGGATTGAACTGTTTCGTTTTATTTTTTTTACCACCTCCCTGCATTCATCCATTCGATCAACATTTTTTTTTTATTATTTTTTTTTTTTAGTATACTGATTTACAAAACATACTTTCATTTTGTACTAGGAACTACAATTTTTTCGTTTTCCATTCTACTGCAATATTTATTATACTTTTTTTTTTAATATCATTGTTTAAACAGTATGTTTTTATGTAGCTACAAAGCTAAATAGTAGGCTAATAATTAATTTACATTTTACTTGTTAAAAATTATCTTATATGTTAATAATAAAATTATGATTTATGATTTCATTAAAGCTTGTGATTTTATTAGTTTTCGCGTTTAACCGTATAATGGTAAGGCGCCTAGTCTAGTAGTGCCTAGTAGACAGACTACCGTATTTATTCGCGTACCCTCCGCCCCCGAATAAGCCCCGCACCTCGATTTTCCGGACCGAAAATCTAAAAAAAAAATCGAGTATATACCGGTATTTTAAAGTGCAACAGATATGATAAAAAATATACGTAAATACGAAAATATTCACAAAGTAAAGCATTTAATTCGTTCATTTAAATTACAATATTAATATTACATTAATAATTAATGACCGTAAGTATTAGTTTAGTTCAGAATCAGTAGGCCAGTAAAACGAAAAGAAAGTATCATGTTGAAAATAATCATTTCAATATACTTTTTAATATGGGATTTTATTTTTAATTAATCACTGTCACTGAATGTCTGTAGAAGAGTTACCAGTAGTCTCCACGTCGCTCTGCCAAAGTTGATCGACCAATACCATCAAGTTCATTAGATATTCTGAATTTTTTTAAAGTTTTCCTTACTAATTCCGTGGAAATATCTTTCCAAGCATCTTTTATCCAAACACAAATCTGGTTAAAATCTGGGCGTTTGATTCTTCCTGTAGGCGTGAGAAAGAAATTTTCATTAGCCATCCATTTACTGTACAGTTGTTTTAATGCAGATTTGAACGGTTTATTAATCCAGACATCTAATGGTTGCAATAGAGATGACGTCCGCCTGGAATTATTTCTTGGTTTGTCATACCCTTTTTTAAAATGTCTTTCACTTTATCAGTCGTATGCCTCCGATAACTATCCATTAATAGCATCCCGGTATTTTTTTTATTAAGTAAATCTCCTGATCGCTTTTGCCATACACACATGAATCGGTTTTATAAAAATACCGTAACTTCGTTCCTATCGATAATATGAACAGGATGTTAATAATTAAGGATGTATTCTGTATAAGCGGCATCCGGTATTGATAAACGAAAGCCTAATGTAACTATATTTATGTGATTGAATTTAGGTACTTCTAAGAAAACGTTTACTTTACATAAATTACAATGGCTAAAGGCTATGTTTCAAATAAGCCCGCACCCTTATTTTTTCTATCCAATTCCAAGAAAAAAGTGCAAGAGGTACTCGAATAAATACGGTATTTTCCCAACAAAGACTGGTTTCAAAAAGCGGTTCGGGGGATGACATCCCCATCACCAATATCTTCCTTTCCCTCCACAAGGTCATCATTATTAGTCGCCATACCTACCTTTTTATTTCTTTCCATTAGTGCCAGTGAGGCCAACGAGTCGTCTGACGGACTAGACGTTACCAGTTACGTAAGTATTTTCTAAATAGTGTAAACTACCGAGTCCCGGCTCCCGGAGTGGGGACCCAGGGACGGCATAACCGGGCCTGGTGGATCCTACTCTGAGGGTTTGAGGCGAACGCAAAGTGAGATCTGACCGGCGGGCCGAGACGTGGAGGCCCGTTAGAGTATAGGACACTCCCTTGGGCTTTGTAATATGTAACTGCAGGATCCGGCTCGGGGAAGAAGAAAAAATAAAAAACTAGTGTAAATATGCCGGTCTTCGTGACGCGAGTGGTATCGTCTCGGCCTTTCATCCGGAGGTTCCGGCTCGAATCCTGGTCAAACATGGCATTTTCACCCGCTAAAAATCAATCATCTCATCCTCTGAAGCAATACCTAACGGTGGTCCCGGAGGTTAAAAAAACTAGTATAAATATGCAAACAGTAGTTTTTATTTAATATTTTATTAGTTTTTGTAATGTCCAAATTTGTAAATAAATACCTTCAGTGACTACGATTGACAGACTAAATACTAGTTTTGAAATAAATGAATACTTTCTCAACTTGAGAGGGAGGTCTATGATGAGCAAGATACTTAACATTTTTTATGAAATGCTGATCACTATTACTAACAACTTTTTTGATACATATGTACATCAAGCAATCAAAAACAAGATAAAGCTCAAGAAGAGCGTTTGCAAAGAAAACCAACACGGATCTTACCATTTTAAACATTCAAGAGAGACAAAAGATGCCAAACTTGTCAAGGACTCTCAAGCAAAACATCAATGACGTTGTTAATCTATCGACGTTTCAAGCTAATACTGATTATCAAGATGTCAGAACAAGAAAAATATGTGGATTTTGCCCTGGTAAGAAGCGAAGATGGCATGTTTCCACTACAAAAACTCTACAAACATATTTACTTGGAGCACCGAAGAATTATATCTGTAGAGTGTACAGAAAAGTTTTAAATGGACAAAAACCAAACATGTTTAAAATAATATATTTGAATTAGTTAAAATGTGTATTAAAGTTTTTTCAGTTCTTGAATTTTTTTCTATTTTTTTTACATTATTAGACTGAGAGAATACGTGTTACCATTTACGTGTGTAAATCCAGCTATCGTTCTAGGGTTAAGATAGTTCAGAAATTTTTTGCATAAAATACTGTGTGAATATTTATAAACCAGTATAAAAAAATTAAGTTTCAGCTCCCATTATTGCTAGAATTTTATTTAATCATAAAAAAATTTCAAATGGCTATTGATTTAATTATCTCTCAAATTGCCCTCTTTGCAAGTTTTTAACTCTGTTTTAAAAAGATATTCAATCGAATTTTATAAAACAAACATCAAAAGATAATATTTTAACTCGGATTGTTAACTTTTTATTACTTTATCATAATTTAAACAAATTAAAAATGGTAAAAGTTTGTTTATCTTTGTACGAATATGTAGACGTAAATATAAAATCAAAAATGATAATTTATGAATTATACTCAGAATAGTTTTCTGAAAAAACTTGTTATTTATTATATTAATGAACCATTCTCATATATTTTCCTCTTTTCAATTAATTTAATTTTTTTAATTCAATATTTGATTTAAAGATTCCATTGTCTAATGTTGAAAAATAGCTCTTAAGATCCACACATGATTCAACATGTTGAAACTATATTACGAAAATATAAACTAATTAAATTATATTAACACTAATTATAATCATTGTTAACATGCGTTTAGATTTTGTGACAATTATAACTGTTAAACATAGAAGACTGATTCCTATTCTAACCGGCATACATGGAGGGCGAAACACAATATTAGTGGGAAACAGTAGATGGTAGCACTATTACTAGTACTGGCCTATCTGATCTGAGTAGCAATAGACCGTAAATTATGTGACCTCCTAGTATGTCCTATCGGCGGAAGTCCGCACCGCACGGAAACTGCAAACATGACACCCCATCCTCATTCCCATTAAACCGTCAACTATTCAGAACCCCCAATCCCCAAAATCCCCCTCCATATTATATTATTAGCATCAACTGCACGCACGCAATTCAGTAATACCTTATATATATATATATATATATATATATATATATATATATATATATAAACCCACTCACACAAACATTAAAGGACCAGCAGTAAAGTGTGTGTTAGTATATGATATCCTCGCACTCGCGCGTGTGATTCTTAATATTTATATGTATAAATCAGTATCTAGATTTATATAATTGTTTAGATTCATGTTCAAAAAAAACTTCAGGAGTGACTGGGCCAATAGGATTGACGTTTACCACAGTTGTTATTGAGCTTTAACTTTAAGAATATTTTATACATACAGGGCACGGCTGATAAATTTTGCCCATATATGCGTAGCATGCGATTGAAAAGAGATATTGGAATGAAGTAAAATTAATAAATGTGCAATATATTAGCTAAAAAATGCAGTATTTATTTTTCAATATAATCCCCGTTTACACTGATACACGTTTCCAAACTTGTGACAAGTTCTTTTCATTTCGTTACTGAAAACGTCTGACGGTCTTCCTTGGATCCAAGTGGTTACAGCTTCCTTCACCTCATCGTCGGTGTTGTAATGATAACCTTTGAGGTTCCTCTTTAGATGAGGGAAGAAGTATAAGTCGCAAGTAGCCAAATCCGGCGATTAAAGAAGATCCGGAATAAACTTCAGATTTCGGAGAGCCATCAGAGAGTTTGCGCAGTACCCATCGTGCACAAATTTTACGGTAAACCAATTGCTCGATAATTTGGCTTAGTTGTTCTGTAGATATGGCTAACTGAATAGCGATGCGTTGCTGGGTGATTCACCGGTCATGTTGAAGCAAATTGTCCACCTCCTTTCGATGTTTCTCGTCAGTTACAGAAACTGGTCGTCGGCTGCGAGGTGCGTCCTACGTTGTCGCTTTACCAGCTTCACAATCGTAAACTTTCAACGCCCATCTATTCACAATACTCCTGTCAACAGTTATACTACCGTAAAACGCTTTTAAACGATGAAAAATATTCGTATAATTCACATTTTCTGCTTTTAAAAATTCGATCACTACGCGCTGTTTTTACCTGTTGTCATACTGGCCGTACTCAACACCATTTTAACTGTTATTGAAAAAAAAACCGGTAAACGATTATCTCAGGTTTGTAGAGGAGGATTTTAGCTACCATGTGCTGCCACGCCCAACTCGCTAGTACCTTTTGTCTTCGTATGGCACGCCGGTGTGAATATTTTATCAGTATTTATTATAATCCATTACTAGGTAAACAGTAGCATTGTAATGGAAAGCGTATCACACTGTAGTAACATTTTTGTTTTAATAATACTGAGTATGAAAAAAAATCGATGATTTTAATTTGTCATATCTCTTTCATGAGATTTGCAGTATTGATTTAAGACTGGCTTAAAAAAGTGCACTTTAAGTTGTGCGCATGGCGGTATATTGATTCCCTATTTTTCCACTAGATAGCGCCATTAGCAAAGATGGTGATTCCTTAACAGCAAGCATTTTGGGTTTACAGTTTCCTAAATGTGAGTCTGTAGTTACAGTTTAACCTAAATTCCATAGAAAATTTAATTGTGTTTTCCAAGTGATAGTAACGTTCGTCAATGTTGTAGTCGGTTTCTAACGATCAGACGTCTGTGTAAAGGGAAGAGTACGGATTGAACAAGAGTGTCTGAAGAAAATGATGAACGTGTCAGGAAATCTTTCCTGATTTACACCAAAAACCCTGTTAGGAAGGCCATCGGGAACTAGCAGTATCGATGACAACAGTTTTAAGGAAATACATACGTATGCATCCATACCGTTTACAGGAGTTTACAGCTGGCTTCGAAGCCTAATGAATACGGTGTGCATGCCGACCTGGCAACCAAGATATTGCAAGATGAAGAGAACGATTTTCTCGATCGTATTTTGTTTAGTGATGAATCAATATTTCATCTTAGTGGAAAAATTTATACACATAATATCCGATTTATGCTGGATTAACGTGCGATTGAATCCTCATGAACTCTTTTTATATGAAAGGGAGTCCCAAAAATTATATGTTTTCTATGCAATATCTCGATGGCAAGATTACAGGACGCTCAATTTTGTAAAAGAACCTGAACAAGAGTTGCTTATTTGGATACTCTACCTACATGACTCTTTTCGTAATTGTAGGATGGATAAGAAAATTTTATTAGGTAACAAGATAGTGCGCCTCCTCACTAACATAATTCTGTACAGGATCGGTTGAATGACGTTTTCCTTAATCGCTGAATCGGTCGTATGGACTCAATATCAGAGTTTGCGGTAGCCTCCAGTTCATCGGATTTGACTTCATATGATTTTTTTCTTTTGGGTTTTTATAAAGAATTTTGTGTATGCTAGCTATTGATTTATCCGGTTTAAGGCACAGGATTGAAATAGCAGTCGCTTTCATTACTCCAGAGATGTATGATGAAAGTATGGAACGAACTCTCCTATTGGTTGGATTTCCGCCTCGTGATGAAAGGTGTTCACATTGATTTATTTTAGGGAAAACTGTTAAGAGTTACTCTTTCATTTTATTTATGATTCATTTCTGTAAGTAAAAGGTTAGCAATATTAAATAGCGTTAAAACTCTGATATTCATTATTGTACACCATGACTCTTGATAAATCATTATGAATGGCATAACGACTTAGAAACAAAAAGAAGTACTGGGACAAAAACTTGATTCCCTTTTGAGTTACATGATCAGAATCCATCCTAGGAAAAATTGTTAAAAGAAGAAAATAAAATATGAAATAATTTTCCTTGGAGTTACTTTTATTTCAAATGCAGTAAAGAGGTTTCTTCCTCTACTGGAATAACTGTCATTTGTGGTTTATAAGTAAGAGAATGTAAGTAAAAAATAAAAATGAAACGTTGCTAGTAAAAATGAAAATTATTAAGCTAATAAAACTTACAAAACAATGCAAAGAGTATGTTTCTACATCAAATTTGTGGAATTAACAATAAAAAATCTGCATCTTAGATTTATATTAAAATAGTTTAGTCCGTTTCTTATTTACGATTTTATTCAGTAACTGTTAGTGCAAATGTTTTTGTGCAGTTATTAGCCACAATAGACTATTTATTGATTAAAGACTTACATTTAACTTTTAATTAGAATAAATTTATTAATCTTTCTCCCTACTCTACTCTAAATAAATACTAATAGTTTTATAATTAAAAATAACTTAAGACTCCACAAACATATTAATTACATGTAGTAAAATTATTACTAATAGTAAATAGAAGCTAAATTCACTTTTTAAAAAGACCGTTTTATCTATACTTTAAACATTCTTTTATGAAAGCTATTTGTGCTTATTACTGCACACAAATTTAAATCCTACTCTTGTAGGATTTAAACCTGCAATTTAACTAACTACATAGACTGCTGCCATTATAAATAGGTTTATCGATGGTTCTGTAATACACCTATAAAATTTCATAGATTTATGTGAAAAAACTGCATAAAATTGTTATTAGATTTTGTTTTTATTCTTTTTATCGTACTTTTTATTTCAGTACTAGTTGACATTCACCTGTTTCGTTCAGTGTACTTTTTCTTTTATGATTAAGGATTTGTAAATAAATTATGGTTTTTCAGGAAAAAAACAAGCTCTAATTCATAAAGAAATGAGCCAAGGATGTTGATTAATTCCTGTATTACTATATCAAAGTAAAAATTGAAATGGAAAAAAAGGATAATTTTAAAGTTGAGTAACTATCCAAAGTTTCCGGCCTCCGTGACGCGAGTGGTAACACCTCGGCATCTCATCCGGAAGTCCAGAGTTCGAATCCCGGTCAGGTATGGCATTTTCACACGCTAAAAAATTACCATTTCACCTCATACTCTGGAGCAATAACTAACGGTGGAACGGCGGTCCTGGACGCTAAAAAAAAAAATATCTAAGGTGGGAAAATAAAGATTAAAGTTTCTGATGATAAGGTACTTTTAATAGAAAGAAATTGGAGTTAGACGAAATAATGATGAAGAGAAATTATTACTAGGAAAGAAAGAAATTAAGATTTAAAATTTACAGTAAAACGTAGAAAAAAACGTGAAAAATAACATAATAATGAGGAAATAAATAGTTGGATATAGGAAAAAATAAAAAAGAGAAGTTTTTAGAATATTTTTATGTATGTAATAAAACTATAAATGATAAACTAAGTAAGAAAGCATCAAATTAGGTGAAAAGAAGAGCTGTCATGTAGAAATTTTGGAAACATTTTTTGTGAAATGAAGCGCTTCGTGGTATGCTACTTAAAACAGTGAAAAAATATATCGACGATTTTAAAATTTGATCTTATAGAAAGCTTAAAACTTAGGGGGGAGGTGGTCAGTGAAATTTTAAATACAAAGATTCAAAACTAAAAATATTAGAGAATCATGAGAAGATAAGAACAAGTCAAGAGGCCGGATGTTACTATATCCAGATTTAATAAATTTGATAATATAAAGATGATATTAAAAGGAAATGAAAAGGAAGCAGGTCATTGATAGGAACGAGCAAATCAGATAACTGAGATTGCTGGGTGTAGTAAATCAATAAAATTGACTAGCAAATACTAAAAAAAAATCTGATATGGACAACGTATGACTTTCTTGTAACCCTATTAAATTTAATTTTCACATTTTTCTGAAATGAAAAGTAAATAAAATTTTATTTCATTAAAAACTTCTGATATTTTTCATAATTTTTTTTTTTTTTTTTTTTTATTACTGAACAATAGATTCATAGCAAATTTTTTTTCAATGAAAGGTTGATAATTATCAATAAATCAAAATATTTAAATTAAAAAAGTTAAAACAAAAGGAGGTGAAGTCTGATTCGAACCAGTGTTCCTTCCCCTAAGATCCAATTTACAATTATTTCATTAATTATAATTTTATTTGGCTATAACTCTGGAAATAATGAAAATAAGTACCACTTATGATATATCGTTGAAAAACTCTCTATAAAGGCTTATTACAGTTAAGAAAAAGTCCAAAATCAAGATTTTTGGGGGATTTTGGGCTTTTTTGGACACTTTTGGTTCAGTAGATTGCAATGAAAAGGAGAGGTGCACAACTAGATGTTACAACAGTTATAAATCCAGACATTCTTTCAACATCCTACGGCTTATCGTTTTTGAGTTATGCGAGATACATTCGTACGTACATACACATACATACATACGTACGTACAGGTATCACGCATAACTAGTCAAAATGGATCCAGGGTGGTCAAAATGGATATTTCCATTGAAATCTGGAAACGGACATTTTTCGCGATCACAATACTTCATAGAAGGAAGTAAAAATCGAAAATTTTTCTTTTTTTCGTTATGCAATTTTCAAAGGAATTATTTTCTATTTAAATTGGAAAAAATACCAGTTCGACTCAATAACGTTAAATTCACTGCTAATATGTAATATATATCTTTATATATATATATATATTTCTTGTGTGCGTGTGTATGAAAGTGAACTCCTCCTAAACGGCTAGATTGATTTTGATGAAATTTTGTGTGTGTGTTCAAGGGGATTCGAGAATGATTTAGATTCACAATTTCGTCCACTGGAAAATGTTTATTAATTAATTTTTTATTTATAAGTAGTTGTTGATTTTGGAATGTTCTACATTGAATCCGGCAGACTGCACTACCATTGCAGTGTCGAATATTCAATAATATTCTATTTTAATTTTAGTTTGTCCTGACAGTTGGCGCTGAGATCAAATTGAGAAAAGTATTTCGTAATTTTGTGTTATTATTGTGTAACAAAAAATCGTGAGAAAACAATTTTTTAATAAATTAGAGACTAATAAATCAGATGGAAATGTAAACAAAGGAAAACCAATCAGATCAATGCAAGGTGGCCGCTGTCAAACACAACGACCAATCACAAAGAGCCCGTATGGCCGTTGCCAATGTAAATAAAATCACTGATTAAGTAACAAGTAGGCAGCACTGCTATCGCGTTTAGAATTGTGCGCGTATTGAGAAATATTATATTATTTAATGAAATAACTTTTTAAAGTGGAATTAAAAATATACATTGTGCAAATTTGTAAGGTACAGTATTGAAGTGAAAATGTTTTTTTAAATTTATTTATGTGTTGATCTTGGGATGGTTAAGGTTCACAATTGTGTCCGGTAGGCAGCGTGTGGGTCCGATAGGCAGAGCTGCGATCGCGTTTTAGAAGGTTTTTTTTTTTAATTTTTGGTTTATCAGTCAAACCCGGTAGAGTTGGTGCTGCGATCGGATTCTAGGAATTTTTTTTTATTTTGTTGCTTTTTCGCATATCAGTTACTTGCGTCGTAGCTTAGTGTTGTTCTTACATTAAAATTCGTATTTAGAGAATAGTTTCAATTAAATCCGATAGGTAGTGCTGTTCTGACAATTGGATTTATTTACATTCTGAATTTTATAAAGTTAAAGGTGAAATTTTGTAAGGTTCCGTAATGTTTTATAAGTTTCTTAAAGTTCAATATTAATTGTAATGATTTTGCAGCCACAACACTTTTCGTTAAACATTATTTTCCACCAAATGCTGTGATTAGAGAGTGGTGTGAATTAAATCCGATAGGTAGTGCTGTTGTTTTGCCATTTGGATTTATTTATATTCTGACTTTTATAAACTGAAAGGTTAAATTTTGTTAAATTGCTAATATTCAGTTTTTTAAGGTTTTATGAAACTTTCAATTGTTGTCATTTAATCTGTATGTATACTCAGATCTAGCAATACGAAGGCGTTGCCGAGTCTGCTAGAATTGTGCGCTTATTGAAAATATTATATTATTATTTGTTGAAATAACGTTTTAAAGTTTAATTAAAAAATGTACCTTGTGCAAATTTGTAAGGTGCAGTATTGAAGTGAGTATTTTACATGATTTTTCTTGAATTTTAATGATGTATACACGTATATTCAATTACAATCAACTTAACCTACAAATTTAAATTGTCAGTTCTCATTTGATTCTATGCAACTTTTGAAGTATTGACCGGCTCTTTGAAAATAAAAATTTAAGCTTTTAAAATAAATTATAACATTTATAAAATTAAAATATAAGTTACTTAAAATATAGTTTAAAGTATATTTAAAAAATTGAATTTATAGTTTTTTAGCTGATTAATTTTATAAAAAGTTTTCTAAAATTATTTTTAATTTACAATTATCTAAAATTTGGTAAAATAGATGTTAAAATAAAGAATGAGAAAAATGATAGAAATTTCTACTAAAATTTTAACTACGTTGCTTTTTTACAGTGCTTTAATTTTTTTATTAATTGATTAATTAAGCTGTTACATGGTTAAGAAACATCAAAATTATTAAATAAAAAAAAAAATATGTAGGAGGTACTTTTTTAGAATGATGTTAAGTGAAAATTAGTAGTAATGTGGATGAAAATTTATTAATTACAGTAATTATTAATTTTATGACGTTCCGATTTTTTAATTCAATTTTCATTGAACATCTCAATATTTAGTGAAAATAAATATTAACCATACTACACATAATTAATCAATAAACTCATTACAATAATACAACAATCACAAACTGATAATATCATACTAATAGTCATTTTAATGAAATTTAGAACACATTCCAGCTAATTTTAACTTAATTAAGTTACTTATATTTATGTGTGTGCATTTATTACAGAATGTTGCCGCGTCAGGACAAAATCTGTCCGGTCCGCTAGTATATATATATATATATATATATATATATATATATCATATTGACACACAGACTTGTTAAGATAAGGATAATAAACAGTAGCTTAGAGGAGAAGAGATACTGTTCGGCAGCCTTCTTACACGTCCAGCAGGCCTTTGACAACGTTGGCTGTCTGGGCTTTTATACAGATTGAAAAAGAACCTTCCTCAAACTTATTACCTTGTTCTTCATAGCTATCTGAAGGGTTTTTTCTCCAAGGTATAATGTAATTAAGTATTATCTGCGTTCTTTGATACTTTGCCGCTGACTTTTCGGTTGAGAATGTCGCTATTTTTACCGTTGACACGGCTATTCTAGCAGTTTATGACAACCCAACTGTGTCCTGAACTAATGTACAATCCGAATTAGATCTAATCAGCAGGTAGTTGGGTACATAAAATATAAGTATTAATATGTGAATCGAGCGATGTGACATTCACAATAAGCACAAGAAAGTGCCCACGGGTCCACCTCGATGGCATCTTAATCTCGCATACAAAAAGCGCAAGTTATGTGGGTCTTCACCTGGATCTTCGTTTAATGTGGAAGATTCATGGGAGGAAGAGAAAGCAGTTTAATATGAAGTTCAAGGAAATGTGCTGGTTGCTGGGATGTCTCAATTATCTTTGTCTAATAAGCTATTTTATTCTTCGCTATTTTGAAATCGATATGGACGGACATATGACTTTTAACTATGAAGCACGGATAGCTAGTTAAATTTTGAAATAATACAGGGGTTTCAGAACAAACTAGGGAGGTATATAGCTCAAACGCCGTGGTTTGCTAATAGCAGTGAATTCACGAATATTTGCGTCTATGGTACGTCAAGGAAGAAATACAAAGTTTCAGTTTGAAATAAGAACTTCGGATAAGTGACCAAGTTAACTGTTTGGCGATAAACCTCCTAGATAACAGTGAGGATGTTAAAAAGCTTAAGCTGCTACGTATCCTGGACATTAATAACTCCATAGTGTAATTACACTTGCTGATAATTATCCATTAATCATTCCTTCATTCCCACATTCATCTTAAATTTTTTTTTTCTATTTCATCAACCTGCTATTTTTATGATTCTTATTATTGTTACTGCTCTTAGAACAGTAATTCAAAACTACATTTTCTATGTACCCTTTATAGTTCTAAATAGTACTTACTGGTTATTTATTACCGGTATTTATTTTGGAAAAATATAGCTAAAAGAAGAGACAGACTTATAGGCCACATATTAAGGCATCCTGGAATAGTCGCTTTAATATTGGAGTGACAGGTAGAAGGAAAAAATTGTGTAGGCAGGCAACGTATGGAATATGTAAAACAAATTGTTAGGGATGTAGGATGCAGGGGGTATAACGAAATGAAACGACTAGCATAGGGAATCTTGGACAGCTGCATCAAACCAGTCAAATGACTGAAGACAAAAAAAAATAGTACTGGTATATAATTTTTGAGTACTTTTAATGGGGATTTCTTTTTAACGTGTATATTTGAGATATAATTCACTCAAGGTTACAACGTAGATGTAACCGATTGTAAATAAAAATTTTAAACAAAAAAAACATTATAATAACTAATATATATATATATGATCTAAATATTTTTAATGTCCAAATGCCGTCGAAATTTTTTGTCTAAGAACAGTAGTTGAATTAACTGTAGCCATGTAAAGCGAGGTACGTAAGGTCACACTTGCCGCAATCAATACACTAAATACTACTATTTAAACTTTTATTTTAATGTTAATATCCTAGTAACGATGGATTTTTTTAATATACATATACATTTTCGTAGATAACGAAGTAAATTTTTTTCAGTTTTTAAAAATTTGGATTATTGCTGATAAAGATAAATGCCTATGACAATTAATAAAAGACAGTAATAATAAATTAACAAAATGTTGTTATTAAATAATAATTACTGTTAAAGGAGTTTCCGAAATGCGTCAACATGTGAAAAAAGAATGAAGCTAAGAAACGTAAACAGTACTCAACATAGAAATTAATAAAACCCTTACTATTTTTTTCATTTAATTTTTTTTTATAATGTTGCTGTATAAATTTGAAACTTGTGCGTGGGATAAGGAAATCGTATTTTTTAGCTTATAAAAATTGCCATGCTGGACCGGGATTCGTATCCGGGACCACCTAATGAATTGACGTGTCGCTACCACTCCGCCACGGAACTCGGCAAACATACTACTATTACATAACTGTTTATTATTACACAACTAATTATTGATTTATAAAATAAGAAAAAACTTTATTTACGTAGAAAATATAGCAATTGTAATTTTAATTTATCGATAATACTCGTACAAACTACTTGACTGAATGTTTTTAAACATGCTAAGAAAATGATGTTCACTTTTTACAAAAACGTTTGTTTTTCTAGAGCATTTACTTCTTTCAGAGCGTATCCTTCTAAAGGATAAAAAAGATTTGTATGCTGACAAAAGGAAAATAAAGTTTTTTTTCTTTTTATTATTACTATTATCAGCTTATACGCTATTCCTGTTATCAAATAATTTTAACATATTATTTGAACTGTTAAACGTTTATTTTCATATGTTATTTGAAATAGAGTATAATTTAGCATGTTTTTCTGATTAAGGTAAATTACGATGACAAAGAAACAATTTAAAAAATATTTTAATGATAGTAAAATATATATATAGGAACAATTTTAAAATATTTTGTAAATATAAAATATGTTTAGTGCTCGAATCATTTTTTACTTCCTTGTACGAAGTAAAGGAAGTATTGTGATCGCCAAAAATTTTGGTTTTCAGATTTCTACGGAAATATCCATTTTGAACATCCCTGAATCTATTTGCACTAATTTTAGCGTGACATCTCTACGTACGTACGTATATATGTATTTTGCATAACTCATAAACGATTAGCCGTAGGATGTTGAAATTTTGGATTTAGGATTGCTTTAACATCTAGTTGTGTACCTCCCCTTTTGATTGCAATGGACTGAACCCGAAGTGCAAAAAATTTGAATTTTGGAATTTTTCTTAACTGCAGTAATAAGCCCTCATTCAGAGCACTTCAACAATATATCATAAGTGATACTTATTTTCATTGGTTCCAGAGTTACAGCCAAATAAAATTTTAATTAATGAAATTTTTGGATCAAGGGGTAGGGACATCGGTTCAAATCAGACTTAATAACCTTTTTTTAACATTTTTTTTTAAATTAAAATATATTGAACTATTAATAATTATTAACGTCTGATAGTAAAAAAACAAATTTACGGTAAATAGTAATTCATTAATAACAATACAAATGTACTTTTAATTAAAAAAAAAAGTGTGCATTAAAAAAGTGTCCCTTGCTGTTAGAAAAATTCCTTTCGTTTTTTATCATTTATTGGAAATATTGTGTAATACAGATGCCGATGAATATTGATGATTGCTTAATAATGAATGTTTAGGAGTATTTTTTATTTTGAAAATTTATGTGATTAAATTAGTAATTTTTTTTTTTTTTTTTGTTAATGTAGGTGAATAATTTTACCTCCTAATATATTATTCTGATTCGCACAAATTCTCAAAAATTGCAAGTCATATTTATAGTTATTGTTTTAAATTATTTTTATTCTTATTAGTTTTTAAAAAATGTATTTTTAATATTTACACAAAAAAAGTTTTTCATTTTTTCTCAAAAATTCAAATGTAATCTGTACCAAAACTTTTTACTAATCTATTTTCATCAGTAAATTTATTACACCTCTTTTACCCTTGGGTCCTGTACTGCTATTTCCCGTTTGTGCCTCCATAAATATATTTACGAGTTATTAACCCGCTGTGTAATATTTACCTCGGTAGTTAATAATAAATTTTGAATCCGTTCATTAAGCACGAATCGATCGTGATACGTGATCAATATTTAAGTTCTTTATAAGTTTAATTATGTTATTTTATCTTATCGCTATTAAAGCACGTGCACTATTAAAAGTTTTTTACTTTACGAATAATTACGTACGTGTATTTTATAATAACTTTCAATATAAGAAGTTTTGCTGTGCCAGTTTTTAGTAGCAATTTTAATTTGGTGTCTACGAATAATAACGAAGAGTAAAGCAAGGAGTAGAAGAGAGGAATAAATTAGTACAAGCCACCAATCCGCTGCAGCTTTAATTTGCATTTATATTGTTCCGTTGCAAACTTAATTTTCTCAAAACAACTATCTTTGTGTATTAGATTGTTGGGAAAAGAACCAGGCTGTAGTATAATGCGGATATTCGATTGATCTCTTAACTAAGACTTTTATATTTAGAAGAAGCGGCAGGCTACAAATAGTTATACAGAGAAAAAATAAAAAAATAAAAAGATACTAAGCAAGTCGGCTTTTATAGCATATTTTCTCAGTTTACTACTTCTGCCACAACTCTCTTTCGATTTGATATGAAAATAAAACAACGGAAAAAACAAACTAAAAACGAAGGAAGAGCTGTTTAAGTAAATTGCCTTGTTAGGCTTGTTAAATTCAGTCGTAGCGTATAGTACAGCTGTAGTAGGGTCCGCTTTACTTGCTTCTTTATGAAATCCTGGGGGCTGTTTTAAATTGGAGAATGTCAGACTCTCGTTCTCTTTCACCCTTCGCTATCGCCTCTCTTTATCTTCTTCTATATACATACATACATTCTTTCTCTCAGTCAGTTTTCTAAAAAGGTGTAAGATAAGAAAGTGAAGTAGACCATTAACTGAAATTTAAAATAAAGGCCTTTTAACACTTCTGTTTTCTTTTAGTCAGACCAAACACAAAACAGATTAAATAAGGTCGATAATGAGAAAAAAGTTCAAACTCATTAGAAAAATTTGATCACGCTCCTAATAATACAATAAAAATTAGTTTGTATAAGTTATTTGAATAAATTATTGTAATATTAACATTGACATCAATTTTTTTTTTTTTTATAATTTTGGTTTTATTTTTAAATTATATGGTAAAATATTTTAATTCTGAAATTAAAACTTCTGTTAAGTTTAAAAGTAAAATGTTTTATTATAAGTTAAAATTATGCTATTTGTACAAAGCCTCAAAGTAAATTTTCATGAGTTATTCGTACTTCTGAAAGTTTATTTCGTTTTCTCATAATTTCAATTTTTTCTTTTAAAACAATTTTTTTTATAAATAAATATTAAAATAGCTTAAATTAATAAAGTAGTTTCGTTGTATGAGTTGTGAGTTCACATTTAAAACGTGATAGTAGAATTGAATTAAATATTACCGTTAACATTGACTAGTACAAAAGTTTTCCTTATATAGATTTTGCATTATCTATCAATATAAATCAATTTTGAGAAAGTACTACCACCATCAAAGAGGTGAAATCGCAAGTTAAATTTTCAATAAATAAACTAGAAAATTATCAAAAGATACATGGAAATAATATAAAAACACGAGAATGTAAATCTACTGTCACCAACTAGGTTGTTAGTAATAATTTATCTTTTTGTCCTGAAAGGTAAAACTATCGTTACGCAGCATTAATCAGGTCCAACACGTATCGCCTCTTTAGAAGTTTAATATCCCTTACTGTTGTCAGATATACCGCTAGGTGGGTTACGTGTTAATTTAGTTTAGATAAGTATTTCGCACTTATACGTTTGATTTCCTCACGAATGTACGGTATCCTTAGATATTCGTGGATCTAATCGTTTCTTACAAACCATAGTAACTCTTAAGATCCTGAGCACTTTGTTCTGGAACCTCTGGATGATTTCTACGTTGCTGTTACACGATTTTCCCATAGATGTATGCCGTAGTCCACATTGGTTTTATGAATACCTTACATAGTATTTATTTCTTTGATAGACATAAAGGAAATTTCCAGCCCAGCAACCAGTAGATATACTGAACGATTAATTTGAGCAAAAAAGTACTTATTTTATTAATTTATTTATTTTACTGACTAAATGGAAACATATTTATGATTGTCTAAAATCTTTTTTGTGAAAATTACCCTAACAAGAATCTTAAAACTAGTAACATGGTATATCTTTAACAATTTAAGGATACTTATGAACTTGAGGTTTTAGATATAAAAAACCTGTTGGTTAAATTTCTCATCTTAAAAAATATAAATAAAATGTAATTAGTAAATATTACTGAATGTTTGTTTACGTCAAGAATAATTAACATTTCATTTGTACTCACTATAGAGTAAAAACACACACACGTCACATCCGCATTCGCTCATCCACATCTATTATTTATAAAAGATAATTAGTATAATTACTGTTTTATTTTTTACACTATATTTACTTCATCTCTGCTTCATCTGTACTTTATATTTATATAAAACTTAAAATATAGTTGAAATATTAAAAATATACAGTATTAATACGAATATGTTTACCTCTATTAGCTCTTAATAATTTGCAGTAACGTAATAACCTGATCGAATATATTACAATTATATATTATTGTACAATTAAAATTTATCAGGTATATAATTAATAAAACATTGATGACCAAAATTAACTAGGCAAAAGACATAATTAAATTTTATCGTACTTAGTAACAGTTCGTTATTAATAAGGTCATACAATTACATGTAATAATGACGATTTTTAATTTACAATTGTTAGAAATCAATAGCACATTTAATTAGAGCTATGTTTTATAAACATGGATGAGATGTATTAATATCTGGATTTTCATAAAGAAATCATAATCATAAAATAGGAATAATTATTAGGAAAAAAAATAATTTACTGAATAAACAACATTTATTTTAAAGAAAATGAATGAAAACAAGATAAAACAGGCAGCGGAAAGGGAACACGGTTTTATTAAATAACGAAATGGAAAACATTTTAAACATATTGAAAAATGTTTAATTATGAAATGTAAAAGCTGTTAAACTTTATTCAAGTTAACAAAATAAAATGTTCTTTTATATTTTTTGAGCTACTAATAACGGTCCTGACCAAGAGGTTGGCAAAGTTTTATACATATTTTTGAAATATTATAAAGCCTAAGTTAAAACCGTAGTCAAATTTAATCAACCTTCAAATTTCATTAAAAGCAAACAAGCCGTTCAGAAGCAAATCTTCAGTAGATAGACGTACTTCTAAAATATATAAGAAAACATTTAATGTAAGCGCGTTAATAAAAAAAATGGATTTTTTATTCTACAGGCTTTCTTTGTTAATATTTAATAATAGTTAGATTAACTTAATTAAATATATCTTAATAAAATCTACGTAATACAATTTCCTTTTTATTCAAGGAAAGTAGTACGGTGTTTCTGTTATAAATGCGGTTGATATCACGTGTCAATCTCTAGGACAGCTGCTAAGTTACATACTGTCGGGAAATTGAAGGTAAAGCGTATACTAAGATAACATGTTAACATGTCAACATGTTTTACACTAAATGGTACTATCAAACAGAATTCATTGCTAACTTTCAAAAGGGCATCCATTAGTTACAACATTTCCAGACCAAACATTCATTCTTTGGTCTCAACTCATTCAACCTGTTTTATTAAAATAAACTGACGTAAATGAAAATTTACTATTATTACTGCTATAAACTTATACATAACTATGAAATATATATATATATATATATATATTTACATACACGTTGAACGACTTAATGTAATATAAGGTTTTTAACGTAAAGTAAAAAGTGCAAATCATACTCTACTTTCAAAGAAGAAAAATACCAGTGAAGTATGGTAATTTTCATGAAATGATGTATAAATTAAATCAGCTATTTATGCAATACTAAAAAACCTCCCACAAATATGAATAGTATATGACAAACACAAAAAAAAAATAGCTTTTTTGAAATAATATGTCACTATTCATCATTATACAAAGATCAGCGAATTAATTTTTTTATGGTGCAAACACGTCAACTACCTATATTTTCGTCTATTTTTTCTCTGTTTCAATCTCTAGACATAATAAGTAATTAAGAAGTTTTTTAAATTAAACTATTCTGCATTCTTTGCATGTAACGGTAACAGTAATAAGTACTTTTCTTTCAATTTTTCATTGACATAGAAACTCTCTTTCTACTAGAGAAATTATTAAGGTCTCATTACATTACAGTTGCAGAATAAACATTAACTCGTAAAACGTGGTGATAAGCATCAAAGTTCGGAAAATAAAAATAGTATTATCATTTTAGTATTACCTCCAAATTTCTCGATTTTTACTCTAACATATACAATAAATTTCGACACAAATACTAAGTTCAAAAACCAAAAAAAATGTAAAATAGATAAATAAAAATGATTAGATATTTATTTATTGATTTTTTGAGTTAATTAAAAAAAACAATACTTCTAAATAATAATATAGATTTGTTTTAAAAATTGTTCGTGTATAAAAATTAATTTCATAATAGAAAAAGAGATTGGCTTTAATAAAAACATCTTCATTTAGCTACAATATATTTTTAAATTACGTCCAGGGATATGATGATCCGTTTATTGTCACAAAGATTTTTTTATCAGCATATGTTAATTTTATACTAACTTGTGATTTATTTTTATCAAATTAATAATTTACCAGTTATGTTAATAATGTATCCTTTAGAAAGGGAAGGTGCAGTATTAATAACGAGTAATTCTCTCTTAGTTAAAAATACCTACCAAAAATGTGTGGTTACAGCAGATAATGGTAACAAAGTATTTAAAAATATTATTTAAGTTAATAACCTTTCATCCATATAATCATTTGCAATTCTTTTTTTAATGCAGTATCTTAAACTTTAAAAAAAAGAAATAATTAATTACTATAGTTTTGTCTACTTATTATATAAATAAAATTTCGTTATTAATTATTGGTTTGGATCCGAATGGAGTCTGAAAGTAAACTATAATTGAAAAAAATATTACCCACTTCAAATTTTTGGAAAAGGTAGTGAGATAGGTAGATCCTTAAATCAATAAACTCATAAAAATCACATATTTCTTGATCGATAAATTAAATATATTATTGCCCTTATCAGGGAAATTATTAGGAATAATTATTTTAAGAAAATATAAATAAAAGATATTGACTTAACCGCTTTTGTGTACATATATAAAGCAGTTCCAATTCATTTAAAAAAAAGTTAATGATGTTATTTTCAATCTCGTACTGCAACAGGTCAAAAACTTTTTAGTTTTATAGTTTACAAGAAGTCTAGCCCAAACTAATGAGAAATTGTATTGAGCAAATAATACTTCTTAACTTTTTGTTTTTAAGCTTTATCGCAGTAAACTTTCATTTACATTAAAAGAGATTTACAGGTCGTGCAATTGGAAATAGAAAAACAAATACATTTTCATTAAAACAGTTTATTTTAAAAATCATATAACTTTAAAACATTACAAAATAAATAAAATACCATATTTTAATTAATTCTATATTATTTTACGGACTTTTTTCATTTTTATTAAACGTAATAACAATTAAACTTAAAACTGTAAAAGTTTTCGTAATTTCATTATTTTAGGAAAAAAGAATACCTAATTCGGAATGCAGGGGGATATTCCACTTTGGTAATAAGCAACCATTAAGAATATGGTTGCTTATTAAGAAATATCCATATTTCTTCTAACCTTTCTTGACGTAACTTGAAATTCAGAACACTTGTTTTGTTTTTTCGTTGGAGAAGGAAATAGCTCTGTTAGCTACCGCAACAGACGTTAGTGTCAGGCTCTCACCGACTGAAAATCCTCCTCTTTCTTCCCTTAGAAAGTGAACCAGGCTGCAAGGCATTAACACGGTTCCTATGTGACGAGTGAGGGTACACAAACAGCTGGCTTCCAAGCAGAAGGATCTGGCGTTCACCGGGGGTCATGAGCAGACAACGACCAGGAAGGATCCCTGCTGCCCAACCCGAAGACTGGTCGTCCTCCATTACCAATCCGCCAGCGTAACCTTGATGATCGCCGTGATCAAACACTCAATCAAGGTCCAGTTCCTCCTGGACAGGAGCATACACTTCACAATGTTATTTGTATTCAGCTCACCCAAATGCCGTTAACAGTCTGATTTCGACTGTTCCCAGCGTAAGCATTCGAATATTGAATGCTCGACGGAATCAACATGTCCACAATAGACGCACAAGTCAGATTCCGGCCGCATAAACCAGGTACCAGCCGAAACATCCATATCCCGTCAGGAACTGAGTCACTGACCTATCCGGCAGGTAGTCTTGGATTAGCCTTCTCAAATAAGGGCTGCTTCTCTTCTTCTTCAGCTCCTCAAAAATGGTCGCCCAGTACAAACTGTTGAATGCATCTTTCACGTCAATTAGCAGCACAACCTGAATCAGCTGTCTGGGCCAGCTTCCCCACACGGCTCAGTCCACAATCGACATGATTTTCCCAATGGCATCCATGATGGAAACCCCCTGTCCGGAAACTGTATTGCTGATCATGAAGACAGCCTCTCCCCTTCACTACATCTAGCAGTCTCTTAGCCAACATTGTCTCAAGTAGTTTAGCCAAGCTATTTAGGAGGCATACCGGTCTATACGCCGCTGGCTTTTCAGGTGGTTTCTCCTCTTCCTTCAGTAACACCATCCTCGCTTCCTTCCACTCGCTTGGTATAACTCCTCAAAGGAGAATGGTGCTGAAGGCTTCTAAAATCGTCCCAGGGATCACCACCAAAGACGCACCATCCACTGACCCTGCCTCTCCACCGATCTTGTACAAAAGTGACATCTATGAAGGAAAAACAGCCACCCTCATGAAAAGTGGGTACCTTCACCCTCATTCGAAATCTAAACTGGCTAGTACCCCGAAGAGAGCGATTCCACTTCTGTTAGTCATTCCCCTACCAAGTGCCACATGCTTCGTATTGAAGTCTCCAACCACGAATAAAAACAAACCAGATAAGCTAGCACACCTCTCAACTCTTCCAGGTATTCCAAAAACATCTCGAAGGCAGCATTTGGTGAGAAGTAACAACTGACCAAGACTGTTGTAGCGATCTCGGTCAAAACAAAACACCTGCCGCCTACGACCCAGTTAATAGGAAATCTGGAACTTGTAATCCCTATTGCCTCACTTTGTCTGCCACCCATGTACCAGCCACTATTCATAATCCGCTAGATTAAAGGTTCCGAGACCAACACAACGTCCACACCTCGCTCCCTAAACACAGCCACAATCTCCTCGTGTACTGCAGGGCTTCTGAATGCCCTTATCTGCAAAATATTCATTGTGAGAGGGCGTACTACAGCCTTTACTTCCAAAGGCATGACCATCAATCGGTGGCACCTCACCAATCGAGTACAGTCCTTCCTTTGGTGTCCCGATTCGCCCCAAAGAAAGCAGAGCTTCGATAGGCCTGGGCTCTTACCTTGTGCTTGATGCCCGGACATACAACACCGGAAGCATCTCTCTTAGCCAGAGCGAAGAATGACCCTACAAGCCACCCAACCCACTGTTATCCGGCCTCCCTTCAGTTTTCTCTCCGCCTCGACCACCGGCATCGGTACAATTGCCACTTTCATCGCTCAAAAGGACGTCCTGATCGAGACCATAAAAGCTGGATTACCTTCACCAACCGCCTTTTTCAATGCTTCGTCAATATCACCTTTTGAGGTCAACTCATCAATATCTTTGATCAGTAAGTGGACTAGCCTGCCTCCTCTACCGCTCCGAGACACATTCATACCGGTAAATTTTCGTAAGATTTTCTAGGCAGTCCCACCTTCCGCCTTTATCCTGATCTCCAGATCCTTTCCAGTACCACTCCTGGCCGAGAGGACTCCATCACCATCAGTCGACACAGTAGTCTTCATTTTCTTCCGCATACTATAGCCCATACCCCTTCATCACCACCAAGGCCCTATATACTTCAGTCGTCCTCCCCTCCTGACCAACTTCTCCATTCTTCGTTTGCTCCTTTCGAGGTGCACAAAGAATTTATATGTCCACCTTCAGCCGTTATATTCTATCAATCTGCGCATGTGCAGACCAATTTTACCAGACGACCCACAGAAAAACACCTTATGGTCAGTCGTCGCGATCTGACCATAAGGTGATTGCATGCAAAAGATCCGCAATCACTCCTTCTTCTCCTCTCGTAGAATCTATGACCATAACTTAACTGGTTCCACCGTAATTAAAGGAGGCGCCTGCCAATTCCCTATAATTGGATCTCTCCACTAATACCTAGCCCGCCGTCAGGTTGCATCCTGGACCAACCTTCTCATGGCACTCTCTTTACAATTCTCATTTGCTGTCGGAGGTCAAGACCCGCCGCCAAATCGAGAACCCATGCCTACGAAACTACTTTAACACCGTCCATGTCATCCGCGATCTTAGTATACCGGAAAATATCCCTTGGCCAACTCCTGAGGGCCAATCCGGGCAGAACGTTCTCAGCCACACCGTTTTAAAGAGCTGTTTGAATCTCCCGGTTCCCGTCTTTGTCGCCACCTCCAATACCTCCTTCTTTGACTCAAAGTTCTGCAAGGAGTATGCCTCCGTAGCAGCCAACCAAGGCGGTTCCACAGCCACCTCCAATAATAATTAACGCTTAAACTTTTTTATCTAACTGTGAACAAAAATAGAATGAAGAGTTAGAGTAAGCTCAGAAAGTAAGATCAGCAATATTAAAAAAAGGAACCTAAACTTCCGTAATGCGGGGAAACAATTTGAACATCAGTTCTATAATTACCATAAATATTTATAACGTGATAAACAGAAAATAATAATTTTGCATAAATGCTAAATGTATTTCAAAATTTCCCTTTAAATTACATTTGAAAAACAAAAAGGAATAAAGGATGTAAGGGTTTCCAATTTTTAGTCCATATGTGCTGGAAACGTTTATTTTTTTATTAATGAACTGTTGAGTACATCTAGATATGGTATACTTGGAAATCCTTTCTAATTAATCATTAATTTTCTTATTTCTCAAACAATTGAAAAGCTCTAAAGTTGTAACTTTGTATAATTATTCTTAAAATAAAAAATTCATCAATAATTGTTAAGTAATTAAAAAGAGAATAAAATACAGTTATAGCTAATATATCATATATAATATGACCTTGATGTTTATTATATATATATATATATATATTCCAATGTATGTAATATACAGTTAATCTATAGTTATAGCTAAATATATTATGTATAAGCAAAGTAGTATTCTCACTTCTACTTATTATATATCGCACTTATTTGTATGAGGTGATACACATCACCTCATTTACGTAAAGAGAAAAATAAATCTGATTTGTAAATTTCTAAAATCTAAATTTATAATACATTTATTGAACTCTTTTATCGAAAGCTGATTATATAAAAATATTGAGCCGTAATCCGTGGGCCAGACATCATTAACATTCACATGTCAGCTGACAGGAATTAAGTGAGCTTAGAACAAAATTTGAGTGGATAAAAATGGAATTTAAAAATGTAGTAGGGAATTATCCTATTTTTAACAACATGCATTTTAATTTGATATCGCCTGAAGTAGAAAAAACAAAAGCAGATTATAAAACAACTCTGTGTTCTATAGGCTACAAAAAAAAGTATATACCCTATAACTTAACTCAGAAAACGGAAAACAAAATCAATAAACTCATGACTACTCAACAAGGTTTATTCTATGTAGAAATAGATTTAAAAACAAAATAATAATTAATTATAACTCAATGAAATTTGTAATATTTGAAATAGTTGAAACTTAAGAAGGAAATTTATTCACACTAAAGAGTACAGGCTATTTAATATCATAAATGTTTGATTTATTATTCTCATTTGAAACAACAAAAGAATATTAATTAAAAGTTCATCGTGTCTATGTCAAATTTATAATATACGTTAAAACATAATGACATTTTAAAATTCACTTTCATATATGTAAACATATTTTTTTAATATTTTTTTTAAATTTCTTCTAAAGTTTTCATTAAAATAAAATCAATATCTTTTTTCAATAGTCTCACTTCAATATATGACTGATTCATTATTATAACTAACTAGGTCAATAAATCAAATTGATTTTAAATTGAGCATTCATGTACAGATAACAGTTTTTCCATCGACTAGTGTTGAATCTATATTACATTTTATGCTTGTTCAAGTCTTAATTCCAAACATACTGATTTCCTTATGCGATTATTGAAGAAAAAATAAGTAATTGGAAAAAATTAATAAGTTCGCTAGACTTTCAGCGCGGATCATTTGGATCCATACGGTTTATTGCAGCGTCATATATTTTTGGTGTCGAGTAACTTTGTTTAGTTAGTAATTGTTTAGTTATTGCTTTTTTTTCAGATTTAAATTTACTCCTGTTTTTATCCAGAAAAATCATCTAATATATCTTCCATGTCGCTCTCGATTATGAGCCATTGCTTACTAATGATATAGCAGAAGGAAAAGAGGAATAAGGCTCTGTTGAAATGCAAAACAATTATCAGTTTGTTTTTTTAAATGCTTCAAATGAAAACTGAAAATAATTAAATAGAATCAATCGATGACAATAAAATGATGGCCACTATCATTTATTTTGCTAGTTTAATTTTATTTCTGTGTCATTCGCAATAAATTATCAAATATTTGAATAATTATAAAGGATAAAAAATATCAACCTTGTTATATTAACTAACAAATTTATTTTAGAGAAACTAATTGAAAAATTACAAATATACTAATTAAAACAAACTGATGGAAATCTACTGCCAACAAAACAGATACGAATTTAAAGTTTTTAATTTAAAAATTATGTGGATGCAAAGGAAAGACGAGTTGAAATTTATTAAATAATATTCCACCGATGTATTCCTGAGAACTAAATGTTGCTAATAATATTAATAAAAAAGTATTTGCAATAAGTAAGAACTGAACTTCATAGAATATACGAGTACAAAGGTGAATAATACGTTAATGCTACTGTCTGTTAAAACCACTTTACATTATTATTCTCCTGAATAAATCGATTGGAATTCCTGCAAATGTCAATAACGTATTTTAATTAAATGCCATAGAATCCTTTAAAACATACTTACAATTGCTTTAAAACTGTTTTAGATGTTTTATCTCTGAGTCTAGATGTTTAGAAAATTGTTTTGTTTTAAATTTTATTTTACTTTGTATTTTTACATATCAGAATCCAATAATTTAGTCAACTTTTCATTACACACTACTAATATGTAAATTTTACTTTAAAAGCAATTCCATTGACAATTAACATTTTTTTTCTCAAGTGGACTTATTAATTACTTACGGTCACATCTTTCTAGGTATCTCTATTTTTTTTACAATATCCCCTTTCTTTCTAAAATAACACCAAATTTCTTCTCACACTCTTACCCACTCACCCACCGCCACCTTTACCTTTCATTCTTCCTTTAATCTCCATAACAAAGTTCAAGGTTCAAATACAACAATTGATATTTTAAAATTAAAATTCTCTTCCTTTCATTTAAATTAGAGAATCTGTAAAATATATTGTACTAGCTGATCCTGCAATGCTTCGCTGTTGCTAGATTTGAGTATATATATATATATATATATATGTGTGTGTGTGTGTGTGTGTGTGTGTGTGTGTGTGTGTGTGTGTGTGTGTGTGTGTGTGTGTGTGTGTGTGTGTGTATGTATGTGTGTGTGTGTGTGTGTGTGTGTGTGTGTGTGTGTGTGTGTGTGTGTGTGTGTGTGTGTGTGTGTGTGTGTGTGTGTGTGTGTGTGTGTGTGTGTGTGTGAAGATTGGTCCAAAAGTCGCATTACAGCCTATTATTTCAGAAGTTGTAAAGAAAATGAAACATTTGGACCAACGTAAATTGCACTAACGTAAATTAGGTATGTGGGCTCATCTTTGGGGCCAACACAACAATGGCCGCCATTTTTAAATCCGAAATTTTGAATCGTCTTCCATTTATTTAAATGGGAAGGGGATCATGTGACGTATTAAAACAGATTGAAATTTTACTAGGAATTCATTTCTAAATCAGATTTCATATAACTGTTACGATGTAGGAGTTATTGGCATCCAAAAGTTAGAAAATGTTATCCTTTTGCGAGTGACATATGATAGCTTTAACGAAGGAAGAGCGAACTGAGATGATCCTGATGTCTGGTGAACGAAGCGATCGAGTCACTGCAGCAGATTTCAACAGGCACCAGCTACATAGACCACCGATTTCGCATGACATTGTTGCATCATTTCTCATATTCAAATTCAACGAAACTGGAAATGTGTCCGACAGGCGACGTAGTGGTGGTCGGCCCAAATCTTCCACTGATGAGACAACCTCGAAGATGGTCTTGGCTGCCTTTGCTAGAAGCCCAGAACGCAGCACTCGACGTCATGCAAGTGAAATTGGTGTCAGTCATTCCTTCATTCTGTGTATTCTTCATAGCAACACAAATGGTACTCATTTAAAATGAAAATGCCGCAAAAATTTTCTGAGAATGAACCAGACAGATGTGTCGAGTTCTGTACGTGGAAATTATGTCAATATCAGGAACAATCCTGTATCCCCACGGAGTATCCTATTCAGTGACGAAGCAATGTTTTATGTCAGTGGCGAGGTGAACCGGTAGAATCATCGGTATTGTTGTGATGAAAATCCCCACTGGATTGACCCAACCAATGTTGTTAGAGATGTTAAAATTATGGTGTGGTTTAGGATATATGTATGACTGACCAATCTTCATCGATGAAGCCCTTAATTCCGAGCGGTATTCGGACATCCAAATTAAGATCGAACATTACCTTCGTTTTTCAACAAGATGGTGCTCCGCCACACTTTGGGGTAAATGTTCTTCAGTGACTCGATGTTCAGTTGCCTGGGCAATGGATTGGTCGGGGTAGTCCAGTGGAATGGCCACCAACATCACGCGTCCTCACACCTATGGACTTTTATTGGTGGGGGCATTTGAAGCACCTTGTGTACGCAGAGAAGATTCCTGATTTTCACCATCTGCAACAAATAATTACGCTGTGTTGCACGGAAATCGCACCAGAAGTGTTTCTACGAGTGTCTTCTGGTTGGATTAAGCGACTGGAGTTATGTATTTAACAAAACAGTCGACATATTGAACATATCATGTAACCCTCCAGTGTCAATTTTGGATGCCAATATATCCTACATCGTAACAGTTACGTGAAATCTGCTGCAGAAATGAATTCCTGGTAAAATCTACGCAATAAAAAGCACCAATACTGGTCTATAATTGTTTACAATGTACAAATTGCCCTTAGGAACAGGAAACACAACAGCAAGTGTCCAACATCCGGAAAAATATCATCTCTCAAACTCTTGTTACATATGTTAGTGAGAACTGGAGCAATCAACTCAGATATACATAAAGTATAATACATAAAGTGGAATATTATCATATCCGGCCTTAATTCACTAATGGCCTTCACCACATTTTCCACATTAACTTCCAGAACCTCAATATCCAACTGCTGATAGAATTATCCACATCGTTGTTAAAAGTCTCTGATTGGTAAACTGAATGAAAGAATTTACCAAACTCTGTACCTATTACTTTCGCATCAGTTATTATCCGATGTTCGGTTTTAATGGACCGAATGCATTTAGATCCTTTTAAATAGAAGATGACGTACTTAAATATGTTAGCGGGCTTCATCTTCAATTCTGTCAGCCCGTCTCTGAAGGTCGCTGTTCAATAAAATCTTTGTCTTCTGCCTCAACTCTGCAAAGATTGTATAATCCTCTACAGAACTTCTTCTCTTATATTTTCTGTGTGTATCCCCTTTAATTCTTCAAACAGTGTATCAGGTCTGCAGAAAACTAGTAGGATATTTACTCATTTGCGGTCTCCTTTTGGGAATGTACATCCCCAATCTACTACCAAGCGTCTCAGAAAACCCGACTCCAGCCTCGTACACAGATTCCACATCACAGATCGCCGTCCAGTCAACAAGCTTTACAGCCTGATAAAGTCCATACAAATTGCCTTTTCTATAATCCAGGCCTTCTGTTACATAATCGATTACACCTTCTTTGAATTCTACAGTGACCACGAATGGATCGTGTGGAACATCAACTTCTACAAGCGCATCGTCTTTCAAATCAACACTCGCTACAAAGTTGGACAGAACTAAATCAGGTATCGATTTCGCTCTTCTCGGTTTAATATTGTTACATTGGCACAGGTTCAGGTCATCCATAAAATCAAATATCATCGACGTTTTCCTTCGAACATGGAACGGAGCGTTGGGATGTACCACACTACTTCCAAGGTTATATATTATATATATTAAAATCACCCATCATAACTACTCGGCAGATTAACTTGGATACTTGGGCTTACGTTTTCCTTGTTGCCTAGTACTGCCTAAAGAAAGGCTCCACCACTTCAAAATTGTTTTCCGTGGCAGCCGTGCCAGTCGCCAACAACTCAGCCACCTGGTCCTATAGAATCGTATTGTCCTCTTGAAAATTCTCAATAATAGTCTTCATCGAAACAATGATATTCACCAGTTGTCCAATCTTATCATTAAAATTATTTTTAATGCCCACTAGCAAAGTTAATATTTCCTCACAGTTGGATTTCGTCATTATTTTGCACTCTAAGTCATAGTTGGACTTACCCTTCGTCATGTTGGCTCTATACTTTCTCGGCGATGAATTTCAAAGTGTCATTCTTCCGGATACGGGGATACAATCATCCTTTGGCCTCTTCGTGAGCAAGTCTCACACGTGTACCTCGAGTTACCGGTGTCGAAGAGAACAAATAAGTTCTTCACTATGACACAAGAAACATAATATACCTCTTCACACATCCTAGGGAGATGACTCTACCGTTCGTAGATTATAATAATTGCCCTTTTATTATAATCTTTTTTTTATGTTTCTCGTGTACATTCTTCATTACATTATTTCTAGTTATTGCAGTAATGTCGTTCGAAAATAATTTTAAATATTTTTATCAAGGTTTCGATGGTCAATTTGAATAATGTTAATTTTTATGAATGGTTTATAAGTAACAAAAAATTATATTCAAGTATATTTAAGAATCAGTATTAAAAATTTTGTGGATTAAAATTTCAAAAAGATAAAAAAACTGGCTAGTAGTGAAATTTTGTTGCCGTTACTGCAATAGTGTTTTCATCATGTATAATGACACTATGGTATTTTATTTGAAAATAACATTACATTATTATATGAAAATTACATTAGATTCATCTGCGTTACTAAGCGCATTGATTTCTTTTTAATTATTCCGATAAAACTGGATTTCAGTAACAACTTGGGAGCTGCGTACCGCTCATCGTTGTAATAGAACATTTGTATTGTTTAAAATTCTCTATCCTTCTTTATTATACGACTATATACGATGTCCGTAACATCTATATTAAATTAAACTAGTTGGTTTGATAAGAAAAGAGTTACTTTTTTTCCAGTAAAATTGTTTTAAGAGGATTATAATAATTTGTCATTTTGGATGAAAGTGGAAAAATTGAAAAATACGTAAAAATAGTTAATTAAAATAAAATATGTAAAAATAGTTAATTAAAATAAAATATGTAAAAATAGTTAATTAAAATAAACTAAAATGTAAACTGTTAATAAAAATAGTTAGCAGTTGACATGTAATTTTATTAACTTTTTGTTATTTTATGTAATTTTAATAACCGTTACTTAAATGATTCATTTTATCAATTCATTTATCCATTTTTTAAACAGACGAAGTAATTGTTAAATTATTTTTCTTTGCTAATAAATAAGTTGCAATTTGTTCAACTAGTGAACAATAAAAAAAATCAGCAAATCAGCTGATTTCGAAGTCGAGAGTTTCAAGTTCAAAACCTAGTAAAGGTATAAAAGTAACTTACTTTTATACGGTGTTGAATACTAGATCGTGGATACCGGTGTTATTTGGCGATTGGGTTTCAATTAACCATACATCTCAGGAATGGCCGACCTGAAACTATACAAGACTAAACTATTTACACTCATGCATATCATCCTCTGAAGTAAGTATACCTTACGGTGGTTCCGAAGGCAAAACAGAAAAAAAAGTGTATACAATAAACAACCCTCCCATGCCTCAATAAGATGAGTATGATATGTATGACATATAAATGAGGTCTAGTCTTCTACAGACTCAGGCCGACCAATCCGGAGACAGTTGGTTAATTGAATCCCAACCACCAAAGTACACCGGTATCCAATATCTATTAGTATTCTAATTCGTATAAATTCCACTGAATTTTAGTAAGATTTGAACCTTAGAACCTCTGACTTTAAAAATCAGGTGTTTTTGACAATAAAACACTGATTTTTGACAGCCCGGTATGTCAGTTGTTAAATTAAAATAACTTTGTAAGTGTAATAAAACTGTGCTAATACTTTTTTTTTATCATTCGGTTGTTTAGTTGGGTGCAATATGCTCCTTTCTTTTCTGAATATTTATCAATTTTTACTTTCATTAATTCTCTTTTATGTTATTTATTTCCGTCTTATTTCAAAATCTACGTTTGATATCAGCATATTTATTTTCTGCAGAAAATCTTTGCTAGTTTGTGAAATTTTGCTAAAGATAGGTTTATTGCTTCGTTGATTATTTGTGATTGAACTTTATTTAAAAGTGTTCTGCAGTTTCTGGTACATTATTTTCTCCTACCTCAGTATTTTAAGTCCCGGTTTACACTCCTTTCTCTCTCTCATTTCATCACTTTTTATAATTGTTTATTATCAAATTATATTTCTCTCCCTGTCAATAGTCATTCATCGGTATTTTTATTCCATTTCCAATATTTTTCAACTTATTCTCTCTGCAGTGAATCCATAATCACCCATCGGTCATTTTAATCCATTTACAAATTTTCAGCTTACTTAAAGTGGCAACATCAATAAAAAATGTCAACATTTTTTATTTTATATTTTAACCCTTGACTGTTATTCTAAGCTCAAAACTTCCTTTCTTCCTTCTTTATGGCATTCCTTTTCTTATTTTGACTCTTAATACATCTAACCGATTCTTGTAAAAATCATAAATAATTCATCAATGTTATAATAAAAAACAATTTTAAATAAATTTCAATGTCAGTCCTATTTTTCTTAAAACACCTTTATTATTTATGACCAATTAAAACAAAAATTTGTTTTCCATGTATTGTTTTATTTCTGTATCTGCAGTGGGTCTATATTTTTATTCAGAATGTCATATTTTTTGTGAAACTTTCCAGGGTTGTTTTCTGCTGGTTAACAGCCTTAATTATTGAATTAAAGTCTTTAAATTTGAATTTAAATCGATTGAATAGATGTATAACAGTTTTTACTTGTTGAAATTTATATTCACTTGATAATTAAATAAATGACACATAAAATTTGATAGCCCGTATTAGCAAGTAGTATTACCCTTAACAAAAGCATTATAAGCCTCGTTTACATTTATTTTCCTTATTTAGTACTCTAATAGTACGGATACCCTGCTGAAAATTGTCTCTATTATTATATTTTTCTTTATGGTAGGTCTTTTCCAGAAATTTGTTTTTTAATTAATGTTGTTGTTGTCATCCGTTCAATCGTGTCCGACCCTCAGCGATTCTATGGACAAGTTTTCTCCATCCGTTTCTGTCATTACTGACCGGTTTTTTCAGTTGTTTCATGGACATACCTGTGTCAGCTTTGATTGTATCAAGCCAACGGGTCCTTCGGAGGCCAGTTCTTCTTTTGCCGCTTACTATACCAAGTCATCATTGACTTTTCTAATAAATTTGACCGCATGACATATCCGAAGTACGAGAGCTTGAGACGAAGTACTTTGCCTTCAAGGGCAATGGCTGGTTTGACCCGCTCCAAAATTTCCCTGTTCGTAATTTTGGCTGTCCATGGTATTTGCAGCATTCTTCTCCAGCACAATAGTTCGAAAGCATCAATCCTACTTTCCTCTTTAGGGTCCAACTTTCACATCCATAGATTGTTATAAGGAAGATGATGGCATGGACTATCCGGCAGTTAGTGCCTAGGCTAGTATCTTTGTTTTTACAGATTCGGTTCATGCTTAACATTACCTTCCGGCCCAGTTTTCTTCGCCGTCTGACATCTGAGCTGCATCCAACATTTCAAATGAAGATGAATCCAAGAAAGATGAAACCATCAGTGTTATGTTTAATCATATTATTTTAGTTAATAATATGATTTAAACATAAGTTGTTATGTTAATATCACCATAAGTTCCAAATTTATCTTTAACTTATAATTACAACCCTTTAGTTTAATAAAAATTATTAACAATAGTAATATATATATTGCTGTTAAATACGTATAGCATTAAATATTGTTCTTCAAAGATATTTAGACCATGATAATTTTAAAGGGTATTTTATAACATTGAAATTACTTGAAACAAAACTTCATTCCCAAGATTCTAATATCTTACTGTGTTTTGTTTATTTCTATCAAATTATTATTTATGTTACCTTTAATAAGTTGTAGTTTATTGAAAAAAAAAAATGATACTTAACATATAACGAAAATTTTAACTTTAATTTTGATAGAAATACATTACAATATTTAAAAGTTATTATTTATTTTAATCTATGTTGAATCCTACGTCAGTTTTGCAGTTGTTAACTCTGTTAATTTGAAAAGTTTTTTTTAATAGTACAGCAAAGTAATAGCGTGCACGGAAGGTTTTATATTTAAATGTTTTAAATTCCATTAAAATGTTGTAAAGGGCGTTTGGGTGCCTCAATTAATTTTTAATTAATGCTTTCAAAAATTTTACAAAATAAACAACGTACATTGATAAATTTAATGTACTGAAGGATGATAATAAATCTAAACCGGCTTAATCATTAACAAATAGAAAGCAGGATGACATGCTACACAATATTGGGCTATTACATTTTATTTATGGCTCTCACACAACGGAATAATAATTGTTTGTAAAGGATCCTGCTCGTTTTACCGCTTATTATAAGCAGAAGCTCCCGGTTGTACAAAACGATAATTCTCACGCACGTTTACACCAACAACACGTCGATATAAATACACGCAGAAACCTCGATTCTCGCATGCAATTGTGTAAAACAGCACGCTGGTTGAAAGTGTTATTATAAATAAAACTTTAAAAATTTACTCGGTTATTGATATAGGTGAACCCGTACAAAACTACATAGAATACGGATAGACTACCAGAACGGATAAACACATACTTTAACGTACGTAAAAAACGGCGCAAATATAGGCTTATAGAAAAAACAACTGTAATATAATATGAAATATCCATTTCACTTTGTTAATATACTTAATTAAAAATATTATATAAAAAATAATTTAAAAAATGAATATCAAACCGGAAATATTTCCAGTTTCTTTTACAATCGAATTGGGATAATAAGGATTTCATATTGAAACAAAATATATTTTGTTCCATCCGTATTGATAGGTCACACAGTGACATAAAACTGAAGTTAAATCTCTGATATATCACACATTGAAGTCAAACTGAAGAAACATTTCTACTGATAATATGTTCTAGCTACAGCTTCCTGAAGAATAGAATTTCTTGCAAAGCAGAAATATACAGAATGATTCAAGAGAAGAGAAAAATAATTTCAGAACTTATTTTAGAGCTTGAAATAAGCAAAAATGTTTATACAAATATGTTCGAAAAACATTTGCCGATTTGTTATCGAGTTGCGACTAGCGCAGTCTTTTGCTAGGATTTCATTAACCCTGGTTAAATGAGATCATACTGAAATTTTTAAGGCACTGTATAAGGGGTTTCTTATGTTTTTTGGTCTGAAAACCTAATAAAACAGGTCCCAAAACTGTATCTCCCATAATCTTCAACGTAAAAAATCTGTGATGAAAAAAAAAGATTTTTTTTAAGGTTTGAAATACAACAATTTAGTTAAAAGACTAATAAATGTGAACATTTTATTATTGCTAAAACTTGTAGAAAATTTAATTCTAACAAAATCAATGTAATAAAGTTTATGAAAAACAAAAAAAAAACCAACTTTTGTTATTAAAAACAAAACAGAACAAAACTTGACAAAAAATATTATGAATTTAAAAAATTAAAAACAGCTGTTTTTAGTACAATAAATTTAGAAATTGAAGAATTAAAATACTTTCACTTTATTTTTAAAAAAATACTCACTGTGATTTATATTGTATTAATTTACAATAAATGTTTGAAAATTCCACCACTGACATCGATGCGTATTTCAACTAGTTTCCTTACATTTTTTCTCGCCAATCTAATGGTATCTCACGTTCCTTTATGAGTACAGTAGCATGGAGAATGCGAACGATCGGTTCATCACGTGTGGGATTTTTTCTTCCATATCTCGCATTTCATGCACCTCCATAAAGAGTAATCTAAGGGAGTGAGGTCTGGTGATCTAGGTGGCCAATTTACCAGCCCTCTACGTCCAATTCATTTACTAGTAAATATTTCATCTATGAATTGTCTTTACTTCATTCGTGAAATATGTTGATGGTCAGTCAAATTGATACGTTTCAATCCCTTTCGGTAATGAAAAGTTTTCAAGCACGGTAAGGAATTCATGGTTTAAAAATTTCTCCCCCGATACGTTACTCTACGTTATACGTAGAGTATAACGTATACTCTAGAGTATAACGTATACTGATACGTTACTCTAGTGTGAAAGTTATTCTAGTCTATTGATTGGCTGTTGGACATGCTATACCAAACCTTCACTGAAAATCGTTCACGAAAATTTTATTCAAGTACAGAATGTGAGTTTTGATGCCGATTTCATTGTTTATGTATGCTAATGCGGGTAAAAGAAGCTTCGATCAAAACTAGTATGAATGGAATTAAGTGGTCATTATTGTTAACCCATGGTTAAACTGGTGACCGTCTGGCGATGGTCACCAAGCTGGAGGTTCCTTTCATACTAACTACACGTAAAACTGACGAATTAATTATTTTATGTAAATATTAATGATATGTAAAGTAAACGTAGACACTTACCACAGTCGATGAGAATCAGTCTTTCTAAAAGAAAGATGTACGTGTTTACACATCCACTGTAAGGTAATGTAACTCACAATGACGGATTAAAGCATAGTAGAAGACTGAAGAAGACAGGGAAAATAGCAAGTTCACAACTGACGGAAAGTTATTTCCACACATTAGTATTCTAGGGTTAACATTAAACAATATGAAATGCTTCTTGAAAAACAGAAATTGGTCGTTTTAGATTATATGTTATACATTGTATTCACAAACTTTTTATTTTTCATAAAATTACTTTTTATGTAGTTGAAAATTTTATGGGAAATTAGGATTACATGTATCAAAGAAAAGATTTTGTATTTATCTGTTTCCATAAGGGAGTTACGCTCAGTAACTCTACTTCAAAAATCTATTAAAAATCGTATTAGTTGTGTATATATATTAAATCATTTATAACCCACTAAAAAGTATCTTACTGCTCTAATCTGTCTGTGAGCAAAGTTTCACATCATCTTCATTATTGAAGACTTATGATTTTAGATATTAGAGCACTTGTAAAACAATTTAATTTGATAATTATTATAATTTTAGTAAAAGAAGAAGAAATTTAGAACTCATTCATAAACTAGAATAATTTGTAAAATAATCACTAGTAACCTAACATTCTTAAAGTTAGCCTGTTAGTATTTAACTTAATATATTCCTTTTATCAGATTACACTTCTGTCCTGAAAAATTATTTTACTTCTTTTCTATAATTACTGCGAGTCATATTATCAATTTTTAGCAGGTGAAAATGTCAAAAAAAATCTTGTGGCACACATTTAAAAAAAATAAAAATATATCTCCCGTAGGAGACATCAGGTCCCAATGTAATGAAAGTTTAAATGAATTTTATTTTAATTGTTGGCTATTTACAAGAGAGAATACATTATTTTTAGGAAACTTCAAGGGAATTCTGTAAAAAGGAAATAATTATAGACTAATATAAAATATATTTCTTCAGAAAAGATTAATTAAAAATATATTGACAAATTATAAAATTAAAAATAATAATAATTTGGGACCGTACATTTCTTATTTTGTATTCTAGAGCCACACTAATAGATTTTCAAAGTAGAAATTACAAACATTAAAATACTACATTTCTTATTTTGTATTCTAGAGCCACACTAATAGATTTTCAAAGTAGAAATTACAAACATTAAAATACTGAAACGTGATTACGCGCGTGTTTAGAGTTGTCTGATCCCTCCGGTATTCAATCTACGAAACTGCAATAGACAGTTCAATCATGTGAAATATTAATCTCACGGTCCACTTTCTAGTTCTAGCTTTAATCCTATACATGCTAATAACTAAGTCAAGAAAGTCAACGCCTCCCATATTTGTGTTGTATGACTTCACTACTGATGGCTGATTAACCATAATATTATGGAGTCTTTTTTGACCATCGGTGGCATTGATTTTGAGGCTGGGTTCCATCTTCAGTTAAAATAAAGTTGACTAGCCAACATCTAACCATTTTATAATACAAACTAGATCATCACTATGTGCAGACTGATCAACAGATCTTCTCGCCTCTTTTTGTATTTCTGGGTAAGCTTTCAGTTAACTATTTTTAATAATTCTTATCTTTTTTATGGTACCAATTGCTTGATATTCTGCCTGAAAATTAAAAATATTAAATAGAACAACAGATGTAAAAAATCTGTCCATATAAAGGATGACCCCGAATGGCAAAATTAAGCTTTAGAACTGCCTTTCTTCCGACATCAAGCCTAATATTATTAGGATCTTCAACCAAATGACCCTTTCCTCGATAAAGAAAAAAATCTTTTCTTTCTTTGTTTGCTGTAGGGGGAGGAAAAAGCTCTGCCAGCCGCCACAAGGCCCGCTCTGACGGCAAGTGCAGGGCTCACACCAGCTAATAAACCTCCTCCTTTATACAGCAGCCTGGATACCCGCCTTTCAGTATTACTCACGGGTTGCTGTGTCCTTGCGGGCTTCTAGATGAATGAATCGGCCGGCCTCCGTGACGCGAATGGTAGCGTCTCGGCCTTTCCTCCCGAGGTCCCGGGTTCGAATCCCGGTCAGGCATGGCATTTTCACACACGCTACAAATCATTCATCTCATCCTCTGAGGTAATTAAAAAAATGATGAATGTATCGGAGAGTCCTCGGCACATCAACGACATTGACGACTCCTAGGGGTCCCTGACTGCCTCTGTATAAGGCTATCCCCTCCTCATCCATCGGCGCAAACAGCTATTGCTGTCGGCCCTCTTCTGTCATCTTCCTTCTAAGTCTGCTCTTGAACAACGTGTCTACGGCCTCCCAGAAGGCTTCATTAGACAATAATTTGTCCGTTAAACTGGGTTCAATAAATTTAAAAAATCTAACGGAAATCCATCTGGAGCAACAATTATGAAACTTTTTATACCACAAGGATTTGGTTTTCTTGAAATAAACAGCCAGCAGCTATCTGAGATACATTTTTTCATCAATTGAAATATTCCGAGAATGAGGTTTTAGTCGGCAGGAATTAAGAACACATTCAATAATGGGTGAAATTTTCCGAAATTTGTCATTGCCCTTGACTTGTTACAATATTGCCATCTAAAATTTTTAGATTACTTCGTATTAAAAAATATCTGTCCCTAGATTTGTTATCGGCAATTACAGGCAATCTAGTCTTTTTTTGTCCAATACATTTTAATTCTTGGTTAACTGTGATAATCCATAGCTATAGTTACACGTATAAATATTTTTATTTCTTTAACTGAACAGTTTAGGTTTCTCCCAGTCTCTTTTAAAATTTTTAACTGGTGAAATTGCTAAGCGTAATATGTTTGTCTTGAGATAGATACTTAATGAGATATTCTTCAGGAGGTAAGTTAACTGGATTCATAGGAGGCTCCACATGCTCTGACGTAGGAGAGAGTGGATTACATTTCTTAACTTTTCTTCCAGAAGCGTCTTTCTTGTGGTGATCTTTCAGTTGTCACTGATGCGTTGACAGAGCCATTTTCAGATGTAATATATTCGTTTTCATCACTACAGCTATCGGTATCATGGAATATTGATACCGATAGCTGTAGTGATGAAGTGATGAAGTGATGAAGTGATGAAGTGATGTAGTGATTTTCAAATCCTCTATCTTGTTTATAAAAGCAGCTAGGATCACGATCTTCATCGTTACAAAATTCAGCATATGATGTATACCATAAAGCATCTCGTATATTAATTTCTCCAAATGAGCATTATCTGTAACGAAAAGCCGTACTTTTAGAGAAATATCCGTACGAAATTATTTCATAAAAAAACATTAATACTGTTAAGATTTTAGAGCTTAACCATCATTATTAATAATTTTTCCAATATTATCACTTGTATATAATTTTTTCAAAGTTTCTGAAAATTACTACAAGAATGATTGCTGAAAAAGGCAGTAAATAATCCAAAATCTCTTGAATTTACACAAGTTTTAGAAAGTTTTTTTTATAAAAAAATGGAAAAAATTGACTGAATCACTGAGTATAAATAACTGTAACTTCTATTTAATTTTTTATGAAGAGTTTTTTCCATTTTTATTACATGAACGAAAACTTTTTGTCAGTTTTAACGATTACATTAAAATAAAAATTAGAACCTAACGTCACCTGCAGGCAATATACAAAAAAAAATCTTACGTGGCTAATTTATAATAGCTTACTATAATTTATAGTAAGCCCCAAGGATTGTATCAGACCCTTTCATTTTTTAATAAATAAATATCACAACAAAAATAGAAAATATAATTACAAATTTTATTTACAACTTACCAGCCACAGGCACTCGTTTTCGTTCACTAATGCAGGACGCCGTTTTTAAAAACTATACTGCTTGAAGGCAAGTAAAGTTTTCTACCCATCTAGATGACTATGTGCTGAAATCTCATGACAACTGTGCGTATTATATACCAGTACCACTAACTCGTTCAAAAAATTATTAAAAATTAAAAACCATTATACGTTTTATGTCTCCGTAGACGACTCCAGGACTCAGGAGGGTATTAAATATATTTCTATCATTTTTGATTCCTCATTGAGAAACAACTAATCAGGCTAAATTCACGTTTATAATATTGCAACAAACATATTATGTTTGTTGTTACTTTGGATAAGACGATTAGAAATATTAATAAAAATAAATTATTTGATAAATAAGCATTAAAATATTTTATAGTAGAAAAGATTCTGTAAACTGTTTCTTCTTCGAATTTCAAGATTCTCTTCGGAGAAATTATATTGTAAAACCCTTTCTGATATCGAACTTACATTTCATTATTCATTGAATTGCATTAGATGATACTGAAAATTTAACTTTAGCTGATTAAGATAATAGCATACCTAAATAAGATCAAAATCTACTCATATGTCGGTGTCATAACGTGCGTAACTTTATTCAAAGCTAAATTTTAGAAACAGCATTAGTGCAATTGAATTGTTAATATTAATCATCATCAGAGGTAAATGTCTGTCTATATAGACCTACCTGTGGAACTATGTAGCTGAACAACTCACCAGAGTAGAGTTGGTCGTTGAGGGGGTAGCCGATCCTCTTATGCATGCATCTTTAATAGCACTTTGCTTTACATGGCACATTCAGTATCAGGCAACTGTAACCCGAAGAACGGTCGATGTTAAAGGAAAATTCATATACCACATTCTGAATATGTAAGTTCCTCAAACTTTGGCTCTTTGCAAGTTGTATTAATAATTCGGATTAATAAAATAAATGATGAATATTATTATTGTTGTTTCAATAGTCGATAAAATAAAGAGTTAATTATCCATTTAAACACTGAATGACATAAACTTAATATGGGTTTTTAGCGTTATTGTATTCGAATAAACAGACAGAAAATCTAATATTTGCTAAGTATTATCAAAAACAATATTGTACGGATAATATAAAGTACATTTTAACCAGTAAAGGCACAAAAAGAAGAGCGCTGTTCTTTTGTTTCTGGCCAGACAAAAAGCAGGTGTGAATCGGTACAGTACGGACAGCTCCACATGAACGCAGTTTTATCATCTCCCGTATCATAACATAAATACGATATTGTGAAACAGTGAGCTGTACAATAACGTTCTGCTCTAGTACAATTTTGTTTGTTCCAGTTCACAATGGTTACCATAGGCACAGTATAATACTTTATTGATGACTTACAAATTAACCTCAATTTAACCTCAAGGACTAAGTGCCATTAAATCTTGTGTTGCGATGTGCTACCTAAGAAAATAGATTAGACACACCGTAGAAGTTAATCCACTTTATAAAATAAATTCTTTAATTCATTTATTTAATTTTTTTCATCAGCGGCTGCAGCGCTGAACAAATAAAATATCTGTCGAAGCAGTTTCTTCTGTAGAGTGGCATAAAATCATGGTTTCAACGCTACACTGTTCCAAAAAAAGGCAGCCACACACATAATTAATTTTAATCCATTGCTTCTCGGAAGACTGCGGAGGGGGTGTCTGACGCTGCGAACGCTACTATAGCTAAGATCGGAAGATGTATGACGGAAAAGGGGTTGCAGCTGTCCCGAAGGAAATCTGTTTTCGTCCCGCTGGCAGGAAGACGGGTACTGGCGCCCATCGCGATCAACATCGAGGGTGAGGTGGTCCAGTCGCGGTAAACCACCAAGTACTTGGGAATGTGACTGGACCACAAGCGATCGTTCACCCACCATGTGAAAGAGGCTAGCGAGAAGGCGGGCCGAATGGTTCAGCTTCTGGCTAGGTTGTTTCAATTCTGCGTTGGTGTCGGATACCCAGGTCTCGTCGTCCGTAACAATAAATATTCCCCAATCTGTCGATAGGGTCCAAAAATGCTCGTCCACTGCATATTCTTTGCTCTTTATGTTGGTCGATGAGCATTTTCGGTATGCACCTTGCACACAATTTGTGATATCCGACCTTTTCTGTGACAGTCATGTACATAGAAATGCTTCCAACATGCGGAAATTCATCAACTAGAGCACTAATCGTCAATTGTTGATCATATCGCAGTTTTCGGTTCACTTGTTGAACGATTTCGTCAGTCTGAACAGTAGGGCCTGCCACTCTGCTCTTCATTATACAAATTTGTGCGGTTATTTATAACGTTTTGACACCATTGTCTAACCTTTCCTTCACTCATTAAAGTAGGTTCATACACTGGGTACAACTTTCGATGAATTTCAGCTGCTGAAGATCCTTTGGCACTCAAAAATCGAATCACAGCGCGCACTTCACAACTGGTGGGAGGAACGATTGTCGCGGATTTTGCGATCTGCATTCACTGGTAGGCAAACGACTTTTTCATCAAAACAATTATTCCACTGTCTTCATAAATAGCCGACAGATGGCTCTGCATGCGTGAAACGTTGTTCAGACCCGCTAATATTTAAATATAAGCCGATGGCTCTTACATTATGATAATTCCTCGTATAATATATATGTATTTTAAGTGAAATTAGTGTTGAGTAAAAAGGAATGAAATCCTACGACAAATAAAAAGGTTTCTAACAAAACAGAGGGACATTCGGTCCGGATAATGAACTTAATAAAGAAGAAAATATTCACCATAAAGTATTTTTAAATGGTTGTTTTAATTGTTAAATGCTTAGTATATTAAATCATAAAAATGACAACCTAAATGAAAACGTTCTTTATAATTCCTTTTTAAGATTTTTTTTGTCTTTACTGTGTATTTTGGGTACTACAACCTTATATTAGGACTTCATGTTGGCCATGAAAATGGAGCTGGTGACGCTGGAATACCGCAGCCAAACCAACGTCCTGAAAATTTTCATTCAGAAATGCGCGGACTGATAGAGAAAAATTTGCAGGTGCTCCATCCTGCTGCGACCGTACTTGTTCCAGAGATCCTCCTCTTAAAGCAAAGGTATTAACCATGCCTCCAACATCTTTAAATAAGTTTTTGCATTCACTGGCCCGTCAAAAAAATAAGGACCAAATAAATGACGAGCTGTCATTCCAACCCACATGATGACATGCGGTGGATTTCTTTCCAACTCTGTCGCGTGATAAGGATTTTCTTTCGCCCAAAATAACACATTTCTGGTACGCGAACTGCGATAGATTTCAAATTTGTCCGTAAAAAGCAACTTTTCACTTTGCACTGCAGAGGAGAATTTTTCTAATAAAGCCCGGCAGGATGCATCGCGACGTTCCGTGTCTGCAACAGACACTTCATTAATGAAAATCGAACGAAATGGCCTAACTTTTAAGTTCTTTTTCGTATGGTTGTATGTGTGATATACGAAGTTCAGCTGACCGTTTACGAATTGATTTCATTGGGGATTGTTCAATGGTAATTGCAACAGCTGCACGTATTTCTAAGCACATTAACTTTTGTCCACTCCACGGCTTATCTTTAACACTGCCTAATTCAAACGCACGTTTTTCCCAAGCCAGCATTGTTGCTTTTAGTGGTGGCGGCTTATTAAACCGTTGCCGAAACTTATCACTAATTAGTTTCATTGTTTGATTCGTACGTTGTCGTTTATGAACTCATACATTTGTCATTATCCGCTCCTCAACGCTATAACTATTCAGGTCAGCCATTTTAATACAAGTGTCTTTTACTCAGAGTGTGTCACGTTGTAAAAAACTGCTGCCAACCGATCCCAAAGAAAATACCTTCTGTTCTAGATACATATCTTAACTCATATTTTTCGTTAATTTTAGGGGTACCATGACTTCCCGGTCACACCTTCACATATTGTTTATACATAATCTGTACAGAAAGAAACAGATGCATTAGCCTCACTCTATTAAATGTGTAAATTATTTTAGAAATAAAACATATCATTGCGCTGTATAAACAAAATATTTCTTAATTATACGAATGATAAATTTGATAAGCGGTTCTTAAAATTGTACTAACATATATATATATATATATATATATATATATATATATATAAAGATAAACACAACACTAATATGAAAAGTTATGTGCATCACTGGCCACTATGTAAAGTAATTCCAGAATTCCTTTTATCAAGAAGTATCTTTGTTAAAACTGGCAATCTGGAAACCTCATTATTTTCCTAATCCTTACACTCGTAATTTTTCCACTTTTAGATTACTTTATGGGATGAAAAAAGTTATTTACTTTTTTTTATTTCATCAAAATAAGAATAAATAATAAACGAAAAAGTTACGAGTATTAAACTTAATTTGTAGTCTTTTTTACGATTTTATGTAAAATGTAAATACTGTACTGAAATGTAAGTAAATACCGTTGTTATTATAATAGATCTACCTTAAAAAACCTGAAAAAGATAATTTTTTTTTTTTTTTTTAATTTGAATTTCCTTTCTTCATAAAAAGCGATTTTATTATTTAAAAAAAAAGAATATTATTTTAGATAAATAAGTGAATACCCCTAAATATTACAATAAAAAGAGGACCATAAACTAAATTAAAATGTAGGAACTGATTATAATAAACTAATTAATACATTATTTACATTTTTTTTTTTTTTTAATTAAATACGCATTTTTTTATTACTTATTAAATAAATAGTCTTGTCACCTTTTTTTTTAATAAACACGAAAAGGAAAAAAGAGTATTGATTCATGCAGAAATTTTCTTTAAAATAAGTCTTGTTCTTTTCTTTTTCAATTTTCAAAGTTTCATTTTCAAATTCTCTAATTAAATCTTAAGTTTTTGATATAGAAGTAAAAATTAAGACATCATTACCCAGCGTTTATGACTCTTCTAAGAAAATTTACAGCAATTCCTTTCGTAATATTTCCGTTCTAAACGAATATAAAGTTTGAAAAAAAAACAACAAAAAGGAATTAGCTGCTATAAAAGCTTTTGGTGCCCATTATGGGGTGCTCTATACCTATATATACCTATACCTATTTACCTATACCTATACCTATATATTACCTATATATATATATATATATATATATATATATATATATATATAAACAGAGAGAGAGAGAGAAAAAGAAATATATTAACCTTAATATTAAAATAAATATTTTGCACCTCTTGCTCGATTTATTTTACTTCATTCAATAAAATAATTTTGTGATAACCCTTTGTGTAATTTACTTATGGTTCTGGTAAACTAAAACCGATTGTAAATTACACACTGCGGTAAAATGAAAAAAAATATATATATATATATTTTATTAAATCATTTTTAAAGCATGTAGTGTTAAAATAACATACGTAACTTATTTCTCCTATTCCAATTCTATTATGAAGAACCTTTTGTTAACCGTAAATAATGTTAAAATAATAGATTTCAGTCGAGTTGAGTTCGTCAGTTATCAACTTACAAGCAGATAACACAAATCTCATTCAGAGGTATTGATTAATTTTCACAATGGCAATGTAATACTAAGCGTTCAACTGCGCTGAAATGAAATACTTATTTTAAACGTAAGAATAAACAGAATAAAATTTTGAAGTATAAAGTACTTTGTATTAGAAAATAAACGTATCGTTTTACACAATTAGTCCTCCGTGACTAAGTTATTTTGATTTAAACTGTTCCTGTTTGATTTAACATCGTTAAACACACTTTTACATACTTTTCTTCTTACCTTTAGAAAGATGAGTAAATTAAATTTTTTTAGGATCCACAAACCTAACTTAACGAGGTTTTGGTATAAAACTTAATCAGTGATCTGATCTGATAATCATAATTACAAGACTATCGAGTGTTACTAGGTAATATATTAAACACACGTGTGGTAGAACATAATAATACAAAGAATATTGTTAAAAAGTTCAATATTACAATTATAGTAAATATCAACATTTATAATAAAACATGACACGAAGGAAATAGATAAAATAGCCACTAATATCTATTTGTATCTATTTTTAGTTGTAAAACACGTACGACTGTTTGTGAACCAGCATTAATTATTCAATTTAATCAGAGAACTTATGTAACGCAGAACATTGTCACAACTAACACATTCTCTCAAACAAAAATCTGCACAGACACATAATGGATATTCATTAGTCAAACACGAATTACAAATTCTCTCGATCACATCACGAGAGTAACAATAAACAACTGGAGAGATCATTTACCTTAAGCTAAAAAATAAAGTTTATCTTAAAAATACAACATGATTAAAGCTGAAACTCTATTATTATGAATAACTCTTATGGAAGAATGTATTCAAGAGGCAATACATTAATATATAGAAAGTAGATTATCACTCTTGTAGCTGTCCATAATAATGAAATATAATCTATCCAATCGGACATCTATACCACTTCACTATTTTTATTATTTTATTACGTAGATGTGTACCCTTCACAATATGCTAAGAGCTTATACAAACAGTAAGCGTTAAAAAAATTATTTATATCGTTAGTTTAGCTGCAAATAAAATGAAATTAATAGAGAAAATTTCTTCTTTTATTTATTTTTCTGGTTTTTATTTTTTTTAAACTGACTAAATAACCATAAGAAAATTAAAACAGTGACAAATTATGTAGATGTTAGCAAATTTAAGTTATCTTTTAATATATATGTTATTACGGTTTTAAAATAATTTTAAAATCTGCAATCTAATCAAAAGTATTTTTCTAAATAAATAAACAAATATAAAATTGAACTAACCCACCGGGTTGGTTTACTGGTAAACTCGTCGTCATAAATCAGCTGATTTCGAAGTTTAAATTCTCAGGTTAAAATCCTAATAAAGGTAGTTAGTTACTTTTATTCCGATTTGAATACTCGATCGTGGATACCGGTGTTCTTTGATAGTTGAGTTTCAATTAACCGCATGCCTCAGGAGTAGTCAACCTGAGTTTCTTCAAGACTAAAAATTTACCGATACAGTTACATTACACTGATAAGTCGCTAATGACTAATTCTTGATGTGACTAAAAGAAAAAAAATTGTACTAATAACTCCATAAAAATATTTTGTATAAAGTATATATAAATTAATTGCAAATAGAGAAGGTGTTTTACAAATTTAAAAATAATTTACGAAATTTTAGGCTTATTTACATTTTCTCTTAATTCATCATACTGATGGGGAATTCATCATGCCAGTGCAAGATGAATTTGGATTTACAATATCAGCTCGTAACTAAATTACTAATTTTTTACAGAAAAAAATTTAGAAAGGAAAATAAAATTGATCATTCTTTAAAAAAAATCTCATTTTCCATTTATATTACTCAAAATAGAAATAGAAAATCTTTTAGAGTCTATTGATCAATTACGACGCCTCTATTGATCATCGATCTGACTGATTTTTTCAGTAAGATATCAAAAATTCCAACCCAGTGAAATTAATTTAAAAGAAACGTTTCTCATCTGATATATGTAAATATATATCAAATTGGAACATGTTTTAATTCATTCAAGAAAAAAAGTAATTTAATTGAAAATTGAAATGATAAATTTAAAAATATACAAAATGAAATTTTTTAACTCCAGAACATAATTTTGAATATTTCTGAAATATAATTGGACTATATTTTAAAATTATATAAAGGTGGCATAATCACCTAATCTTAAAGTTAAATATAGGTTTACCAAGATATTTTTTGTACACTTTTTAATATAGAAATTAGGTTAAGCTGTCTTAAATAAAAATAATTCGTTTAGGAGGTGGCTATAAAGTCAGCTCTTGAATATTTCACGGCTGGATAGAATATAAACATGATGTTCCTTTATAATGAGATAATGAGAAAGGAATAAGGTCTGTCTGTTTTAACATTGATTTCATTACCTGTACGGCAGATTTGAATAGTTTTCATCAGTTACATGTGGGAGCAGTTCAAAAAGCAGCGGTAGTATTTATGAATCCCAACCTTCAAAAAATAGATGGAGCATAAAGTAAGAAGTTATCGTTCTTAATTTTATTTAGGCTGATTTAGTTTTTATATATTTTTTTAATTCTCGTTAGAACTTATCCTCGTTAGAGTTCGTTAGAACTTAGGCGGTAAGAGGCGACGAGGTCAGTGAACTACGTTCACAGTTAAAAACATGATGTAACCTAACAGTGAAGTGATAATGAGAAAAAAAAGCGTGAAAAAATTATATTTCAGTTCAACTAGATTAATAATAAAGAATACTTTCAAAAAATATCTGAAATTTTGTTAGACAACGTTTTTTCCATTTGATGAACTGTGAAACTGGAACATGTAATTTTATTCATTTTTTTAATGTACCATTACGAAACACGCCGCTAAATAACAGCACTTGATAGTACTAGATAGCATACAAAAAAAGCCTGATAAGGTACATGAAATTAAAAAATTTTAAAGAAAATATACTGCAGTTTGTTTTAAAAGTAAATGCTCTTATGTGAATGAAAGTACTGAAGATGAAACATTTTTTTAAAAACCATAACTTCTTTAAAAAGAAAGTATTCGTTTACAAGAGATTTTACAAGTTTTATGAAAACATGAACAAATAAAAAAGAAATAAATTAAAAATCAAATAAAAAATTAAATATAAATTGGTAAGGTTTCTTGCAACCTCTTCATACATTTAGGAATTGAAAGACGTTGACAACGAATGATTGCAATGACACCATCACATCAATCATTATTAAATTGATAATAATGATTGTTCAGTATATCATTTTTTAAGGTTTGTCTATCACATCCTATGCATTAGTCATCCAATGCAACACCATAGAGTCCATAGACCAAGTTTTTTTCACTTCAAATATTATTTATTTAATTCAAACCGATGGCTACACAACAGCTGTTCCACAGTGCTACCAACCTTTGAAATATTACTTAAATAATTTAAATATATAACCAGGTTGGCAACACTGACACAAGCTGGCAACACTGACGGGATACGGCGTCACTGACGTCACAATCCAAGATAGCTGACTACAGTCATCTTGAATTCGTGACGTCATTCCAAGAATGCGGACGCCACCATCTTTGAATCCAAGAATGCGGACGCCACCATCTTTGAATCCAAGATGGCGGACTGTCCGCCATCTTGGATTTTGAAGCCGTACTCCTATTTTCGTAATACTACAGAAATATATATATATTACATAAATAACTTTTACTTTTATTTATATTACAGAAATTTTTGTTTTTGAACCTAGAAACGATATTTACGAGACTTACGGTGTATAATTTCATTGTAATTTTTTTTTTGGTTTTAACACTTTATGCATTTATTTTCGTAATACTTGACAATTTCCGTTTTAAGTGATAAAACAACAATCTTGAAAGAAGAATAAACCCGAAAATAAAACCTTTTTTTCTATCAAACATACAGAAAACTTTTGGAAAAAATTCTTTCTTTCTTTTGAAATCTAATTTTTCTTTATGACGAAATTAAAAAAAAAATTTCCCTTGAAGAATAGTAAAAACCTGTTTTTGTAAATTATTTAACATACATCCCGGCATGATGTTTGATAAATAGAGCCTTTTTATTGTATTAAATGAAAAAAAATAAAAATAAACTTTCAGATGAAATAGAATAGTATTTTAAAATCTAATCCAAAAAGAAAACAATTGTTAGTTTAATGTGAATAAAGATGCTTTAGGGTATATATAAAACGCACTAAATTCTCGTTTTAATACAGTAGTAAATTTTTATTCTTATCTCTTAAGTCATTTCTTTTTGTTCGTCGGTCTAGATTATTTGGTGTAAAGGGAAAGGGAGATTACTGGATTTTCCCTCATCGTGTCCTTTCTCAGCTGCGTTATGAATGACCTACCGTCTTTTGTCTCATTGTTCTCGTTTCTCGCTTTTGATTTATCAACTGCTGACCTTTAAATGAATTGACATCACTTTTAATCTAGTTGATAAAGGTTTCTTAATATTGTAAGGTCAGCTTGGGTATAACTTAAAAAAGTTAAATGGAACAAATAAAAGTAGTAAGCTATTTTGAACCTATCTTACTTTTAATATACTGGGTAAATCCATTAAACAATCATTGATTAAATATTTCAGTTATTTGCTTAAAAAGCAAGAGAAAAATAAATAATTAAAAATATATTTAATACACATTTGAAATAATTAATTCATAAGCTGAGAAAAATTTCCTGCTGAGCAAATTCATTTAGTCGTTTCAAGGTAAATTCTCATTATTGTTGTGCCGTATACTTTCAATTCCATAATTTAGTAATCAATGATATAATTTTAACCGTAACATAGCTTTTGTTCCTGTTCAGTCTGTCCAACCAACAAGCAACCTCCACTTAGTTATCAAGATGAACTTCAACTGCGCCAGTGGCATCTCAAGTGGCATTTTCATTCGACTGTTACATATATATTTTAACAACCATTCCAACCGATAAACGAAAATCTTTTAAATCTTCAAGTGCGGTTTCAAACAAAGTTTTTGAAAAGATATCATATGTTACGGAAGTAGATATTGTCAAATTTTAATTAAAACAAATTAATTGTTAAATTAGTTCAAAGATTGTACGAGTATGTAGAAAAAAAAATGTATTGTCGTAACTTTCGAATTTTATTGAAATTATATAGATCGTCACTTACCGAATTATAGGTTTGAAATATATTATCTTTTAAGTTGGATCATTCTTTTTTCAACTCTGTGATTTTTCATTAATTTACATATCGTATATTTTTAAAATTTCGTTAAATAAGTATTGTTACATAGAGTTTCAAACCAAACTTTCTGAAAACCTTTGAGCTAAAATTGTGTATTAGTAGAGCTCAAACCACTAGTTTTAACGGTTCACAGAAAATACAAATAATACGGGTTTTTGTTTATCCATTCTATTATCGATTTGTCATAAATTTATGGCTATTTAATGTTATAATAGAAAAGAGAAAATAACTGGATATTAAGCACTTTTTTCTTTTTTTTTTTTTGAGATGGAGAAGGAAGGTGGAAATGCATTTACGCACGGAGTGTTGGGCTCCCGCTGGTAGTCTAATCCAACCGCCATCAGCAGACTACCGACTAAAACCACCCTCCTGTTTTATTGAGTAAATCCTACGCATCCCGGAACCACAAGGCATAACTTCAGGGTGCACAGGCCTCTAACAAGTTCACTCGTCACTCGTACCGGCAAACGACGCGATTACCTGACACGATGATAGTATACGCAGTTTCGACGAACTATACGAGTACACAAAAAAATTCAAGAGTTAATACAACCTACATTAATAATATCCACATCAAAATAATAACGATGATTATAATTACACTAAGAATAATAACGAATATGACACCAAACGCGCCAATAAGGTGTACAAAGATCAAAACATTAAACCAGTCTTACTTCTAATTTTTATTTTTTCTGTCACTACAGAACTTTTTTTCGCGGCGGCTGCTATAGTGAAATCAGCAGGATCCACGAATACTCGCTGTTAGGCACACCTCGTTGATGTTATAAGGATTGACCTACAGCTTTCACTATCCAACAATTATTGTACAAGACGATCTGTAAGGGATCTCAACCTGTGGAATCTAGCTTTGGAATATAGCAAGTAGGGGCAGCGTAGAGATTACACAGTGATTGAGGAACATCACAGAGGTTCGTAAGAAATATCCTGACCCCGTATAAGAAATATTCGTATAACTCGTAAGAGATATCAAGTCACCCGCCTTGTGACGGGTGTCTTTGTGACGCTTCCACCGTTCCTAGCCCTGATGTGCTTTACCGGAGGTCGTCTTTTGGACCCTCTAAACCTGGATAACAAACACTGTCGTCAGTCTGGCCTCTGTCAGGATACAACCGATGCAAATTCCTCATCAGTGTAGGTGTACAATTTACTGTCGTCTTTGTATGGCCTCTTCCAATGACGACCCTCCACCTACCATAATTAGGTATGGTCTCTTGCACCTATCATAACTTTAACCCCTCAATTATTAAATTAACAGATTTGCGGAAGCACGATCCCCGCGCCTTCCTCTAACACCGAAGGTTTTACACAAAAATCTTCCTATATTTAACATCAGTGAGGCTGTGTACTCAGATCATGAGTCTTTTGACACAAAAAATACTAACCTGACACCAACAAAAGAAGTTTTTATCGCAACAACGACAATTTTGTCTTACAATTAAATTTACTGTTTGGTAAGAAACAGTGTAATCCATGTATTTCATCAATTTTCCTGAGGTTTACCTATGTTAAGAATAAATACAATTCGGTACAAAATATGAATTGCGACTCAACAACCTCGTAAATTATTTAGCTAATAACATTCTAGACAATAATGAGAACTTAGGAGCCTAAAACGATTCCACGTGTTAGACCATGGTGATTTTATGTGATTTGAGGTGGAAAAATCAACTTAGTGTTACCGGTAACATCATTATTTCACTTCCTTCAATTTTAGTTATTTTTTCATTATTAATTATATTTTTATTTTCGTTTTTATTGTTTCTCTTGCTGATGAATTCTTATAATTGTTTTTGTTTTGTGTCGAACTACCAATGTATCTTTGACCTAACTTATGTATGTTCTTACATTAAATGTTCTGTATAAGAATATTATATATAATTTTTGAGGAGCTTCTATGGAAGCCTCTCTACTTGTGATTGAATATGTTATCACATTTACTTATGGTTTTTTTAATGGTGTAACCAATTGCGGATATTACTTCGAGTAAAACAAAACTTAAGTTTTCTAAAAAAGTAGTGGAAAGTTCCACTACTTTTTTATGTGTTATATAAAACATATTTCCTCCAAACTAAAAACCTGTTATAATTTTGAATGACATATTAAATAAGAAAATCTAAAAATATAAAAGATTCTTTTTAAGGGTGGTAAAATGCAAAATTTTTAAATAATTTATTGCGTATATTAGAATCTATGACACGACTAAATGAACCTCTAACTTTCACGGAAAACATAAAAACATAAGCCGTTCACAAGATATGCTTTAACAGAATGATAAATAAACTTGTACATTGTATTGCGACTTTTTAGTTGTAAACTGCAGACGTTTTACATCTGTACTTTGTAGATAGCTCATATCTTTTTCTTTATTTTTACTATATTTCTTTGCTGACTTATCTGGGCTAAGAGATTTGACAAGATTTTACATTTTCCATTTAACAAATTTAGCTTATTCATTTACACAAACGCGCGCGCGCATACACACACAGAGAGAGAGAGAGAGAGAGAGAGAGAGCGAGAGAGAGAGAGAAAGATTTATTATGAATATTTATAAAAAATTAATGTAGAGTATAAATAAGTTTTAGTAAGTAGTGGGAAACCAATTATTCCTTGAGAAATATACATGAGTGGTTATTCTAGCGAGGGCTTTAACTTGCCACTGACAAATCCGAGGCCCTTCTCTTCTCAGGAAAAAGAGTGCTACGAGACATCCATTTCACGATTGGCACCTCGGTGATACGGCATGTTCGGGCGACCAAATAACTTAAAGTGTGGTTGGATAGCAGGAGGTCCTTCAAACACGATATTGTGGAGACTGCAGCAAAGACCGTCAGGGTTGTCAGCCATATCCAAGGTCATGATTAACAGGGCAGGACCACGGCAACAGCGGTGGAAGGGGGTTAGCACGACGGTCACTCCGGTGATGTTATATGTGTCTCCGGCCCATTGGAATCGCTTCATAGGAGGCCTGCGCATTGTGTGCGCGTACAGGACAGTCTCTTCGATGCGATCTGTGTGACAGCTGGTATTCCACCGCCACCGATAGATCTGCTGGTTGTGGAGCGGGGCCTTCGCTTCAGTGCGTTTTCGAAACAGGAGGCGAGAGTCAGAATTATGGCTAGCTAGCAGAGGAGATGGGCGGCTATCGGGAAGGAAAGCTGAACCAGACGCCTTATCGCTGAGTTGAAAGACTGTGTGAAGCGGTGACACAGGAAGGTTGACTTCCGCCATGTCAGAAAGTGTTGTAGTCAGAAACTGAGTGTTTCTGACCGGACATGGAGACTTCGCCAACTTCTTGACGAGGTTTCGGCGGAGGGCGTACACGGGATGCAGATATTTCGAGTCTGAAGTCACGGTCAAACACACCTGGCTCGACTGCGACAGGTGGTTCAATATCAGATCTCGGCTCTCGGTGGAGATTACGCCTGATACGGTTGTTCATCACATGCTTCGCACTCGCGAGGGCTGATCCGAAGTGGCCAATCTAGCCCACTGCATATTGACGCTCAAGGGTTCGTAGGAGCCAATACGAGTGTAGTATTAGTCTACTGCTTCATTTGTTGTTTCTTGTTGTGGGACCTCCTGTAATTTCTTAATACTTGCTTTACTTCCGGAAGTGCGAATGTGTATGTTTTGTAACCTGTATATTTGACTTCCTGTGTTCTATGTATTGTTATTATGTTCTTGATTCTTTGTAATGTTTTATTTCCTCTGTTTTCTTGTTAATATGTTTTGACGTGCATCTTTTCTAACTTTTGTGATTTTTGTGTATGTGTCATTTACGGTAACTATGTAAGTTATTCTTCGGTGAGTACCCTGTGTAACTTTTGGGGTTATATATATGCTTTATTCATATAAGAAAAAAAAAATTTACGAAATGTGTTGACGTCTAGTGCCAGGAAGGCACCTCCTTGCCTAGGACACCTTGGCTTGCTTGAAAGCTAGAGCAGGTGACCTAAGGTGGTTTTGATAATGCCACGGAGGACTCTTGCGGTATGAGAGGGCGCGCGTAGAGGGAAGGGCTTTTGCAATGCGTTCCCGGACTCCAGTAGGGTAGAGTCGAGAAGGGTAGTTCCCCTGGGGTGGGGCATTCCGGCTGTCCAGAGGGGAAGTTTTCTGTTCCTGTGATCCAGGGGGGGACCCCGACGGGTGGTCTCAGTGGAAAACCAAGATACGGGGCAGGCTGATGCCATAACATCGGAAAGAGACTAACGAAATGCCTATCAGTGGTTCTGGTCGCTCCTGGGGTGCTTAAAAAAGGACAAAAAAAATAGTAGGAAACCACTTCGTTCCTTATTTACTTATGTTAGTTTATGAGATGTTTATTTTTTGAGAAAGTATTTATTACTAACAGATTCATGAATTTTTTTTTGTCTCATCTAAAACCAATATTTGTAAATATTTTACTTTTCCCACATAAAATGATCTGTATAAAGCAGTGCAAGTATCAGAATCAGAGTAGCATAAATAAAAAGCTATTTCATGGTGAAACAAAAATCTGCTAGAATCAGATAAAGATTTAAGATAATATTTCTTTAGAGTGCAGTCCTTTATAGTAGTAAAACGTGAAAAATAAGTAAAATTCAAAGAAAAAAGTAGATACCTTTGAGCTGTTACAAGAGGATATTAAAGATTAGATGGATGATAAGATCTGAAATATACTCCTATAAACAAAAATATGAGAAGAAAGAAATTTGATTCATAATCTTGCAAAGAATTCGTTTTTTTACCTTGGTCGTCTTAGTACCTATATATTAAGTCGTATTAGAACGTAGGTATTAAGACGATCAAAGTTTAATTAATTTTTTTATGGAGATCCCTGCAGAAAGTAAAAACTCTTAATAAAGACTATATATATATATATATATATGTAGATATTAACATAGAAACAAAAATAACAGATAAGAATAATCTGATAATTTAATATAATAGAAAGAATAGAATAAGCAAATCATCTGATTGATGACTCAAGAAATAATTTGATGTGGACGCCAAATGACTTCCTTCTACGCCTATTAAATGACATATACACCTTATTAAAAGTACATAAATTTTTTCACTAATAACTTTAGATTTTTTTTCATTAAAAAAAAAAAATTTCATTTTTTTATTGTTATTATTGAATTATTTTATTGCAAAATCTTTTTACAATCAGAGGTTAATAATTATTAATAAATCAATATATTTAAATTTAAAAAAAGGAGAATGAAAAAAGAAAAACGGAAGAAAATGTTGCAAACAGAAAATAATAAACAAGAAAAAATGTTGCTAACAAAGAAAGAATAAAAATATTAAGAGAGGATGATGTATATAAAGAGAGAAAATTTGAAAAACTAGAGAAGGTGTACACAACTTAAGATCAGAAAACTTATAGCAAACCAAAGAGCGATTAAATTATTGGCAACAAAAAACAAGTAAACGAAATGATGATCAACTCCGACTTAGGGAGAATATTGTCCGACAATATCAGAGGAGTAATGAACTAAAAGATAAGAATTTTTTTGCAATTTATTAAAGATCGGGCATGTATGCCTCAGTGTATATATTACTCTTGTGAGGGTCTATTTTTCAGTCACTCTGTAGTTAACTTTAATGAGGATAAAATTAAAAACAAATTGCAGAATAATTAAATAAAATGAAACTGTAATTAAACTAGAAAATTAAAAAAATAATACGATTCTAAATTATAATCTTCAATTAATATTAAATAATCAGATGTTTCACCAAATCTATTGCATATGCAGATTTTTAAAAGAACATAAAATTTTATTTCACTAATAACTTCTGATTCACAGGCTAATTAATAAATCAATATATTTAAAAAAAAAAAAAAAGTTGAAATAAGAAAAGGAGATAAAGTCTGCTAAAATGTATATTAAGTCGGATTCGAACCGATGTTCCTTCCCCTTGTAAGATCAAAATATTTCATTAATTAAAATTTTATTTGGCTATAACTCTGGAACCGATGAAAATAAGTACCACTTATGATGATAAATCGTTGAAAAGCTCTCAATATGGGCTTATTACTGCAGTTAAGAAAGTTCAAAATTCAGACATTTTTGGATTTTGAGCCGTTTTGAACACTTTTGGTTCAATCAATTGCAATTAAAAGAGGAGGTGCACAACTAGATGTTATTACAACAGTCCTAAACCCAAAATTTCAACATCCTGCGGCTAATCGTTCTTGAGTTATGAGAGATACATATGTACGTACAGACGTCACGCCGAAACTACTCAGATGAATTCAGATAATCAAAATGATGGTTTCAGATTTTTCAAGATGATTTTTTCAGATACTTCCTTTACTTCGTACAAGGAAGTAAAGAGTATTTTTAACAATGGACGTGAGATTAAATGTTTGACATTTTATACATAAGAATCTATATTTTGATGGAAAAGGCTACTAAATATTATACTTGAATTTAATAATGGATAATGGAGAAGGGCTTATTTCTTTATTTCGAAACAATTACAAATTGTATAGTTGAGATTTCACAAATACAAAGATCCATCTTTAGAAATTTTATTCCAACTGTTATTTTATATAAGGATTTTCAATCCCTTTTCAAATACAATGCGGAACAGACCTGTCATATTGTTTCCATTAATTTTAAGGTATTAAAATTTCATTAAATTATTATCATAGAAATGCTCTCAGTATTTTTATTTTCTGACAGTTAACTTAGAAATTGTAATAAAAATGTATCCCTGTTTTATAACTTTACGTGCTTTACCTGCCATTTTATTGCCTTTCATTAGTTACATCAAAACTAACTAAACGTAAAGGTTTCACGATTCCTGCTTTTATACAGTCACTAATTCAAATAAAATTAAATTGTTTTAACTGAATGTATCTAGATACGTAAAACAATTTCAGTCGTAAATATTTATTTAATAATAAAAGATAAATTACAAAGCGGAATTGAGGTAAATAATTTTTGATATTCGGTTTAAATTGAGAAATTGAATAGGTGATTGAATAGTTGAGTGAAACGAATTTTACCAGTTTCAGATGGTGTGACCAAGCGCTTGGATGCGATTGAACGGCCGTGTAAATGCTTATGCTCGCGGGAATTAGTAATAAAACGTGATAGGTAGGCAATGATACAATGAAAACCGTAGTGTGTGCTCGGGGAATGTTGCCTAGCATACACACATTCAAGAATTAGTGCAATGAACACCATTCATTTTGAATTTTCAACAATGCCTATAAACAGGCTTTATTGCGTGTCCACCGCTGCATAATTTTGTTAATGAGGTGAAAATCAGTTTAGAGTCATAACTATTAATATTGAACCGAAAAGCAAATTCAAAACGGTCGATTGACTTGCGTATGTAAAACTAACTGCCTGCATTACATTATATTGTTTTGTCATTATTACCGACCTAACAAACCAAATAAATGTTTCCAATTGCTAATTGGAAATATTCATCATCAAATGTTAGCATCACATTATATTCCAATTAAAATAATTAAATTACAAATTACGAGTTATGTTAAAATCAGTACATCGTATGTATTCTGTCAATAAATTTTTCTATTCATGAAGTGGTAACATTATTATGTCTTAAAATATATAAAAGGTTATTAATAAAACCATTAGATAATGATACTCCCTAATTCGATTCCAATAAACATAAATTAATTAAGTTCAATCACGAAAATTATATAAATAATTACTTCAGCTGCAAATTTATTGAACATAAAAATGAATACCTGAAGGTTTACTTTTTTATATCCAAAGAGCTCTAAAAAATATTTTATCTATTACGAAACATAAAATTGAAAGATTTTATATATTAATAGATAAGACGTAAAATATTCGTACGTATATCTCTTTTCAATTTTTTGGTATTGTTCCATTTTTCCAGCAATAAAACATAATTTTAAAGCTTGTATTTTCAAAATATATTCTATTTCTGATATCAACTTCTCAGTGTTAAAATGTACAAATCATTAGTCATTTTAATAATATATGTATTTAAATGAAAATGAAATACGTTAAAATGAAAATGAAATACGTTATTATATTATAACTACACAAAGGAAAATTCCTAATTTCACGGTCTGTTAAGAAGTTATTCCTGAACAGAAATTAATTTTCAAAGAAATCCAAAAAGTGTTTTTGTCAAGGTTTTTTCTTATTCAAGATAAAGCTATACAAAATTCAAAAATATAACGGATGAGCCATTTCTCTTGTTCAGAAAAATATTATAAGAATAAATATAATTTTTTATAAAATTTGTAACAGCTCTACTATAAATAACTGTTTTGTATTTTGATAATCTATTTTTTCGTTTATTTTTACGATGCAATCAAAAGAGGACAGATAAAATTACTGTAATCATGTATTACAGAAATACTTAATACTTTCTGTATTACAGAAAATATTTATAATATATTAATAAGAAGTGAAAGTTATATGGAGAATTTTAGGATCAGTAATGATTTATAAAAACAACAAATATTAAAAATTAGTTTTAAACTTTCTTTTTCTTTACTTCAGCCGTAATCAGGGCAGTCTTAGGTTTCAAAGAGAGTTTTGCGGTCACATGCATGACAACTTAATTATGGTGCATAAAAAAATTAACATTTAAAAAAAATTAACATGTTTTAAGCACCATAATTTATTTATACCTTATAACAACATATAACCTTTTTATTTTCAGTTAAAAATCTCGACTGCATGTAGAATAGCATTTATATTTTTATTTATTTACTTAAAGGATTCTCTGTGATTCAATTTAAATTTACTCAATATTTTTTTTTTTTTTTAATTTTTACGGGCATCGACTACTAAGGTCATTAGCTCTCGTCACGTTCTTAAAAAGAAATTAGTATCACCATCAGGATCGTCATATGTAAGGGTGTAAAGGGCCCTTACAAAAAGTACAATCTACACATAAACATTAATCACAACAAGACAAAACAACCCTTATGGGGTGTAAAGGACCCCGTTATTAAAATTTTAGATAAGGTTCTAAAAAGACCATGAAATTAAAAATACAAGATAACAATACCATTTCCTTCTTCTACGTGTCTCGTTTATAGTTTGTTTAAGCTCCCTCGGGGCGACCAGAACCGCCGTTGAGCAGTATATCAGTCGTGCCAGGACGCCGTGGCAGTTGACTCCTCCTTATAAATAAATAGGCTACAGGCATTTACCACGCACACCCATAGCCTCGCGCCCTCAATCCACCCTTGAGGGTCCCCCATGCCATCATCGGAACACCCCGACTCACTGCTCTTGAATGTAGACGAGCCAGGATGGCCTAGGCAAGAGGGCTACCTCCCGTCACTATACGTGCCACGCTTCGAGACTTCCACATTTAAATGAAACTACCTCTTAGAGATTCTTTAATACAGCTTTAAAATTTTTCACTTTTATAGACTTCTAAGAAGTCCATTGGCGTGTAAAAAAGCAACTATCTTTTCTTCATTTCCATTATCCAGATCAGCAGTAATATCATTACTGACCTCACATTGGTCTCTCTTCGCCGGTTAACAAATATGAATTTATTAATCGCGTGTGACCGATTCTAAGTCTGGTCATAGCTACTTGTTCTCGGCGAGTCAACTTCACGTCGCTTTTCCATTTATAAGGAGAAGTTTTAACTGCGTTTAATTTTGTATTTAAACTTCTCAGTATTCCACTTGTTTTTAATTACGTTAGTTAGACAGTTTTTAACATCTGCCACTCTTACAGGAAATGCATCCAAATCATCGCCGACTGTTGCCTTTCTGGCAGCTTCGTCTGCGTTCTCATTACCTGTAATACCACCAATCCCTGGAGTCCATACAAATACGCATCGCTGTCCTCGTTGATTTAAAACATATAACATAGACAGGATGTTTGAAATTAGGACATCCTTAATGTTTTTGTTCCGAATTGCAACAAGTGCACTTAGAGAATCAGAACAAATTAGCACTCTCTCTTCGCAATAATATTCTGTGAAGCGAAGAGCTTGCTGAATGGCAGTAAGTTCTGCCGTATAAATACTGGCCATATCTGGCAGTTTCCAACAATGGGCTTCTCCATTTACATATATGGAGCATCCAACACCATGTTCGGTTTTAGAACCGTCAGTATAAATTCTAATATGTTCTTCGTAACTACTGACGGTTGCCAAAAATTCCTGTTGGATGATCACTGCTGGGTTCTTTTTTATTTCTCCCTGAAAGAGATCCAACCTTGTATTTACCGCTGGCAAAAGCAATGGCGGTATTTCTCTTGTGGAAATTGCTATTGTATCTGGAATAGCAATTTCGTATTTTCTTCTTAATTCGTGGTACCTAATTCCGGCTGGTCTGGAATAGGTAGCACGACGTTCATATAATGCAGACATTGGATGATTCATGAAAAGTTTATTATTTATATGGGCAGGAAAAGCCCATACGTTTGCTGCATATCTTAACAAAAGGATCTCTCTTCTATAGTGTAGTGGCATTATTCCGGCTTCGGATATTAGACTTGTCCCCGGACTTGTGCGGAAAGCGCCTGTCGCATATCTAATTCCGCTATTATGAATTACGTCTAACTTTCTTAAATGCGACTTCCTAGCGGATGAATATACAATACATCCGTAGTCTAGTTTCGATTGAACCAATGCCTTATACAGTCTCAATAATATCTCTTTATCTGAGCCCCAATTAATATTCGATAAACATTTGATAATGTTCAGGGCTCAATATTATTTATTTGTAATAATAAGATTTATTCACTTATAAAAATGACGTATATATATATATAATTAGTATATATGTATATACTATATATTATTCATTTTTTGAAAGATGGCTAAATTTTAAATCTTATTAACTCAGTGGAAAGTTTAATAAAATTAAGAGTATCCTTAACATCCTTGATTCATAACAATCATATGAGTTTGTTTGATCTATCACATAGTGATTATAGTGACATAATAATTTTCATTCTTTATAGAGGAAATTTCCTAAAGAAGTTTAACTTATAATATTAGCTTAATAGGTAGTTTAATTAAAAATATCGTACGGAGATAATTATTAAGGGGTTAGATCTGAGAGATATGCATATTTTAAAAGAAGGTTATATTGTTCTGGTCGCAAATACACGGGCGCGCGCACACACACACACAAACACACACTACATTATGAGTTAAACCGCTATGCAGAACAAATATAAAATACTATTTACCAATTAAGTTAGTTTCTCTTGGTATAAAATAATAAACTTCATTTTAATATTGTCTACATAAATAGGTATTAGAAATAATAGAGGGTAAGAGTACTTTACTAGGCGAAGAGATTTAGGTCAAGTATGCTACCTTACTTAACTATAAAGTTATAATAACTTTAGCTTCTGTTAAATATAATATCAATTTGTTTATTTTTCTTTTCAAAATATTAAACAGTTCTCAAACCTTTTCCGCCGTAAACTTCATGAAACTATTGCTCTTATCATATTTAAAAACTGTTTTATACGAACCAAAAATCACATATATTAAGCAATAAAAAAATATCTCAGTTTTTGATAAAATTTCTCATTCATCTAACCTTGTTACATAAATGAAGTAAAATTTCTGCAGTTAATTAAGTAATAAAGCTGAACCATTTTAACAGGTTGAAAGCTATGAAACCCGATTCTTTGTCTTATGCTATATGTTAACTTGCTATGAGACCCAATTCGATGTCTCAGAGAATATAGCGATTTCCAAGTGTTAAACATTTTTATTATGTGTCATTTTATCAAAGAACAAAAAAATGTCATATTGTAATAGAGCAGATTACTAAACACTCAGTATACTTAGATTCTTTGACCAATGCCTTATTCAAAAGTTACTAACCTATTTTCCGTAAATAATAAATTTTAAATTATTTTTATAAAGTAGCTGCTGATTTTTACAAAATAAGTTTAATCTTCAGAGTAATTTTATTACTATTTATGTCGGTAAATAATTTAAGATCCAATGCCGCGGAGGTGCTGAAGATACAATCCTGGACTGTTTTTTTTCTAAATCACTATTAAATCGAAATAATTATAGCTAAAAAGAATTTCAAAAAATATTGAGTGATATAAAAAATGGTTGTAAAGACTTTTCATTTCGTATTGTGAACCAAAGAAATCTACATTCTTGGATTTCATTATTTCAGATGACAGAAATAATGACATGTTTTTCTTTATTTCATTGTCGTAAATAAAATAGTGCACTCAAATGTAAACAAGCTTAAGTGACTGATTTAAGACATTAAAAGAAACATTAAAGTTCATATGAACAAACGCCTTATCCAGCTTCATTTTCCCATTGTCCGCCATTAAGTGTTTTTTTTTCAATAAAAATTTACATTTCAAGAACGGTTTGAAAAATTTTAGAGAAATTTGGTCTACATACCACGGCAAAAAAAAATTACAAAATATAACGTTTTCCCATTTCAATTAAAATATGTGATGTAGACACCACATGATTTCTTTGTACGCCTATTAAATTACATATACAAGTTTTTTGCTGCACTTCATTTAAACTATATTTTTATGTATGTATATTTTATATATTTATTCATTTATATATTTTTTTAACTGTTTTTTATTTAAATATTGATTTATTAATAATTATTCTTCTCTGTAAAAATGTTTGAATTAAAATGAAAAGTACAAAAATTAACGTTTTTTTTTTAATATTATTTTTATTTATTGTAATCGTTTTTTTAGAATCAGAGGTTAATAATAATTTACTAATAAATCAATATAATTAAATAAAAAAAAAAAGATTAAAAAGTATGTATATTAAGTCGGATTCGAACCGATATGCCTTCACCTTGTATGATCCAGATATTTCATTAATTAAAATTTTATTTGGCTATAACTTTGGAACCAGTGAAAATAAGTAAAACTTGTGATACATCATTGAAAATCTCTTAATGAGGGCTTATTACTGTAGTTGAGAAAAAGTCAAAACTCCAAATGCGTTAGATTTTGGGCTATTTTGAACACTTTTCGTCCAGTCGATTGCAATCAAAAGGAGAGGTGCACAACTAGACGTTACAACTGTCCTAAATCCAAAAATTTAAACATTTTACCGCTAATTGTTTTTGAGTTATGCGAGACACATATGTATGTACATACGTCATGCCAAGACTAGTCAAAATGGATTCAGGGATAGTCAAATGAATATTTCCGTTGCAATCTGAAAACCGAAATTTTTTGCGATTACAATACTTCGTACAAGAATGTAAAAATGGGGGCCATTTAATTTTTTAATCATTATAGATCTGTAAAATTTAGTTTTTTCGAATTATGTTTTATTAGATAATGTGTTAAGAAAAAAAATGCAACCCAAAACTCATTCGTTAAAATCGGTTAATAGAAATATGAGATATGGCTGAAATTGTTGAAGTTGATTGCAAAACTTTTGCTTTCTGACAGTTTTCCTATTATTACTTATTTATTAATAATAGGAATTATTCTTATCAGTTAGTAAAAATAGGAGTTCTAAGATATAAACTTTTATTGAAAAAACAAAAATTAAGGTGTAAATTTCGTACAGTTACCATATTTACAGTCTCAGATCGACCATTCCTGGGATGTGTGGTTAATTGAAATCCAACCACCAAAGAACACCGGTATCCATGATCTAATATTTAAATCCGTATAAAATTAGCTGCCTTTACTAGGATTTGAATCATAGAACTCTCGGTACAAGGCATTAGCAGATTATATTTTGAGTTATGTAACAGCCTGTAAAAAGAAAAATTTAAATAGATTCTTCACTTCAAAATAATGCAAAACATTTTCTTTATTATTCTTTATACAATTTACTCAGAGCGGTAATACAATTATATTAACGATGTCTTAATTTCCACTTAATAAAATATGTAAATATTAATTTACAGTATTCTCTATTAATATTAGTTTGAATATTAATATTCTCTCCTATACTATCATGTTTGTCTATATCATTATGTAGAAAATATTATTTACTCATAGTACGAGTATATTAACTGAAATTTATGCTTCAATAAAGCAAATGTTATAATTTTATTTTAAACGTTGAGCAAGTGTATGTTGAAAGTGTCTAAAAATTAAAATATACATACATAAACGCGACCAAAGGGACATCAATCGCACTTTTCTGCATAGTAATGCAGTTCATGTAATTAAATATTGCTATCTACTCATCTATTGATGAGAATTGACTGACGTTAGATGAAGCAGTCTAACTAGCTCACATAACGTAATGTGCTTATTAAAAACTGCCGGTATCGTATGGTTTAAAAACACATTTATCGTTATTTAAAATTCAATTTTTAACGGTTACATATTTGTTATAAAACAAGCCTCCTTTAAATATATTATTTTATTAACTCTTTAGCGAGTAAGAATGAATATTTACTGCATAAAGTCAATATCATACAAGTAAAAAGAGACTCTTGTACAAACAACTAACTGAATTTCGTTGTCAGTTAAGATGAGATCTATTAAAATTTCGGTACGGTGAATTAGAACCTTTGCGTTTTGATCGTAATTTTCCACCGAGTAACCGTAACGGAACTGATAATTTTACTAAGTTTACAAAACGGAAAACTCGAGATTGATGAAACAGTTCAGAAATATTTCTCTTTCAAGCGCATTTCTCTCCCAATGTTGGTTTTGTATTCTTACTATACTTATTCTTCGGTTACTTCATCATTTTATTCTTATTTTATCAGTCACTAATCTTTTGAATACATATTCAGTTACTACTGCTTGCCAAGGACTTTATACAAACGACATTCTTCGTCAATTTAAAAAATTCATCTTCAAAAATATTCCATGTCTCTGCTCTTTATTGTCTATGTTTTAAGTTAATGTTAGCATGAAGCCAAAGTTTCTTAAAAAATTTGGATAGACAAATTCCTAGGTAATTAGAAATTCTTGGACGTTTTTTTTATGTCAAAGTTTCAATAAAAGTCAAGTTTGGAACTGTAGATTTCTGAAATAAAGTTAGCAGTTTTTCTTGTCGGTCAGTGAATCAAGATTTTTTATACTAGTATAAAAATAAACAACGGTTTTTTTACTTAAATATTTTACTTTAATAATTACATAATGACAGTTGGTTCTTTCAGATCGATAAAAAGCAACTAGGCCTTTGCGAAAGTCATGGAATTTCTTCCGATACTAAAGATCAATCTCCACGATTAATCCTCTGTTCCTATTGTCAACAACAGAAAAATGATGTGCTGAAATCAAGCAAAGCTGAAAAGTTTTAGTACAAAAACCTACGTAAACGTTTTTCAAAAGTTAATTTGAAAATTTAATTACAACCTCTTGAAAAATGTATTGTGTAAGAAAACGCCAATGAGATAATACATATGAAAACACCAGATAACTGTGGCTACCTTGCATTAAAATTTTGAATAATCATTTATCTATGAAATTTATTCTGTTCTACTAGAGTAATAATAATAACTTATTCTACTATTTTTTGTATGTAGAGTATAACTTACTTATTTGAACCAAAGCAATTTTTAGGCATGTAAAGAACACCAAAAATGATATTTTCTATATTTTTTGTAATGAAGTAATAAAAATTCTTTTATAACTGTTATCAGAAAAATGATGAAATAACATATTTTGAAAAATCAAATAATACCAAAGTAGAAATTGTAAAACTAACTATAATCTTTATTAAACTATTAACGTCTATGTTGTGTACTGTTTACCTTTCTTAGATTCATTATTTTATTATACGTTGACGCGTTTCGGAATAACTCCATTGTCAAAACTTATTGTGCTGGTACTGTTAAATTTCTGTTAGTCTTTATATAACGTTTAGTCCACGCCCCTCCCTTTATTTGACGTAAATCTGACATTCTTCTTGTTTTTTTGTTATTAACGGTTATACTTATCCTTTAATTTATCTATTTCTTGTTTTCAGTAAATTGAGGTTCTTGAAAACGACATCCGCTTGATTGCTGATCTGTTCATTTGTGATTGTTTTATTGTTACTTTTTAAATTGAAGATTTATAAATTTTCTGAAATGTTCTTTCTTGTTCCTTTAATACAATTTCGATTTAATTCCACTGATTGTTCCATTTTCATTGGGGTATGTCCTTCTTTTATTAAATGCGTTACATAATTAGCATTTTGTTTTTGATTTTTAAAAGAGCTCATGTGTTCCCTATTTCTTAATTTTAATTTTCTTTCCGTTTGTCCAATGTATGTTGCATTGCATTTACATTTTATTTTGTATATACCATTACCGTAGTAGATATCTTTTTCTTCTATATTACTATTAAAAATCTTTTGTAGTGTATTATTTATATTTAATGCCTTTTTTATACTATATTTACTACAGAATTGTTTACTAGGGTAAATTTATTTTTTCTTAAATGTTAATTTACTCTATTTAAAGGTTTCTTTTCGTTTATTAGTTAAATTTTATTTTTTATTTCTGTTTTTATTCATTTTTCTGAACTTTTTTTATATCCGTTATTTTCTGCTATATAAAAAATAGTGTTTAACTCTATTTTATATTCAGGTTTCTTTAATGTAATTTATGTAGTCTATCTCTATCATGTGTCTAAAAATCGTTAATTTATGCTGCATTGGGTGATTCGATCGGAAGCTATGATTTTATCTGTATAATTTTCTTTTCTGTGTATTTCAAAATCTAGATTATTATTTCTTTTTATTGTTAGGTCTAAAAAATTAGTAGTTTCGTCTCTCTCTTTTTCCATCGTATATTTAATGTTATGGTCAAATTTGGTCATTTTTTCCAGAATCTTTTTCTCCTTTATTATTTCTTTCTTTCTTAATTACTACTAGAGTGTCATATTCTAATATGTTGTATCTAATATCTTCTAAGCAACCTATTTTTTCTTATCAGTTAAATTTTCATCTTCCAAATTCCGTAAGAATTTCCATGCTTAGTATCGCTGATGGATTGGTTATCCATGCCTAGTCCATCCTTCGTTTTTCATATTTTATCATTAAATTTAAATTGGTTTTGTTGAAGAATTGTTTCTTAAGTTTTAGTCAATTTTATTTTCAAGTCATTTATATTTCTCTTTCTCTTATTTAGTTTCTTTTCTAAACTCTTTGTATTATTATATATTTGTTAATAACAATTAACAAAAAATAAACTATTTTACCGGTTTTTTGGGTTTTTTTTTTTAATATTAAAATATAATTCTACTTTTACCTTATAAGGAAAAAAATATTCAATTGTATAAAAAATTTAACCAGACTTGAAAAAAGCCACTAGAACATTGAATCACGTAGGTGATTCACGCAATAATAACAATAGAAAATTACGTTTTAATGAAATTAATATTTAGATACATAACATTTTGTGACAAAAACAATAAGTTTATACCCGTAGGTAACAATACGTTTTTTCTATACGACGGCCATATAAATTCCGTTCCTCCAGTACAGCTGACATTACGACGATTATTTATCGAGCAAACATAATTCATGTTTTATTTATCTTTAAATCTGTATTGTATATAGCCTGCATTAAATTAAAAATAAATATGTACAAATAAGTTAAAATCTTCAAAAAGCTAAATTTTAAACGTGAGTAGTATTATTTATTGACAGTGAGATTTTTTTGGAATAGTATTATATATTACTTCTGTTTTGTTGAAATTTTTTTTTTCCTTCGTTTGAAAAAAGTGTAGGTATAAAAATAAACCGCCATACTATGTTAAGATATGGATAGATGTTATAAGAAATGCCATATTCGAAAATCCTGACTCTTGATGATAAAAAAACGTAGAAAGAAACACAGCATAAAGAGAGTAATATAGCTCTTAGAAATACGGATATGAGTATCATTATTTATTTTATCTCAAATTTCTCAACTAATTTTCTAGAAATTTCCTGAAATACTTTAATCATTATTGTGCTATAATATTTCAAATAGGTTATGGGACCATTAATCGAAACCGATGTATTTGGTAAAGATAAGTATTTAATTTATTTGTTAAATTATTTACGGGAACAGAATTAAGAACATTCTCCTTTTTTGAAGACTAGTCTTTGTTTAGATATATGCATGAATCACTAAAATTCTATTACCTTTAGACAGACGAATTATTTAAACCTAGGTAAGAAAATAGGGTTACGTATTCATTGTGGCTAACCTCCAGGTAAGCTATCAGTTTTATATGTTAGGAATAATTTCTAGACATGTCTAGGATACTTTGTAAAGCCTGTAATAAATTTTAGTCTTTAAGAAATTTCAAACTTTGAAAATTAGATTGCAATTTGGATAAGATAAAGTATAATACATTTTTTGAGGACAAGGTTTTAGAAAACATTGTCATCTTGTATGAAATTTTTTATTACGGTATTTCCGTTAGGGAGCGTGTCAATCCCTAGCGGATAAACACGATAAGAATTACGGGGTCCGCTAGGCGTTACTTCATAATCGTATTTACATGTAAATGTTGCAGGTTGGTAGCAAATATGGTTGCTGCTTGGGCTTAGAAAAAGGGTGTTTGAAAGATGATAGGAAGGTTCACCACTACACTTAAATAGTTTTTCGCATTGTCTCATACTGTGTCTTAATAACACAATTACTGATATAATATTTTATAGAATATTCTATTACTGGAAAAAAGAATTAATGGGAATTATATCTTAAAATTCATTATTATTATTAATGGAAATAAGAGTTTTGATTTTATACAGGTTACGCTGTTATCGTTTTGACGCCCGATTTGTTGTTTTATTTTGTCTGTACAAAGAGCATTTCCTGAGAAGTTTTTATTACAATATTCTTGCAGGTTAGCTTATTTAGACACACAAAGATATTCCATGCAACGGAACTGATTCAACTTGTTGAATAAATAACTAATCAAAATAATAATTTGAATTAAGAATAATTTAATTGATATTGATTTGTTGAAAAATTATTCGGCCAAATTGATTACAGAATCAAATATGATTCGAGGAAATAATGGATTTCCTATTCTGTTTCTAATGATGCAATTACTGATTGAAAATCCCGCTGACATTCTTACTATTCTTAGGTCCAATTCTGTTCTTCCTGACATATGACAATAGATTTCAGGAGTATATCTTATTTTGGTCTGAGGAATTAACCGGCCTATATGGTTCAACACTGTTAGGAAAATAATATTCCTAAAATAAAAACATTTATCCCAGTTACGGTAAGGATATATTAGTCATGTACCTCTCCTCTACAGTGAACTTTTCCTTCTCTAGCCTATAAATTATTATATTTAAAATATCACTAGTTTATTACATTTTCTAAAAATAAAATTACATATATTTTTTTAATTATATATATTCGAATGATTAAAAAAGGACTTCACAATTTCAAAAAAATTAAAAAATTTATTGAGATAACTTACATATTGTTCTTATTTCATAGAAAAACATATTAAGTTTGTCACCCAATATTAATCTTGGTCTGATACGGTTTCCGTATCAGACCAAGTGTGTTTCCGCAATTTGTTTCAATGTGTTTCCGCATTTGTAATGCGACATACATTCCATCTGAGGTCGATTTCATTTCAGACTGTAGCCAGCAAGTTGGACATTATCTCTGCTGCTGCGGCGTTAATTTAAACTCTTAGTTACACAAGATCAGCTAGCAAAAGTAATACATAAACCCGATCTTTAATGAAACTCCACAAGAAAAAATTTAGCGGGGTCAAATCTGGGAAGCGAGTTGGCCATGCAGTTGGACTTTCGCGAGCAATCCACTGACCTGGGAATCGAGTAACAAGAAAATGTCGGACTTCTAGGCGATAGTGAGGTAGTGTCTCATCTTGCTGAAAATAATGTCGTCCACCTTGGTCATCATCGTCTGCTAAGGAATTAGAAATTTTTGAAGCATGTCCAGATAAACTATACCATTAACGGTTGCTTCCTGGAAGAAAAACGGGCCTTATAGTCTATGCTTATGGCACAAAAAAAAACATTGATTAAAGTCAATGACGGTTTTGATGAAGGTTTTCGCTATCCTCTATTCAGCAGTTCTGGGTGTTCACCTTGTCTTTTTTTCCTTCCCTCCACCGGAGCGGTGAGATACAAGCATTTACATAGGAGGAGATGGAATCTTGCATAAGATATCCGGAGACCCGTGTCGCGGGATGCGTCGATTTCCTACCGACTAAACCATCCTCCTCGTCTATGCTGCCTGAAATTACCTTTGGGCGTAGCATCAGGGAGCACAGGTACACACACACTCATAACAGAACATATATTGAGAACTCACCCAATAAAGTATCGCTCCCAACCAATAACTAACGAATCAACTCACCCGCAGAGTTCACCGAACTTCCGCCGCACAGCCCCGCCCCAAGAGCATCGCATCCCGCGCCGTGTTATTGCACACGGGACCGTGCCGCATAACGTGCAACACACCCCGCACGGACGCAACCCGAGACTCGAACATAGGGGGACAATGGGATAAGCGACAAGCAACTCGGACCAACACTCCGACCACACATACACACACCACACAGCCACAACTCACGCCACAAAAAAAACCCGAGATCACAACCACTACACAAAACTATCTTCTTCTTTAAGCTTTTCTTTTATAATATTCCTAATATATTCTGAGATACGCTCCTCCCCCCCCCCCAACGGTCACCATTTATCATTAAACGGATGACGTTATCTGGGGTAATCAGGTCAACCTCCGACACCAGGCTCTCCTCCTACTTGGCTTCCACCTGAAAATTTACAGTCTAAAAATGTATAATTTTCTTTAATTCTACCCATCACTTCCTCACAAAACTGCAGCCGAGCAACTTTGTCGTCATATGTAATTTACTGAACTATGTTTATTTTATGTGCTTTAAGATCAATCGCTTACATAATAGCACCAAACAGTCTTTTATGGAATGCCAGTCTTTTTATTAATAAGATAGGTTATGGCATTTTCAGAAGTGACTCGTTATTTCCCATGTTTGGAGCCTATAACTCTATTACAATGGAACGATTGCATCGGTAAGTGTTGTCTGGTATCATAATAAGAAATCATACCAGATTCGAATGCTTTTTTTATTGAAGTTGCTATGATCAATTCCGCTCAAACAAAATGAATGTAACCACAAAACGAACTAAAAATTATACTGTTATAGAAAATATCCCTGAAGATTAAATAATCTTTAGATTGAAGATTAAGTTTGTAAGAGAAAGTCACTCTTAATTGTTTGATTATATTTTTTCTCACTGTATTAATAAGTAGAGTTTATTCTCCTTCTGAAGGGGAATTTCTACTTAACCGAATTTACTAACTTCGTGTAGAATCGCTGAATAATGTCAATCATTTCCATTCTTCTGACTTATAAATATCCCCTTAAGAGTTTGTAATTTCTTTAAAATCCTTTCTCATGCAGTCACGTGATATTTTCTTTGGTCTACTGTTTTTCGTTCGCCTCTGCACCACCATACCCTTCAGTCATTTAGTAAAGCAGACCTCCTTTCTTTTCTTTATGTGACCAAGCCACTTCAACTTTCTCAATGGGGGTAGCCCCCATTGATATTTCCGTGCTTTTGTGCTGTCCCTATTTAGATTACTTCTAACTTTTCCTATCATCCATAGTAATATTCTCATTTCAGCTAATTCCAATTTCTTTTTATGAATTTTTTATCTTCCGGGTTTCTGCTTCACACAGTTAGTAGTATGAAGAAATTTTTCTTGTAATTTTGTTATCTAATTTTTTTAATTATCATAAATTAAATTTTTTAACCGATAAGAAATCTTAATACTTTTATTCATTTTTCTTTATTATTTATTTATTTAAAAATATTTAAATCATCGCTTTTTATTTTATAACAGATAAAAAGAGTAATCTTATACAGTCTTTACCAATTTTTTTTTGTTAATTGTACTAGTGAAATTAATCATCCACACAAGAAAACCACTTCATGACTTAAGAAATGAATTCAGACGAAAAAATATAGGAGTTGAGCTAGCAGATAAATTAATTGTTTTTTTAAGATGAGCAGTAGGGGAAGTGAAGTTACTTGTTATCCTAATGATTCAAGTGGACAATAAACTGCTACTGCCAGAGGAGGTGTTTGTATGTGTCTGAAAGCGTATTATGATTACTGTTTTGTGTGTGTGTGCGCCTGGTTTTTTACATTTAAATCTTAGCATTTTCTTTATTTCTTTTACTATAAAAAACATTATTCTTTTTACATCATTTTAAATATAATTCAGTAAGTAGACTAGTGCCGATATTTTCAGTTCCTTTTATTTTATACTTCTTCTTCTTCTTTTTCCTGTTTAGCCTCCGGTAACTACCGTTTAGATAATTCTTCAGAGGATGAATGAGGATGATATGTATGAGTGTAAATGAAGTGTTAGTCTTGTACATTCTCAGTTTGACCATTCCTGAGATGTGTGGTTAATTGAAACCCAACCACCAAAGAACACCGGTATCCGCGATCTAGTATTCAAATCCGTGTAAAAATATCTGGCTTTACTAGGACTTGAACCCTGTAACTTTCGACTTCCAAATCAGCTGATTTGGGAAGACGCGTTAACCACTAGACCAACCCGGTGGGTTTATTATTTTATACTTCTATTATAAGTTTTCATTACTACCTATTACTGTTTATTTTATTTCATAATTTAATTATTAATAAATTAAAACGTACAACTACCTAAATCTAAAACACTTATGAAAAATAATAACAATAAAATAAATTATTACTATTTAAAGTGACTATTTTTGTAATCGGTGGTCTCATTTTATGTTTCGCCGATTTCTAAGGTTCAGTATATTATCTAGCTACCCGGACTGTTTCTTTAACTATTGGAATATGAAACGCATTCAACAACTCTCTGCTGGATCAGAAACCTTATGAAACTAGCAACTATCCTCCATTCTTTACAAGTTTTCCAATCGACTCTCAGAACCAGAAAAGAATTTATCTTCTCAATTCCTGTAACAATCCTAGTAGGTTCAGTTCCGTTCTAGAGGCAAACCTAAAGGACATGATCCGCATTGTCATCAACTCTACAGTCAAGGCACTGGCCCATTCTAAACAAACCAAACCTAGCCAATCTGTTCCTAAAAGCACCATATTCACACAGAAATTGTGTGTATATGCGGATTGGGGGAACCACACTAGTATCTCGCAAACCTTTAACATCCTGGAAAATGCCGCGCGTGTAATGACCATCAGAAAACTTGTTACATCTACCAAAATAACGTGTTTGAATAAAACTGAACCAAACTGTTTTCTTTCTTTCATTTTCTATTATATGGTAGATAAAGATATGTTTTTATTTATATAGCACACTTAAGAATTATAGCCAAATGATAAATTATTTTTTTTTAGTATTTTCTTACCCACCGGGATGGTCTAGTGGTGAACGCATCTTTGCAAATCAGCTGATTTCGAAGGAGAGTTCTAAGGTTAAATCCTAGTAAAAGCAGTTACCTTTAAATGGATTTGAATACTAGATCAGTCTTCTCGGTGTTCCATGGTGGTTGGATTTCAATTAACCACACAACTCAGAAATGGTTGACCTGAAACTTTACAAGACTACACTTCATTTACACTCAAACATATCATCCTCATTCATCCTGTGAAGTAATCGTGACGTGGTTCCGAAAGCTAAACAGAAAAAAATTAAAAAACTAGTATTTTTTTAGATAATGATATTAAAATTATCTAAAATCATATCAAATAATTTTTCCCCTACAAACCTATTTAATCCCCTGTTCAAAATTTAAAAAATAACGGAAATGTCATAGAAAAAGATAGAAAATATTATGGGTTTTAATTTATTATTTTTTATAAGATTAATTTGTATCGTGACAGACTAGTTTTCAATAAATAATTTTTAATCATCGTTCATTAAATCATTTTAATTATAATAATTTTTCTATCATTTTATTGTGTGATCTCAAGTAATTATTTTGACCTAATATGTAACCTTAACCTCAATCAATTACTAAAAATCCCTCATAAAACCTTTTTCTATTAAATAATGTAATTTTCAATAAAGTATACATGAATAAATATGAGAGTGGAAACTAGGGAAGTGCGTGTTCATTCTACGCAGCTAACTCGGTATAATGCAAAGATTCAAAATTTTGGACTAAAAGGAATAGCAGACACAATGCTTAGTAAAGAGCAAATTGAATTCAGTTCAAGACGTTTCTGTGTAGATGTGATTTTCACACTAATACGAATCATAGAAAAGCAAAGCGAATTTAATTATGAAACACACATTGCCTTTGCCTATTGTTAACGCATTCAACAATGTAAATAGGAATCGCGGTGTGGGAGTTATGAAACAAAGGATTATTTTCTAAACAATCGATGAAATCCACTCAAACCTTTTATCAAATTAATAAATTAAAACTAAACCGTAAGTTGTAACCTATAGAAATAAAACAAGGATTCAACTTTTTTACGAGTGTTGTTTAATTCATAAATCGAGGATAGAGTGAAGACTCCTACAAACGGTATTAATAATTTATAACAATTCTTGACAGAACGTGAATAAACTATAGTTGATTAGAAAATCGAGATTAAACTGAAAACAAGTCATGTTTTGTCTACAATCAATTTTTTAAAGTACAAATCTAATATATTCGCTCACTAAACAAAAACAGTGCAACATTTGAGGAAGTATCTGAAGAATAAAATTAATTTTGTGCAATAAATATTTCCAGTAATAAAATCAATTGCAGAAAACGATAGATTGGATTTCTGCAAATTAATGGAACAATAAATAAGAAAATGAAAAATAAAAACATAAATTAATAGTCCGAGATAAAACAGCAAAGTTTAATTTGAAACTGGAATTATATCAAGTCATCTCATAGTTATAATACTGTAGTGTCAATCATTGGTTACAACCTTGAAAAAATAAAAAACAGTGATGGCAAAGATAAAATGTCGTAAAATTCAAGCTGTACAAGTAAAAGTATAAGGAATTAACATGCAGTTAGGTGTTAAACTTTTAAGAAAATAAAACCCGCTACAAGAACATTTGGCCGAGACCATTAACAATATTATCAGATGAGAAGTCTCCTTCGTCAGCCTAATGTTTTCTTTCTTTTCTGAACAGCCACGGGAACCACCCGTGGCTGTTCATTACTTCAGAGGATGAATGAGAATGATATTTAGGAATGTAAATAAACGGTATTCTTGTACAGTCTCAGGTTGATCATTCCTGAGATGTGTGGTTAATTGAAACCCAACTACCAAAGAATACCGGTATCTACGATCTACTACTCAAATCCGTATAAATGTAACAGTCTTTACTAGGATTTCAGCCAAAGAACTCTCGACTTCGAAACTCTAGGCCTAATGCTTCAAAGAATCCTCAAAAACAGATGACTAGTCAGGATAAAACAGGTATTAAAAATTCAGTGTATCTAATCCGTAATTAGAAGAAGCCACTACTTGGTCATCGTTCTTAGTAAAGTCGCTCTTGACTAAGAAAGATGATGATAAGCTTTCTGGCAATCAGTTTCGCAAATTACGAAGTTGATACGTATGTTTACTGTAATACGATGACATGATAAAAATTAGTTATTTACCGTTCTGAATGCTGTATTTCACGGAAACTTTGAGTAGTAGTAGCTAATTTATCTTCAGCCACAGAAAGGAATGTCTGATACATCTTAACTTGTTAGCTGTTCACCGCGTTTGGCCCGTAACTAATTTTACTCCTAACTTATCATTCTTATGCAATATCTTCGCTGTTAAGGGAAGTTGACATAATTTTTGTTTACAAGCCACTACTCTGAGAGAAAAATTGAAAAGCTGAAAAATTGCAAATACATTGTTAACGTATAATTATTAAAATCAAACATTTAATCGATTACAAAATTAATAAATTGCCTTTAAAGTGAGCCTAAAATAGATTTTACTAAAACAAAGAGGATGTCAAATAAACAGATATTACGATTGCTTTTATCAATTTTTCAAAAAAAGATCATAACTGATTTCAAAATAGAACTGTTCCATTTATTTTACTATAACGACTAAAGTAAATCAGTATTATAAGGTTTCAGATCAAATAAAGCTGGTTGTTATTCAGTTACAACAGCTGTCGAAGCGTAAATCGATGGTAAATCAAATTATCCAGGTAGCTAGCAATGAGTTAATGAGAAAATATTTTTTTTAAATTTCATATTTTGTTACATACATCATAACGTCACTTTTTTTCAATTTTTATTAATTCTTATTGTGAAACGATTTCATCAAGTTTTTAATGAAAAATTATGTCAACCGTGAGGGAAGGTCATTGGATTTCAAAGGATATAAAAAACGTTATATAATATCATTTGACCACTGGATTTTAGTGTGTGAGGGTATATATATATATATATATATATATATATATATATACCCCTGTGTGTGTGTGTGTGTGTGTGTGTGTGTGTGTGTGTGTGTGTGTGTGTGTGTGTGTGTGTGTGTGTGTGTGTGTGTGTGTGTGTGTGTGTGTGTGTGTGTGTGTGTGTGTGTGTGTGGTGATGAGAACGAGTGAGTAAGGCGTTTAAAAGAGGCATCGGTGCTTGCAATCTAAATGCATTAGTTATAAATAATTCAAGGAACGTTCTGGGGAAACCCATGGGTTACGTTTAGATCACCGCACTCGTATCGTACTGGACAAACGTGGCGGGGAAACAAATGCATACGACCATCGGATCGACAACACACATATACAGTTCAACTGAAAATCTATATTTGTGTGTATATATGCGTTTGTGTGGAGGTAAACGTACAAACATACAGTGTAGGAGCAAGCAGCAGCACGTTGAATTTGAGCGAACGAGCGGGCACCAGCCGAATGTAATTATACCACAGCTACAGTTTTACCACTACCACTGTCAGAGGCAGTGCCTTTTGGATCGACAGCAATGAAGGGAGAAACACTTCGTCATTTCCCATCCTTTCCGCCATCTCTCCCCAAACCGTCATCCTTTAGTCTTAGTGTTCTTGTGCAAAACCCTCTTAATGACTCTTCACTATCTCCTTTAGAAACCATAGAACCACTTGTACACCTACGTGCAAAGAGCTAATGACATCAAAGATTATAATACCATTGTAATGAGAAAGTATTTCTTTTATCTTTTGAAATTACGTTCAATTTGCCATTATTACAATCCATTACTTACACACCACTAAGTCATTTCTGCATGATAATTTATTAAAAAATTTAAATAATAAAAAATAATAGTAGTCGCTCGAAATTTCTTTCATAAACCTATAATTTGTTTGCACATATATATATATATATATATATATATACATAGCAATGAATCAGTAAAAGTTTTTCAGTTCTTAAACATCGTTTAAAAAGAATAAATTAAATAGGAGAAAGAGTAATAAATTTTGTTAAAAAATCATTTACAAGTTCCTACTATTTATCTAACGGCTTTTTCTGCCTAAAACAATTAATTTTAAACTTACTAAATTTTATTTTCATGAGGACCACCAAAAGAGTATTGAATATTTAATATGTTTTGATTAAAAATTATTTCATAATGTAATGCTATCAAAAGCCTATACACAATAAGCTTAGAAATTTGAATTTATTACCGTTTATTTCTAAATTATACCGAATATGATGTGAGTAGATGCTAGAGAGAATGAATAAAGGTATATAATCCAGTTTTATTCCCTCTTGATTTATCAGAGCTGTTTCATCTACGAATATTTTAGATTAGATGAAATAATTAGATCATTTTAAGATCTCATTTAAGATGAGATAATTTAATCACTGATGGTAAATCATTTATATTTATTAAAATTATTATCGGTCAACGACTGAATGCTAATTTACTTCAGCTAACAAAACAAAAAATTAAGTTTCATTGTTCTACTTCTCCTTTTGTCTTTGTATTTGTATCGTTTCTACCGACAAGATGAGATTTAAAACAACTCATGGTTATACAGGATACACCGTTTTTCATAATCAAAAGGTTTATCTTATCTTAAAAGATTAGAACAGAAGAGCGTTTATTCGGGAATCAATTGGATCTATTCTTTTTTCCACATAAATTACTGGTACAGTTATTGGATGTATCCCTTACCTGTACCATTGTGTAATGCATGGTGTTGCATTACTAAATTTCAGTGCAGGTGAACCCTATCTTTGAAATATTTGTAGAAGAACTAAAGATATATAATATTTGTTCTCTTTTTATGCTAAATTCATACAAAGACCTAATTTTTAGCTATTGCAAATTGTTCAGAAATAATTCCAGTTTTAAGAGAGGTAATTACAGACATACTAATGATTCTATTATAGGATCATGTAAAGTAATTCATGGTCCTGAAAAAACTCGTACATTAAGTATTATTATTAAAAGAATTTGTTACCAATCTATCTCTTTTATTGTGAAAAGTTTACAACCACAAAAATTATTTTAAAAAACTATCTTTTGGAGAATTTAAATCTTTGAGATTTTAACACAAGATTTAATTACAGGCTTACATTTATTACTTCTGATTCAAAAAATTCTTTTTTCATTGAACACTTCTACAGTTCTAGACTTTTGCAGTAATACATTACACAAATACTTTGTGAGCACTAACTCAGGTGGGAGTAGGTAATAAAATAGATTACATTTTGTTTTTTTAGTAATTGTTATTACTACTTTTTACTTGGAAAAATGTTTAAATGTATCTCTGCGCAAATTTTATCATCAAAAATTTGTATTATTTAAAAAAAATTTAGTTTAAAAGTTACATATTTGATCATAAATTAAGACTAAATAACTAAAATTTTACAAAGTTAATTGGGTTTTCGTTAAACTTGGTGTTGAATATTTCGTTTTAGTCTTGACAAAGTTTAGGTTTTAATTATTAAGTAATAATTACTTATTTTAATAATAAGTTTATTACTTATACATATACATTTCCAAATCATTCATTAAATTTAAATCATTATTAAGTGAATAGTATTACCAGAAATAAACAAATACTTGTAAAGATTGCAAGTAAATTTAAAAAATAATAATTTTACTGAAATCAATTCTTAAATACCGGAATAAGTGATGTAAGTGAATCATAATTATGCCAGAGTATCAAATTATTGTATCTTAACCAAGTGACGTTAAATAATATTAACTCTTTAAAAAAAAAAATCTCTTAATAGAAACAGTATTATTATTCCACACCTTCACAGCTTTTACTTTTGCCGATGACATTCCTTAAACTCGGAGTAATTTATACCAACGAGATTAGGCTTGCTATTATTGACTAAGTGCCTTCCGGGCAACATGGCAGGTGTCAATTATCACACTCCTTTGCATTAGCGCGTGGGTCTTCCAGTGGATCTTCAGTTTTTCAAGAATGTTGTGCAAAGTAGATGGTATTATTCCCTCTGCAGATATAATTATAGGGATTATATAAACTTCTTTTTGATTCCACATTTTTTTAATTTCAAAAGCAAGATTTGTATATTTCTGCAGCTTTTCGTTGCGTTTAGTGTTTATGTTGTTACTTGATTGGATGGCTACGTCTATTAGGTAAGTTACTTTTTCCATTTTATCAACTGCTACTATATTTGGCTTATTACAGTTGATGGGTTTTGCTGTTACAATTCCCTGGTTCCAGAAAATATTTGCGTTATTGTTCTCCAAAAAGGAGGCTGGCTCATAACTATAGTAGGGCTCCTTTTTGAAACTCTAACTTGTATCTATCGCAGAGTTCTGTGTATAAGTTTGCCACGTTGTTGTGCTTTCTGGTGTACTCCGTCGGAGCTAGAATTGGACAACCAGAGATTATATGATCTATTGTTTCATTGTGTTGCATACATAACCTACATTTGTTGTTGATATTTTCTTTAAGAATAAATCTCTTAAAATTTCTCGTTGTTAATACTTGATCCTGTATGCTACATATAAACCCCTCTGTCTCAGAATGTAACTTTCCCTACACAAGCTAATTATTTCAAGCTGCTTTGTCGACTCCTTCCTGTTCTAGACGGTGTCTATATCTCTCATGCAGCTCTTTTCTTCCCCAATCTAGAATTTTATCTGCATTACACTCTTTCTTGTGTTCTACGTAGTCCTGTTGGCTAGGTTTAATGGCGTGTAGTTTTGGTCTGCCGCTACGATGGCTTGATAGAAGAAGTGTTGGCTGCTACGAAAGTAATCCCTTAAGTTTTCGTTCTGGTCGTAGCATAGATTTTTAATATCGAGTACTCCTCTTCCACCTTCCTTTCTCGGCAGCGTGAATCTTTCTTTTGACGAGTAGATGTGTTGGGACTTTCCTTGGTAGAATAATTTTCTAGTGAGTGTTCAACTCGTCTAACTCTGTTTCACTATATTTTATTATACCTAACGCATACATGAGTACTAGTACTGCATATGTGTTCACTGCCTTCACTTTATTTCTCCCATTAAGTTCCGATTTTAAAATTAATTTTAACCTCTTCTCATACGTTGGCTTTTTGCTCCAATTTTATCGTTTGATCGCATTCTAGGTACTTGTACACGTCTTCTTCTTTCATTGCTTCTATGCTACCCTGGGCCTGCAGTTCATAATTCTGCGCCTGGTGGAACTTTTCCTTCACAATGGCGTTTATCTTGCATTTATTTATTCCTAGCTCCATTTTAATGTCTTCGCTAAAGATTTCGACAAGTTTGAGAAGCTGCTGCAGCTGATTTTCAGTCCCTCCATAAATCTTTAACCATCTATATAAAATAGGTGCGCCAGTTTGTAATTTCCTGCTCGCGATTTTATATTGTAACCGTATCTTGCCTTCTTTAGCATACTTGAGAGCGAGTTGATAGCCATACAGAACCAGAGTGGGCTCAGGGTGTTCCCTTGAAATATCCTCTACTTACATTTTTGGGTCCTGTTTGTATTTTTCTTGTTTCTCTGTTTGCAAATCCTGGCGACTTTCAATTCTGAACTTAATTAACTGCTTCCCTCAGATCATTAAGTGTGATCTTACTGTAACCCATTGTTTCGATGTTCCTCCATTTTTCATCTTCTGCTTTTATCCAAGCAGCATTTTTATTATTTTCTGTGCTACTCGACAAGATGTTTTTCCAAAATTCTTCCATTTGTTCTTGGGATGGTAGTTCAGAGTGCCTGTTCTACTCCTCTCACAATTTTCGGTAAAATAATCTCTCATATTGTTCAAAATTTTTATTTTCTTCTCTTATCTGTTTGACTTCTTATATCGTCTCAATCGTGATGTGAGGACCAATCGTATTTTCAAGCCTTTGCTGCCAAGGTGGGTTAACATTTTTGTTCCCCGACTTTGGTGTTGTTAATATTCTTTGCGAGTTGCTTCTTACAACAGCTACCGCCCCACAGTAGATTAAGTCATTTATTTCTGCTAAACTTATTCTATTAGCTTCTGCCACTTCTATTATTTCTGAGATTTTATGTTCGATTTCTTTATTTATTTACCATGTTTATTAGTGTTGAGGTATTCTTTCGATATACCAATTTAGGTAATCGTGGTCGTTGAGGGGGTGCCAGTCCATTATATTCCATTAGGGATCTTTGGAATTCTTCTCTTACTCCTTCCACCGAGTCATTTTGATTTATATTTCTCAGTATATTCTGTGGAGACTGCTCACTAGCGTTTGTGGCGCGATCACTTATTGCATTCTCATTATCGCTGGTGTTGTCGTCTACAATATTTGGTGTCAGCCTTCCCGGTTCTTGTGCTATCAGTTGATCTTACTCACTTCTTTGGTCCAATACTTCTCTGAATTCATTCTTTATTTTCTCTAGCGTGTGCGTCGGTATCCTGTTGTTTTTCACAATGACCCGCTGTTAGTCTGTAATTCGTTGTTCTGTTATGGTCTTACATCTTATGGTTTTGCACCACAGTATATTTTAAATCCGGTCGAAAACCTTTTAATTAGAATTTTTAACGTTTTGTTTGGAAATACTGATATGGCTAGTGCGAGAATTATGAAGTTACATAATTTGTTGATGTATACTGTACTTTTAAAGAACTATTTTATGGACACTTATAAAGAATATAAAATAACGAATTATGAATTAAAAGAAACAGGTATATTGATTAATGTGCAGCGATATTTCCGAAGTTACGGAAAATCAACACCCAAGTTTTGTGTTCCTTCTTATTTTAATCTACTTCCGATTAATTTGAGATCTATCATTGGCATTTCTAGATTGAACTGAAACATCACTTACTTGCATTAGCCTAAACTTTCACTAAAATCTTTGTTCCATCTGTCAGAACATAGAGTTTTAATTTGTATGCCAAATTAATCTATTATATTCATCTTCATTTTAGACATTAAAATTTAAATAATTTTCTTTGTAGAGGACATACTTTTTACCACATGAGAAAAATGTTATGTTAATAATAAAATATCTAAAAACTATTTAATATATTATAAAATACTGTATTATAATTAATACTATAAATTAAATGGAAATATGTATGCTATTCCTCAAAAAAGCTTATTGTAGTTTAGAGGAAATTTTATCATTTTATTGTGATACAACTCAATAAATAAATTATTATTATTATTAAAGTAACAGAGTATCTGCACATTAAATATTTCTCCGTAATTTCGGTTTTCTACATGTTCCTCGAAATACTGATACGATTCCAATCAATTGTAAAATTTTTCTATGTTTTTTTTATCATAAATGTTATAAAGAAAAAAAAAAGAAAAACATTTTAATAAAACTTAATCATCGTAATCGGCCTTAATTAGAAATAAAACATTATTTATATCTTATATTCAAATTTTATTTGGGGTCTTGTTTACAGCGATATAAAAAAAGTTTTATTAGTGTTCATAGATTTTATGAAAAATTACAGGTATAATTTTTAAAAAGAACTTAAATCAAGGAATATCTTTTCAAAATTATGACTGAACTTTTAAGTATTTACGTACATAAATTAAATTAAATTGCAATTACCGCGACAAATATTAAGTTTAGCTGACCAGACTTATATTAAGCATAGAGTGAATCGAGTTATAACGGTAGAAACATTATAAACCACAAAAAAAAATTTACAAACACAGTATCGATTGGATATATTAAATGACCTCAAGCTAAAGTTTTTTCTGATCACTTCAAAACAGACATTGTCAATTATCAGGCAACTACAGTACCCGTGATGAAGGAGGTAAATATAAACTTTTAAAAACTTTTTTAAAGGTTCTTTTCGATATATTTTTTATTTCATCCTTTTTTCACATTCTTTCCCAAAATTATTATTTTTATGTGGGAACATTATTTAAATAAAAAATTGTAATTTTTAACAAAATTTACAGCTTGTAAAATTTACTCACACTTTCGTTTCAGCCTTTTTAAATTTTTACCTAGTCCTCCACCTCTCTATTTCTTAATAAAAATGTATTTTTTTTTATGAAATATAATACATATCTAAGAGAGGCGAAGATGGTAAAAAAGTAAGTAAATTCTGCGACCGGTAAAGAATTATAACGGTTAAAAATTTAGATGATCTGAAATGAGACAAAAAATTCCAAAAACTACAAAAACGCTGACGATCAAGTATACCGAACTAAAGATACCCGCATTCCTACCAAGAAAAGAGAAAAGTTATGTGGCTTCCCATTTGCTTCTTTTACTGAACCAATTATATCATGAACATCAATTTGGCAAGTGGAGTTAAGTCCAGATGACGTTCAACTTTATAAATTAACCTTCATTGTATTCAAAACTGGAACTAGCTTTTTAATAAACACTTTTATTCTAAACGAATGCTCTCACTATTGCATCTTACACATGAGATGTTTATAAGCTTAATGCCCATTATGGTAAATCCATAATGAGATATGCACAAATAGCGTGAAGTAATCAACTGTAAGTGACTTACTGACAGACGGATAGCAGTCCAATAGGTCACCTTCCAAATAATCAATAATCTGTTTAATGCCAACACTAATTGACAATAATTGCATTAATGGTTAAGTTGGATAATAGCTTTACGGTAAATTTTAACAATATATCATTAATAAGGTACCTGCTCATTCTGTTGTGAAACAGCCGTCAATCACGAGAATGGAAAAAAGTAATGTTCATAAAATTATCAACGGCTGTAAGAAAAAAAAATGTTTTTTTAATTAATTAGAGTTTATTATTCTTTTTCTATGAAACATTTTTATTTATTTGGTTACCTTATATTTTTATAAAATAATATAACAAAGCTACTTGGTAATTAAAAAAAAAATGGAGTTCCTTCTTGTGTCATTTGTTTCTCAGATCAAAATTTTATCAAAACCAAACAGTATATTGAAACCAGGTGAATTATCTTATAGCTTATATTATTTAAGAATTGCTGGCTAGTATAACCTAATTTGAATGCACCGTTAAGTAAATAACAGATATAGTTTTTTAAAATGATCTTATATTTCTGACATTTAAAGATTAAAAAAAGTGCTTAGTAATTAGAAATTAAAAAACAAATTTTTTCCGTGTGCATTATATTTTTTTAATGTGCGTAACCAAATTTATAAAATTTGTAAATTTTAAATGCTGGTCTGCATAGAGGGTTTAACCCTCAGCAGAACTGATTCACTCTATTTACAGAGGTGTATATGTTATATTTGAATAACTGAATAAATTGAATTGGATTGAATTAACTCCGTGAATTTTGTCAGAAAAGACATTAAGATAATAAGGTTTTAAATATAAACAATGCCAGCGAAGAGAAAAAACCATCCGAACACAACCATCTGTATTTTCCTCTCTTTTAACCATTATCCCAGTTAAAAAAAAAAAACCAGCAGGAGATTTAATTTATAGTTTCATAATTTTAAGATTACATGAATTCAAACTTGTTCAAATTTTTTTATCTCTTTGTATCTTTTAGCTATTTTGCGAGTTCTTTTCTATTAAAAATTTAATTGGCGGCAGCTTGTGGCGTTCCCTATTTTCCTTCATATATTCATTCAGTGATCCTTTCTCTCAAATATCTTGTCTGTTAGTAAATTTATCGTTCTGAACAAGTAGTACCTGTGACAATGATTCACCTTGTTCTAAATAATTGCACCTGCTTCTAGCTCTGTTGTGACCATTGAGAGCATTTTCGATTTTCCCGTGCTGGGCATTATATGTACCTCTTGGAGTAATGTTTTATCTTGTCTTTTGTAGATTTCCTCTAATCAAATTTGTGATCATCCTCTTCTGGGTTATAAATCGGTATAGATCAACAAATCATTGCTCAGTGATTTCTACGTCAGGAAATCTTTCTTTTCAAATTAAGTAGCTGCGTTTCGATGGGTTTGACTTGAAGTAGCACCTCATAATCGTTCGATTTTCCGCAATTGTAGATTTTCGGCCCTGCATTTGATCTTCCTGCAATCTCCGATTATGGTTGCCCAGCAGAAAATCCTGAATCTTGTAGCCCTTTTTGACAGGTATCCAGGGACTCCAGCGCCTGACGCAGCCCTTGTTTACCTGGGCAACGACCGATCGGGTATAGGAATTTTATTCATTTTTTTCACCATGTTAATGAGTTGTGGAACAGATTTAGTACGACCCTTCAACTAAGACTGTCTGATATGGTTAAACCTTTCAGCATAGATCTTAAAATTATGAGAACACAGTTCTTAGTATCAACCCCCTCCACCACATCAAGATAGAGGCTCCTGGTAGGGATTATTATTATTAGAAAAAATACATTTAGTAGTCAATTTTTGTTTTAGCCTCCGGTACTACCATTAGGTATTGTTTCAAAGGATAAGACGAAATGGCAATTTTCTAGTCTGAAAAAAATGCCATGCCTGATCGAGATTCAAACCCGGGACCTCCAGATGAAAGGCCGAAACGCTATCACTCGCGCCGCGGAAGCCGGCATTTAATATTCTACTTAGGAGATTTTAAGTAATATCAATACTATAAATGACTTATTTAGCACATCAGACTAAACGTATAACCTTAACCTATCAATGAAACAACCAATTTCCTTAAATTTAAGTCTTTAAGAATTCACTCTATCGTGAATGATAACTAAAAGGTAGTTTTCTGTAATAACTAATTATGTTTTCTGTCAATTTTTTTTCCTTAAATATTTCAAAAAAAAAGAAGATTATCATAATGTATGAACTACAAGAAACTATGTTTAAGTTTGTCTATTATGTACTAAACAAAACTGCTTTAAAAAAAAACTGTTAAATATACTTAACAGTTAAGTACATTAATAAGTTAGCATTTGATTTAATTAAAGGATAATTTTTTTTCTTTGGATACTATCTTTTGAAATAAGATTTATCCTGAATTTTTAAATATAAATTAGATAAGAAAAGAAGATGTTTGTAGTAAAAAGGATGAGTTGATTATCAGGTCTGGTTTTTAGAGGATTAGATCAGAAGTGCCTGTTTTGACCTCTACCTAATGGAAGACAAAGTAACTGACCAGATGCATTTGCAATTCTAATAATCCTAAATCTACCCGGTCGCAGGTTTCTGCCCTCTCTCTTTTCCTTACCCGCTCTTCATTCCCTAACAGCATAAAATACTACTTCTCTTTTGACCTCCTACTTCTATATGAAAACTGGCTGGAACATAAAATCCCAGGGTTTATGTATACGTCTGTTAATATAAATGTAACGCTACAGTCTAGAATTAGTTGCATAGTATACTAATATATTCATGTTCCAAAATTCTGTTGCTTCTATCACATTCCTTCGGTATTATAAATATTTCATTGCGTTAATTAGATATAAGATAGATGAGAAAATCATCTCGTATTACGAAAATGTACAAATGAAGCTGGTTGATAAAAAATTATGTTAGAAAGAAAATACACTAGATAGCCAGTTTTTTTGCAAAATGAAAATCAGTACAACGTAATTTTATAACTCATACGATCAAATTTTTGAAGGCAGGATGAAGAGCAAAACTATAAATATGGCTTTTGTAGACAATGAAAGTATTTAATTATGTACAATGGATGTTTTTAAATACATTGTTTAAAATAAGATGAAAAATATATTGTTCTCTCTTACTACTCCTTTTTATTTTATAAATGAAACTCTCAGAGAAGGAACTGAAAAAAATTTGAGAGTGTAATTAAATCCAGGAAGTAATAAACAGAAATATGTTAGCATTCTTAGATGACACTATCCTTTTTGTTGAAATTAGCATTTATTAATAAAATATAATGAAATTTATGAATTCCTTTCTGGATGATAAATTCATAGCAAATTAAGAGTAAAAATTGTAATAAAATTTATATATATATATATATATAAAACGGTAAAATAAGAAAGTAGAATATCAAGAAGAATAGAATTTTATCATTAAAGAAATAAAATTAAAAGTATAAATGAAGCAAAGTAGACATAAAAAGCCGATTGTTGCAATCATGTAACGTTATCAATTGAAAAATAAATATACTTACATTAAAAATTCAAGTCTTCTCTAATAAAACACTTTAAAATATTTTAATCGTTGTAGCAGAGTGTGTAATACAAATACAACAAAAACAATAATTTACGATACCTAGTCTTGAAAATAAACAGCGGCGGCTCGTAGCTAAAATTAAAATTTAGTAGGGGTTGCTACTCCAGAAAATTCTTTTCTGTGCTTTTACGAGGCCATGGTTAAAGTTTTCTGTAAAATAAAATAACCGAAAAGAATGAATCAAATAGAATAGCTGGAAGTAGGATAATAATCTACTTCTACAATTTATCACATTCAATAATATGGCACATTGTGCTTAAAAACCGTATTCGGTTTAATCGAATAAATAATATGTTAATAGAGATAATATTTTTTAGTTTTATTAGATTATAATTTAATAAAATGTTCGCTTAAAAATACTATCGTCCAATGGTGCTTAATTTAAATTTCTACGTACACAGAAACAAATACAAAATTAATTTTGACTAATTAACTTCTCTTTCGTCCGTCCTTCCAGCGTAACGCTGAACAGCGTTAGCTGTGTTGTTTTTGAACAGATTGGCAATAAAAGAGCCCTTGCTTTCCGCCACTCAAAGAGATGAGGTATGAATACACATGTATGATTACATCATGAGGTGTAATCTTGTATAGACTTCCACCACTCCTGAGATGTGCGGTTAGTTGAACCCCAACCACCACAGTACACCAGTACCCACTCTCTAGTATTCATTTTTTTTTTTTAATATTATTCTGTTATTGTGGTAAGTAGATTCACAAACACTTTAACAATGAAAATATTTTTTGATGGTAATGATATCAGTAATTTTTGTTATTTCTTAAAAGTGTATGTTGATTATTAATTTTTTCCTCTAAGAAAAATAGTATGCATCTCTTGAATTTATTGGCCATCATTCTTTATGAAGGCTTAAATCGTCTACTCAAATCCATTAAATATTCTATTTATACATATAGTTTATTAAACAGTTTTTTTTTCAAATGTACAGATTAAATATAATGTAATGATTAATGAAAAGAGAACCAGCGGGTGGCATTCAGTTTCGGCTTTAAATATACGATTCGATAGTTTAACCGGAAACTGATATATATGATGACGTAAAAAACAATTTTATTAGACCACTTTAATAAAACAATCAATATAAAACCTAATAGATTATCTTTAGATTTTAATTGATTTACTTACACTCCCAACAACAACCGTCGTCCTCTACCAATATCTACAAAAAAAAACATTGTCTTCATAGCCGAAAACACCATTTTTCCGGCAAAAACACTTTTTTTTATATATGTATATTGTTGGGTAAAGTTAACAAAAATAAAAAAACACAGCTCGTATTTGCCAAAAGAAATTGGACTTTAATTGGAAAGAAAACAAATGAACTTAAGTTAAATCGTAACCTTAAAAAATAAAAATAAATTATGAAATTAACAAAACTTAATGATACTTAATAAATATCAGCTGAATCAACATATGAATAATCAACATATTAAATGAGAAAATACATGAATATACATTTTTTAAATACACATTTTGACAATATACAATTTAACAACGCCTGAAAACAAGAGAACATAAAACACCTTATTTTCAATTAGATAAAACATAACATCAATAAAAAAGTATAACTGGAAAATTGTTGCATTACTGACATATGCTGTAATATTGAAAAATTAGCAATGAACAAATGTCATTAACTTAGAAAAATAAATTACAGTAAATCTTAATTGGCACTGGCCTTTCCTGATTTATGAACAACAAACTTAGCATTAAATAATTCAAACATGTAATTCTAGTTTAATGTAGAAAAAATGCCACAATAATATTCTAGAAAAAAAGAGTTAATTACAATAATCAAATTGAAATAAATAAACATATAAATAGAGTTCCTTTACTAGTAAGTTTTCTTGAAAATATAAAATTACAAAGAAGTTCTAAAACATAACTGCACATCAGGAGTAATTTGCTTTAGGTTAATTTAAGAGAAGTATTATGAATACAGTTCATGAGTAGAAAAGAATTAATCTCGGCGATTAACAAGTTACGAGATTAAATGATAGAGTTAATTACAATAACAACAAATTATAATAATTAAGCACGTAAAATAGGTTGCAGCTGAACAATGACACAACCTTATATAATTCACCTTTCGTGACTGCACTTAAGTGAATAAATGGTTTTTAAACTAAACTTGAAATTGAAAATGCATAAGGTACGATGAACTGAATGTTCCACAAATTTTAGTGATAAAATAACTGTTTAACTTAATAAATAATGAAAATTGAACTTGCCTGTAGCACACAAATATTAGCAAGAGACGAACTCGTGAACGAAGGTAAATGAATACATACAGTAATACTGGGCGTAGTCCGCAGTGGTGTATCAGGAATACAGGAGTGAGACGTGGTTTAGAGGTTAAACAGGACGTGGCTTCTCAAATATGTAGCAACGTGTTTGGAGAGATTCTGCATCAATGAAAATTGTAGTAAGCAGCTGGAGAAGATTCGGCGTCGATAGAATTGGTAGTTTGTAGTGATTGGCACACATTTCACAGGGATGTAATATACTGAACTGGAAGATAAACTTAACAAAGAGACGAGGGAAAACAAAACATAGAGATCGGTGAAATCACGCAACACTGACGAGTAGAACTAGAGAATATTTCGACAAGAGAAATACTACAACGTTTATAAGAGTATGAAGACGACGAAAGTATTAACATTATACGAGAGAGAGAGAGAGAGAGAGAGCATCGAAGCCTGGTCCTCCAAATGCTGGAGAACCAGGATCCGCACAACGTGAAAGTCAGGACTAGAATGAACAAAGCTGGCGTGGTGAGAGGTAGGGGAAGCGAACAAAGCAATAGACAGAAAAGTGTGTGTGTGTGTGTTGACAACAAGAGTAGTGTCTTAGTGTTAGTATGAGAACGATTAGAGAAAACATGCGGAATTCGGGAACGAAGACATAACAAAAATAATTTACAAGCAAGCAAACCACTAAAGAATTACGTAAGATAGATAAAATAAATTCTGAACACGCAAGTTGAAGAAATGACATCAGGGCAGACAAAGAGAAATAGACTTCTAGGAACTATGACAATATTGAAATTGGTTGAGAATAAAAAACACTTAAGAAAAAAAAACAGCAAAAAGACTAAACAGCAAAAATAATGCGAGATATGAAATACGTTGACACCAATATGATGATGCAATCAGTAAGTCAAACTGGAGACTGAGAAAAATGATATCTAAAACAAACCCAAACAACCTATTTAAAAATAGGTTGTTAGATACACGTAGATAAGCCTTACAAAAATGCAAAATAAAATTACCAAGCCTGTAAACTACAAGACTCGACCATAATCTTGAATTCATTGGAATAAAAACAACTTTACGCGTTGGCGTAAACATACTGGGGGGCGAGCGAGGAAAATCAAGAAGAGAAGACCAGAGGGTGAATCTTGTTCACAGGACGAGTGACAAAACCAGAAGAAAGTTTGATGCGAACGACACAACAAATACCATCTATGCCAGGAAAAGTTTCAGAGATAACACCAATGGGCCAACAAAGTGGAAGAGTACTAGAAGATTTCAACAAGACAAGATCACCAACAGCAAGGTTGGGTTGAGATTTGTTCCATTTTGAACGAGAAGTGAGCTTATGTGGGTATTCTTTGGACCATAGATTCCAGAAATGTTGAAATTTTTTGCTGTATAAAAGTCCAGCGAACACGAAGAGAGAGATTAGAAACAATGGGTTTATTCGGAAAGTCGAAGGATTTGAGACCCAATGAGAAAGTGTCCAGGGGTAAGGGTGTTTGTAAGTTTTGGAAAGGAATTTAAAAATATGAACAATGATAATCAACAGACGAAGTACGGTTGAAAAATTTATCAAAGACAAGAGAAAAACATGGATTTCGGTTCAGCAGGAGAACTAGACAATAATGAGATGGAAGAGGAGTGAATTGTAACAAAATGAGAGTTTTCCAGAGATGAAGATGCGGAGTTGATAGAACAGGTCTGACGAATAGTTTCAGCCCAAAGGCGACGAGTCAGAAGGCACAAAGGCGACGACTGAGAATGCGCAACGGTGACAAGTGAGAATGCCCATGGGCGACGAGTGAGAATGCACAAAGGCGAGAGAGAGATGAGAGTGAGTCGCAAGCATCCACACATCGTGGCAATTTGAACTAAACCTATACGAGAGAGAGAGAGAGAGAGCGACGAGGGCGATCCAAATGTCGTGAAAGTCAGATCTGAACTGGACTGAAGAAGGTGGCAACAAGCTGAAGAAAAATAGGCTTTTCTAGAGTAGACGTTGCAGAAACAAAGCTGAGGCTTTAGACTCAGCTTGTATTATATTCATAAATTATGAAATTAGCATAACTTAATGATACTTAATGAATATCAGCTGAATCAACATATGAACAATGATATTAAATGAGCAAATACATGAATAAACATTTTTTAAATACACAATGTAACAAAGCCTGAAAACAAGAGAACATAAAACACCTTATTTTCAAATTAGATACTTAAAACATAACATCAATAGAAAAGTGGAACTGGAAAACAATTGCACTACTAACATATACTGTAATATGAAAATTAGCAATGAATAGATGTCATTAACTTAGAAAAATAAATTACAATAATTTGAGTATAAAAAAAGTGTTAATTACAATATAATCACATTAAAGTAAGTAATAATGTATAAATAGAGTTCATTTTGGTAAATAAGCATTCTTGAAAATATAAAATTACAAAGTCCTAAAACATAACTGCACATCAGGAGTAATTTGCTTTAGGTTAATTTACGAGAGGTATTATGAATACAGTTCATGAGTAGAAAAGGATTAATCTCGGCGATTAACAAGTTACAAGATTAAATTATAGAGTTAATTACAATAACAACAAATTATAATGAGTAAGCACGTAAAAATATGCAAAATAAAATTACCAAGCCTGTAAACTACAAGACTCGACCATAACGTTGAATTCATTGGAATAAAACAACTTTACGCAACGGTGTAAACATATATTATTTATTCATTTTTAATTATTTATTATTTACTAATAATAAATATCATATTTGTATTATTTCCATTTGACTGGTAATTACCTTATCGTAGACCAGCTGATCGTAATTCAGCTGTAATTTTATTGTATTTACACTGTATCATTATAATACACAAAAAAATTCATTATCATTATTTAATTATATTTATATGTGTAATCTTTTAAACACTTTTTTCAAAATAACCTTTTGATAAATATCCTAGTAAATTCTGAACCTAGATAGATAGATAGATCTGACGAAATCTAACTTAGCTTGTAGTCGGAGAAGAATAAAATGGCGGTTTCATTTTGTGTGATGAGAAACGAGTAAAAACATGTAAATGTGTAGATTAATATTTAATAGTAAAAATAGCTTTTATATAAAGAAAGATACATAATAAATCGGTATTACCGGTTATCATGTTAGTGTATGTTCTTTCAGTGAACGAAATTTTTTCGCAATCCTCACTCAAAAGCTTCCAGACCCATGTTTATATGAACTTATTACATTGTTTCCACTATAAAAAAAGGCCTTGAAGTTCATTAGTTTCTTCTCGAGACATTCTGTGTATTCATCGCCATGTAGTTATTGACATATTTTTACATATTTTATATTGAAGATTGTATAAAATATGTTTACCAAACTATATTATATCAAATATATCTTTATATTTATGAAAAAAAAAAATTATTATAAATATATTGATGAAGAATAATTATAAAAAAATATTTTGTTTTTTTGTTACTCAAACAAAAAAAAACCATGACCTGATAAACAACTTACGAGAAAAAATAAAGTTTTTATAAGTTTTAAAACATGCTTTGGCAGGAAATTTTTTTTTCGGCCGTTATATCAAAAACTGATCTCAGTTTTATTCCTTATCTTTTTACCGAAAACAAGACATAAAAAAATGGCTGACAGCTTTTATTATTTTTTTCTATTTTAAAGCTATGTTGTTATAAATATTATATGGATAACGCTAAAACAAATTTCATAAATTAAAAAAAAAATCTTAATTTTCACTCGATAATTTAAAATTGTTTTTTGGAAAAACTTAAAAGCTATAAATAATGATCCATTATTTTCTGTAGAAATTTATATTTACTTTATTCATCTGTTTTCTTTTCTTTCACCTACGGTGGAGCAGAAGTCATTATTACAAAATTATTCGAATAATTTTACTTCATGAATAAATTTCAATTATAACTGGAATGATTTGATGAATAAGTACCACCTTTTAGAAACAAATAAAATCCGGCTAACGTATTTAGACTGATGACCAGGAACCTCTCTACCCATCGATTAAGGTTAGCAGTAAAACTGAAATAAAACTTTCTCCTTGTAAACTTATCGTATTATTTGAGTTAGTTATGATGATTTCACAATAAAAAAGACAAATAGTATTTTTTGATTGGTGATCGGACATCCTAACTACTCGTATATTCATATTATCAGAGATTGTAAAATTTATTTACCCGCGTAATTTGAAGGTATATAAGTATATTTTATAGGTATTTACTTATAGTGACATAAGTATTGCTATAACCTCTTTCAGGTCTTTCTTTTTGATCAGTAAAATAAATTAAAATTTTCTACATTGTTGTGAATACAACCTTAGATTTGCTTAGTAAACTGAGATAATAAAAAATACTCTGATTTACACATTTCACTCTAAAACTTTAACCGATTTCTAAATGTAGAAATTTAAGAACGCTCTCAAATTGATTCGTAATTTGTATTATAAAATCTAACGATTTTAAATATTAAATTATTATATTTCCAGATATATCAATATAAATATTTTTGAAACAAAGAAAAAAAAATATATATTTTTTAAATATTTTTTTTTCATAAACACAAAGACGATTTGAAGATGTTCTATTTTTCATCATTATTTATTAGTACTTGACTTTTACAGCATAATATATAATATATAAGTATATATTATATATATACACACCCACAGAATTTAGTCATTCTGATATTATATAATAATACGAGGTGCGACAATAAAGTAATGTGACTGATTTTTCTTTGCAAGATATGGCAACCCTTCAGCTTGCGTAGGCACACCATCTTTGACCTTTGTCTATAAGCTACTTGTAGTCCAAGCGGCACATTGATGCAACTGCTCAGTCGTGAGTTGTGCTGTAATAAGTGAACTCGTGTTTGTGTCTCTCGTCACAGAAATGAAACCGCAAAATATTGCGCAACGGTATGCCATTTCTTTTTGCGTTAAATTGGGTGAAAACGCGACGACAACTTACGGTAAGATTTAGAAGGCTTTTGGAGAGGAGGTTATGTCAAGAGCTCAAGTTTTTCGGTGGCATAAAATTTTTAGTGAAGGCAGAACGAATGTTGAAGATGAAGACCGCAGTGGACGACCAATCAACCTCACGGAAGATGTCAACTTGACCAGGGTGGGTGAAATCTTACGATCTGATCGAAGATTATCGTGAAAATGATTGCAGAAGAACTCAACATCAATCGAGAAACGGTTCGTCTAATATTAACTGAAAATCTATGAGAAAGATTTGTGCAAAAATGGTCCCCAAAAATCTCACACAACAACAGCGAGAAACACGGAAAAATGTGGCAGCCGATCTGTTAGAGCAAACGGAAATCAATCCAGATTTGTTGAGCCGTGTTATCACTGGTGATGAAGGTTGGTTTTCTCAATACGATCCAGAGACAAAACGCCAAAGTTCGCAATGGTGCTCCAAGGGATCACCCAGACCAAAAAGAGCTCGCATGTCAAAATCAAAAGTGAAATGCATGCTTGTGTGCTTCTTCGATTCCAAGGGAATTGTTCATAAAGAGTGGGTGCCTCCTGGACAAACAGTTAACCAATATTTCTACAAAGCAATTTTAGAAAAACTTCGTAAACGAGTTCTTCGTGTCCGTGCCAACATTGCTGATAATTGGATTCTGCATCACGATAATGCGCCATTCCATACTGCTCTGTCAGTACAGCAATTTTTAACTTCAAAACAAATTTCAGTACTACCGCAGCCACCTTATTCACCAGATATCGCTTCGTGCGACTTTTTTCTATTTCCAAGAGTCAAAACGGCCGTCAAGGGACACCATTTTCAAACAACACAAGATGTCCAAAACGCTGTGACGAGGGTCTTGGAGGATATTACAGAAGATGAGTTCCAGAAATGTTACCATCAATGGCAGAAGCGCTGGAATAAGTGTGTGCAATCACAGGGGAACTACTTTGAAGGAGACAACACTAAACATGACTAAAACGGTAAGAAACATTTTTTTCACATCAGTCTCATTACTTTATTGTCGCACCTCGTATATTATATAACGCCTGCTTCAAAAAATTAGAATTAAAAAATAATTACAAAAATCTGATGAGAACATCACATGACTTCCTTTTATGCTTATTAAATTACATATACACATTTTTTTAAAATGAAAATTAGTTAAATTTTATTTCATTAACTCCCGATGTGTTTAATTTTTTTTTTGTATTATTGAATAGTTATTTATCGAAAAACTTATTACAATCAGAGGTTAATAATAATTAATAAATCAATATATTTAAATTTTAAAAAAAGTTAAAAAAAGGAGATGAAGTTGGAATTGATACGAGATGCCTTCCCGTTGTAGGATGCAATTATCTGATTAATAAAATGTAATTTGTCTATAACTCTGGAACCAATGAAAATAAGTACCACTTATGTTATATAATTGAAAAGCTCTCAATGAGGGCTTATTACTGCAGTTAAGAAAAAGTCCAAAATCCATTTTTTTTGGGGGGAGGGCTTTTTTTGACACTTTTGGTACAGTCGATTGCAATCAAGAGGGGAGGTACTCAACTAGATGTTATAACAGTCCTAAATCTAAAATTTCAACATCCTACGGCTAATATTTTTTTAGTTATACGAGATACATACTTACATATGTACGTACAGACGTGACGCCGAAACTAGTCAAAATGGATGTTTCCGTTGAAATCAGAAAAGAAAGATTTTGCGATCACAATACGTCCTTTACTTCATACAAAATAAAAAGAATAATTGATTTTCTAATTTTTGTTGTTTGTTTTTAAGTCGATTTTATTTAAAAAATAGATTATAGATATACAAAAAATGCTTCCCTCATGAAAAAAAAGCCGTCAGTAAGTAACAGACGGTGAGAAACCTGCTTCCTGGTAAAAAGTAAGAAAGGGAATGCAGAGAAAGGAGAAAAAGAACTGCTAACATCATACGCCTAAGAATCTCTAGAACATGGAAATGTGTAGTATAATTTTCCAAATAATTTTCTTGAATTTTTGCGATTTGTATATAAGTTTAAACGTTGAATACTCAAAGCACAGATAGTACTTTAAATATAAAAATGGCCAAACATTATATTCATTATTACACTGTAAAAATATAATATCAAACATTGATAACGAAAAGAAATGAAAAATATTTTTAAGTTGTTTATGAAGGCAACATAATTTTTAGTCTAAAGAGTATAACTTCACTTTTGAGAAAAAATCTTATAACACAACATCAGAGAAACCTCCAGTAGAAGAGATAAAATAATAATTTGTCTATTTGGTGAAGAGTAGTATGATTTGATCGTTTTAAAAAAATCAACTAAAACCGTACAGGTCGAATTGAGAACTTTCTTTTTTTGAAGTGTCTTATTTTTATTCGATTTGTGACAGTTGCTCCATCTTGTGTCACAAAGTCGGAACATTTTATTATGGCTATAAATATGACAATTAGAATATATATATACCGGTTGAGCAACTTAAAAACCGTACCGAGCCGGCTCGAAGTCCAGTTGTTTCACTGTTACCTTTAACGCTGTTACCGCCACTGTTACACTTAGCGCTACTATTGGTTGTGTATGTTACTACTCGTGTTTGTTTTTGGCAATTGTAAACTATCCTTATTTCATTGAAGTACCGTTTCGTTTTTTGTGGTTGCGTTTTTCTAAAATGCCTTATTAGGGCGAGTAAAGTGTTGCTACAGTGAAAGATTATGTGCGTTCTGGATCATTTCAAGAATCGCATCAAATATTTGCGGAAAATCTTCCGAATGCCAGTATCTAAGAAAAGAATAGCGTGCCCGATTTGATTAAAAATTGCTACACAACGGGGTTGGTTTCTGACAAAGCGAAATAGACAACCTTCCGTAAGGACTCCAGAAGACGTAGCCGATATTCAAAAAAGAATTCCTGCCGGTCCGAAAAACACTATATGTAAATTATCAGGACAAAGTTGTCTAAAATACACATCTTGCTGCACGCGTATTTGAATGCAATATTGTGTGAAAATTTCAAAGCAATCGGTGAAGAACTTTCGGAGATTGAAGATTTTGAACAAACGAATATTTATATTTTTGTTTATATAGATATAGATATAAGCAAAGTGAGTTCAATTATTCAAAAGTTATTTAATAAATCAGATTTTTTTAAATATGCATTCTATCCCAAAACATATTTCATTTACATACGTAAAGTCGTTTTATGAAAACCGTTCTCTGGTATCCGTAAAGATTAAAATTGTTGAGTTGTAGTACAAACTATTGACTTTCACGTGAAACTTCTTTTAAGAGAATTACACATCGATAAAATGATAAAGAATATTTGGTTTATTTATTTATCCTCTCTTCATAAATATTTGAGTTCACAAACAACTTATACCAAAAGAAAATCGATTTAAATATTATCTAATGGCTTTAATAATACTTAAAATTTTACGTCTCATTTCTTATATGTCATATTAATAAACGTTACGTTAAGTACTAAGGATACTTTGTTGTATTATAAAAAGCCTCTACCAAGTAATGATCCAAATGATAATTGTGAATTAAGAAATACAGATATAACTCTTAAAGTGATTTGGGAGTTGGTAAGAAATATACTCTTCCCATTATTCTTTCATTAATTTTACTACTACGAATTTTAAGACTTTATCACCAATTTCCATCACACTATAAAAACTAAGGACATATGGCAATTAATGGTTGATATTAGAGTTTCATTTCAGAATTTATATTTTTTTATAAGTGATAATTTGATGTACCGTTTTTATTTATTTATAAGCTTGAATTTTTGTTTAATTACTCTATTAAGAGCGATGTATAAAGTTATTATAACCTAATGATTAATTATAAAATAAATTGAGTATTACTGATTATATTGATTTTTTATGTCGTTGAAAACTTTGCAAACTAAGTTTGCAGTGGAAATTTTTAACGTGTAAACAAATAAGTTTCATTAAAAAGTTTGTTCAAAAGATTTGTTAAGTCCCTTATCGTTAGCTATAAATAAGTTTTTTTTTTTTTGTTTTTTAACGTAATATTTCAGTTGTCACATAGTCTATTTAATATTTCGTTGTTCAAACGTAAACTCGATTATAATTTACCCAAGGCTAAACACATCTTTCTCTTCTCTTTCTCTCACCGTACTTTCCCCTCTCCATCATGATCCCCTCTTTTTCCTTTATTTGTTTTCTATCTTTTACGCTTACCTTAAGGTACTTTCATTACTAAACCTCTTCCTGATTTTCCTCACATTCCTATTCTTTTAACTTCTCCTGGTAAATAAAAAAAAAGAAAACATTTTATATAATTCAATGTAAATTTACATAATAAATTACATTTAACTGTAATTTTTTTCTTAGTAAAATAACATTTCAGTGACAATATAACGTTTAAATAAATATAAAATAAAAAAATAATCCTAAAAATTACTTTCCAAGTCAAACATCTATATATGAGGCTTTAGAATATTTTATGGTATGGGTGAATTTTAACAAACACTAAAAATTGTTTTAAATACTAAATATAACGAGAAATAAACAAAAAGGAAAGAAGCGATTATTTAATCAGTTTTGCTACACAAATACTTATCTTCATTTTTATTCATGAGACTTTATTTAAACGTATGAATTTTAATCTCTGAAATAAGATAACAAATCTAACCGCGTTCAACATTATTCTTTGATGTATAAAATGAAAAATGTGCGGTTGAAGTAGTTATGTTGAAGGATTATTTTTTGACCTAAAACATTTTATAAAATGAAATCATGAAGTTATGACCACAAGCAACTAGAAATGGTAATACTATGTTCATTTTTTAAAAACTCTATTTCGTTAAATAAATTAAAAACTATATAGGTTTTACTTTACACTAATATATTCATCTAGAACACTTCAGAAATTTTTTTTAATAACTTAATTATTTTAAATATAATATTTTACTTCAGTAATTCACATTTAAATACTGAGAATTTATGCCTTTCCTTTCACATTTTAATCATAGCGGATTTTGAAAACACTATTCACAACATCTCTCATATACGTCTTTACATGTATATAATCGCAAATAAAATTATTAGTAGTTTGTTTAAATACAGTTACGGGTCTATCATAAGATATACGTTTATACTATTTTTCTTATATTTAATTCTAAAATTCAATTTAATCTTATGTAAAAGTAACTGTAACATTTTATATTCCACACAAAATCAAAAAAGCAAGACCGCAAAATAATAGGCCAATCGAAATAACTCATTTAGAGGGAAAAAATTTGTTACCTGGACTTTTATAACTGGAAATGGTAAAGGAGCTTATAATAAACGTAGAAAAAATAAATGCGTGGCGGGGTTGGAGGAGGGTTGATTTGGGGAGTTGAAAAGGGGTGAAAAATGGTATTATTGCGATTTCTGGCGAAAGTGGACGTCAAAAAATTGTGTTTTTTTTATGACAAAGAAAAATATACTTTCACCAAGTTTCGTCAAAATTAAATTATTTTCGCGGAAATTAAAAATAATAAATGAAAATAAGAGAAGATTTTTCGCATTTTTCTCGGAAATTTTAAGTTATATTAAAAAGTGACCTCTACAAAAGTTGTAGATTTTTGCATGATCTACAAGTTTTGTATTGGAAATTTTTTTTTTCAACCCCCCTCCTAAATCACCCCTCTACCACCACAGATCGCAATTTTTTTTTTTTTTACATTTATTTTAAGCCCCTTTACCATTTCTGGGTAAAAGTCCAGGTAACAATTTTTTTTTCCCTAAGTGTAATTTGGTTAGACTATAGCGAGTCTTATTGTTTTCATTCATAAAGTAAATAACTACTTGTTAATCATGGAATTAAGTATTTGGTGTTCTGATTTAACCGCAATATTATAAACATAAATTTTAAGCCTTAAGTATTGGATTATCTGTCTTGAAATTAACGATAACACTATTACATTCAATCATTTTCAGAAACAATCTAAATTCCAATTCATTTATTATTCAATGTTAATTTCATTACACATTTTACAAAATTAAATTTTTTTAGATGAATTGAGCGAATTGATTCATAATAATTTTACGAAAAGCAATTAAAAATTAAACGTAATTTTCAATTTTTTACTCAAGGAGTTTCCATTTCCGAAAGTAATAAGTGACATCAAATGTCGCTTCTGGTAAAGTGATTTGACCACCACAATTATACTTCTCAAAAAAAAAAATATATATATATAATCTCATACTTCTTTTATGATGCCTGAAAAAGATACGGTGAAATTTTGTAAAACCAACTTTAAATATATCAAATTTTCACTATTTAAGAAGAGTGATCTTGAAGAAGAGCAGAATCTTACGATTTTTTTGCAGAAAACGATTTTTTCATAGATTCAAAAATTCATATTTCATATCTGTTTATAAATTTTAATAAATAGCACATGGAAATGCATTAGTGTTTTTCCTTGGTCACCAAGATTTAGATAAAAGCACTGTATAAAAAATGGTTTCTTTGGTACTGACCATTCCTTATTTCTAATTGAGCTTCTAGCTTGTTAGTAAGCAGTATAATCTCAGATTAAAAAAAAAAAGTTAAAACTATAGGAAATAGTTATTAAATTAAAAAAATATTTGATTCTTATGGTAAATTCTCCATCTTTAATGTAAATTTTTTGCAGATCACCGAAGTTAAATAAATACATTGACTTCCAGTACCTTTTAAATTTTGAAAAAATAAGAAAAAATCCAAACAAAAATGTATAATATTTTAATTTTTAATAATTTTTTAATATATTTTTTTATTGTCATGAAAACATCAGTAAACATTAATCATTGTTTTATTATAACTAGAAACTATTCAATTATAAATAAACAAGAAAAAATAATAAAAATCGCAACTATATGTATAAGAAATCCCTTTCAGCACGCCGGAAGGCGGAGGTAGATTTCACCGATGCTAACTAGGGAATAAAAGACTTCCACCTAAAAGTTAAGAAAAATTTCAAATTTACTTAATACATGTGGTGGTTGCATGTGAAATAAGTTTCACATGTTTCGCATACAACAAGCCCCTTCTTCTTACGGTACAATTCCAGCAACATTTTGGTCATCCCTTGCAGTAAGGGTTGGTCAATCCAAAAATTGATTCAGATGAAAGTTTTAGGTAATGTTTGGAGGACTAACGACCACTTTAAACCGATTCGATACTGTTCCTAAAGGAAGGTATGACTTTTTTGCCTTCGAAACACAATTTTTTCCACCCCCTGGGCCAACGGTTGGTGATATCAAAAAACTTTACTTACATAAAATTTAGGCCCTTATCCAAAGAATAGTAGGAACTGTAAATGAATTCGATATTTTACTTAATAAAACGGTTATAGCAATATTTTGATTTTTCGGAAAAGCCACCCCATTTCCATCTCCATGGTTCGATTTTAACAAAATAACAAACTCTAATTTAACTTATTTTTTTGTTAACTCTGTTAACAAACTCTATCGAGATTTTGGGTCGAGTTATTTTTAGGGAACAACTTGAAAATACGTTTTACAAAACGTATTAATTTAAATATTAAAAAAAAGTATCGGTCCTGTAACTGATGTGGAAATATACACTGTACATTCATAAAAGCACTTCGTCTATGAATTCTCACAACTTGCATTCTGCTGCTGAGATGAGTTGTAGAGCAGAATTTCTAATACCAAACTTCTCGATCAAGTTCTTTTTTTAGTAAAAGAGAAATTTCAATAGAGAATCTTTTTCTCTATTTTGTATATATATATATATATACCGGGTGGATGACAAGCAACTTATACACCTTCTAATTTTTTTATAATTGAAATATCTGGATACGGTTTGCGGCATTCTTCCTTGTACGGAGAGGATACTTCAAACAATGTATATTTCACTCTTTTTGATTTTTGGGTGGCGGAGAAACACAAAAATTCAAAATAAAATTTTGGTTACTTTAATTTTTTTTTTTTTTTTTTTGCCTTTGTAATATAAAATTTATTAAGCAAACTAATAAAAAAACACACAAAATTTCATGAAAAGGTAAATAAATTGCAAATTGTTATTTACTGAAATTAAATAAAATTCTTCATGAATGTAAGTTTAATTAAAAGAAGTATTCAATTTAATTTCAGTTTTTAATTAACAAAGTGACATTTTGCGGTCGTTATATTGGTTTAAATAGTCAGAATTTAATTTTTTACACCGTTTTGCTTGTCTCACAAAAACCTTTAAAACAATGTATCACATGACCAGATGTCCTATTTAAAATCTTTGAGGCGCTCCTGCCCTCCACCCTCCTGAAGACCGAATACTCTAAACTGGGACATAATTATTTAGCCTCTCTACTCGGAGAAGATTTCCAAAGGGAGAATCGAGATAACTCAAATAACAAAAAAATAAAGGGGAGCTGTACAACTGTAATTGTAAATATCTGAAACACACATTGTTGCCCGTCATTTTGGATTGGACGATCTGAATTTAGGTATTATTGTATAAATTTTCTCGTCTCATAGAGTTCTTTAAAATTATGTATCAAATCACCATTAGTCTCTCTTGAAATTTTTGAGTTGTGTTCCACCCCCTACCCCCAGAAATCAAAAAGATTTAACTATACGTTTATTAAAGTAGCCTCTCGGTACAATGAAAAATGCCGCAAACCAAATCCAATTATCTCAATTATAAAAAAAACGTTAGAGGGGTTGTAAGAGTTACTTTATTTTTATTATTATTAGTATATATATATATATACCAGTATTATAAATTTGGAAATTTTGTGTTATAAAATTCATTTCAAATAAGCAGTAAATCGTACTCTTGCCCTTTTTAAAACTAAATTGATTTTCATCAATAACTTTCTGACATTTATAATTAATCAAAAAAACCCAAGTAAATTAATCTCACTTTTAAACATTTTTCATAAAATAAACTAACTTTTAATTTAAAAATAAACTCGTAAGCGTAATTAGTTAGTAACAATGTACCTACTGTCAATCCTAAAAAAAAGACTAAGTGATTCTTTAAAAACTTAAAAGAAATATTTCTTAATTAATTGGTAAAGCAGCTGAATTGCAATTAAAAGCAACTATATGAATTTAAAAAAAAACGTTAACTACATTATTTTCCATTTCAGACCTAGAAAATTCAGAAACTCTAGCTTTCATTTTCCTTATTAACATTTATCTGAAAATGAAGATGAACATGATCAGAAACAGAAAATTATTAATTTTTAACCCTACATTTAATAAATAATCTATTGTAAAATGAACTATTTCTATTAAAAAAGTATTGTTTTTATCGGGAATATTTTGTAGTTTATTTTATTGCTTTCCAAATTTGTTATTATTTCTATTTCCGTAAAATTTTAAAAAATAATTGTTATTTATTATTTGTATAAATTGATATAATAAATAATTAACTAATAATACAAATACTGAATCGTCAGGATTACGTCAGATTATCACCTTAGATATCAAATTAAAATTTAAGTTAATAAATTATGTAACAGATATTAAAAGAGTACTTAACTTTTAAGTAGCAAAAATTATAAGTTTAAACTAGAATAATTAAGTGACGTAAATTTTCGTGAATGTTTTTGCAGAAGTCTAAGATGTATTCCCACGGTAGCCATTTTACAGAGTAAACTGGTCTACCAGTACAGCCCGAAATTAGGAGTTCTTACGTCCCTTGTCACACATATAATTCAATCATCTATTCTTGCACGAAGAGTTTTCAACATCACGAATGACGTCAATACTCTAACTTAACCCATTAAATAAGTTCAAGGGCACTATAACAGTTTAAATTTGGCCATCAGCAAGAACGTTATGGTCTGTTACATCGATCGTTTTGTCTTAATTTAAGTATTTATCCTGGAAAAATTTGTTTATAATCACAAGTATTTCATAAAATATATTATAAATCTTGTTTGTATCAAAACTTACACGTACCAGTATATTAGATGACTGTTAATATTTAGCCACTCAATACTTTTCAATGTGATACTTATTAATAAAGTAAATTAAATGTACGTTAAATTGAAATATTGTATTAAAAGATGCTCTTTTACTTATATTATTTAATGCTATTTAAATATTTATGGAGATATCATCGTAACACGGAAATAAATTCACTTACCTTTTTGTTATATACGAGGAAGAAACTTACAAATTGGTATTAACAATCTAAGCTATAATCTTTCTTCAGCTTTTAGGTACATTTCATAAGAAAGCTACCTATTTTAATGGGTACCATGATTCCACTTCTGGAAAATTCCGACATATCTTTGCGTTTGACTTCCCCCAGACCCCAAAACCACCGTCAGTTCAAAAGTTTGTATATATATATATATATATATATACATATATTTCACTTTCTTGTGGACACACGATAACTGCCGTAATTTCCCACCAATCACTTTCAAATTAATATATAAAATATAACGACCCAAAATCTCTATCGAGTTTGTTAATGGGCAAAATCGGCCATAGTGGAGGAAATGGGGGGCTTTTTCGCAAAAACAAAATATCGCTATAACTTTCTTATTAAGTAAAATATCGAATTCCTTTAAAGTTCCTACTATTCTTTCAATAAGAGCCTAAAGTGTACCTAAGTAAAATTTTTTGATATCACTAACCATTGGCCCAGAAGGTGGAAAAAATGGGGTTTCAAAAACAAAAACGTCATACCACTCTTAATAGGCACAGTATCAAATCCGTTTAAAATGGTCATTAGTCCTCTAAACATTACCTAAACCTTTGGCTGAAAATTCTTGATATGACCAATCCTTACGACAAGGGAAGACCAAAGTGTTGCTGGAATTGTAAGAAGACGGGGCTTGTCTTATGCTAAACATGTGAAACTTTTTTCACATGCAACCATTGTCGTATTGAGTAAATTTGAAGTTTGTCTTAACTTTCTTAAGATTTTCTTTAACGTAGAAATTTTTTTTATCACCTACTTAGCACCGGTGAAATCTACCTCTACATTCCGGCGTGCCGAAAGGGACTTGTTTGTTTAATAAAAGGTTAGATTAAGAAACATCTACATATTGTGCAAAATCAAAATTCCTTTAGATTAATAAAATAATGAAACGCGCCAGTTTTATGGTAATGAAATAGGATAATTTAATTTTAATATTATAATAATAACAGTAATAATTATTATTAGTATTATTATGCAATTGAGGAGCACATTAATTAACACATTTCAAAATTCTTGAAGAGTGAGTAACCTGCTTCTTCTTTTCCTCCAAATAGAGATCTGGCTGCCCTTATTTCTTTTATGAAATTATCTTGTACATTTCTCTTTTTAGGGGGATTCTGATGGATTTAGTCCATCAGAATCTCTTGTCTCCTCATCCCAGAATCAATTCTTCCATGATCTTAAGCTTTTCTAGATCTTCTTCGATCTCTTTAAATCAATTGTAACTGTTCTTCAATTTGAAATTCTTGTTTCTATAATAATAATAATACAATATAATAATTTATTGATGAATATTCAATTTTAGTTTTTTTTTAGGCAGTTAAGAAATGATAAATATTAATCAGTTATATCAACATACCATTAATTTGCAAAAAAATTAAACAGTAATTATTTTAAAACTATCGATGTTTTGCAGACATGTTTGTCTGCAAAGAAAAGATAAACAGAGAAATTTTTTTTTAAATAAGTATTGTATTTGTATTTGTTAAGGAATACAGATTTTAAAAAGACAGTTATAAATAGTATCCATTATATTTTTATTATTTCTTTTATTTTTTTTAGTTATAAGTATATCATGAAGTTTTAAAATTCATTTATAATTATACAGTTGCAATGATCTGGAAAAGTTAAATGATTTAATAGAGCAGGTATGAAATAAGTATAGAACCCACTGCGTTAAATAATTCAGATATGATTATTAGTTCTGTGTAAAACATTATGATAAGGTCATAATGAAAAAAGATGACTTGTCGTTATGACAGATATAATGGCTTTATATAAAGTAAAAATATTATGAAAGGGGTTTGGTTTATATTAAAAATATAAAATAAAGTATGATTATTTTATATTATGAAAGGGTACTGCATTAAAATAATATATCCTATTAACGTAATGTAAATAATATCATGTATTCCAATTGTATGTAATGAAATATATAAACATTTTATATCAGTATCGTTAAACTTAGTCGTGATTAGAGTTAAATAAAAAACGTTATTTCTTTAAAATAACTAATAAAAAGCAATTGTTGGATTATTGTGTATTTGGTGTCTTTTCTTTCTTTTTCCTGTTTAGCCTCCGGTAACTACCGTTTAGATAATTCTTCAGAGGATGAATGAGGATGATATGAATGAGTGTAAATGAAGTGTAGTTTTGTACATTCTCAGTTCGACCATTCCTGAGATGTGTGGTTAATTGAAACCCAACCACCAAAGAACACCGGTATCCACGATCTAGTATTCAAATCCGTGTAAAAATAACTGGCTTTACTAGGTCTGACAGCATATAGCCTTTATTAAATCTGAATTTCGATAATTATTGAGACTCTATGAACAGAGCAATCTCTTTTTCCATATAAAATTCCTACTAATTGCTTTAATTTTCAATATGTAAGTTCGAAATAATAGTGATTAAATATTCGCTTATCTTTAGTTAGTTAAAATATAATTAGCAAAAATAATTATTTTATTGAAAAACAGTGTAAGCTTGTTAGATTCATATTAATTAACATTCCAATCGAATTTTCAATCGTAACTTAAGTAAATGTATTTAAATTTTCAGATAGATTACATTTTCAGGTAGACTGTAGTTAACACCTCCTATTCTAAACAATTGCTCTACTGGTAACATCAGCCTCACCACCTCTATGCTCCCCATAAAAGTCAAAAAATATAAATCAACACAGTTTTTTTTTAGAATTTTAAATTTCATTTTATCTCTAGAACCATGAAACTTTTTGAAAAAACTATAAAAATCTACTTGCAGCGATTCTTAAACCTTGTTAAGGTCATTGTCTACCATGGCAAAACCCATTAGCATATTAAAATAAAAAACTTAAAAAATCGTAATAATTTGGAAACGGTGTTAAATGACATTAATTTTTTATAAATAATAAAGTAAAACAAAATATAAACATGTAAGAATTACATTTAACACAACGTTAAATGTAATTCTTACAATAAGTACAATATACAAGTACAATATTCTTACATATACTCGTAAGTATAAATGCAAAATAAAACAAACTCGGAACCAAAAAAAAAAAAATAACAGTACAAGTTTCAATAAACAATAGAACAACGCTTTTATCACGTTCGAGGACAAAAACTCTCTAATGGTATTCCAGGAGATAGGATGTAATCAGCGATAGAAAAAGCAAATCATTTAGTAACGCTTTTATTAATTTCTTATTTACAAGAACCGAAAGAAGTATAAAAAATGAATACATGTATAATAAAGTATTATTATATTGCTTTAGAATAGAAAAAAGCATTGTTTTATCAGTTAAATCAACAGTTGGAATCCCCAAATAATTTCTATAAATTCGACGGACGTTTAACTTTTTGATGATAGGGGTTTTACCCCTAACGTTAGGAAGGAAGAGATCAAAGATAATGAAAAGGGGAAAACGATGAAAATTAATGGCCTACCAAGGTAGGACCATCAAATGAAATTAAAAAGCTATTATACCAATGTTTCAAGACAGTGCATATTATTTTACAATGAATATTTACACTGCAAAAAAATAACTGTTTTTCCAGCTACAGAAGAGCCACCTGAAAATTGGCTCAGGAATTCTTCAGGAAAACACCCCATTATTAACTCCAGTATGGTGTAATATGACGAAATATCAAATTGAGCTACAAATAATTCAATAAGTCTCCCATTGGAGGACTAGAAACGATTTATTCTTCTCTGATAAACGTATCTTACCAAAAGAAGTGCGTACAGAAGAAGTACTAATAAAAATATTTGTGAGTTTCCTCAATAACACTTGGAGGGAAAGCGCATGTTCTTTATAATAATATTACTTTTAAAATAATCTAATATATGATACATATATATATATACATGGTAGGGTTATATATACATGTACGTATATGGTTCGATAGAATTTATAAAAGCTAAAATAAAATAATTTCAGGTAATTCAAAACATCGTTTAGTAAAGCTACTAGAGTAGCTTTACTCTAGTCCGTAAATATGTAATTGAGTGTATTTATACGGCTTCATATTTCAGTACTGAAGGATACTAGGAGGTAGAAACAAGTGCGGATCTACGTATTACAAAATTACTACTTTATAGTGTGCTCGAAATTTTTTCCCGCCATCTTGGATCGATCACACTGAATCAATTTTTTTTTTAGTAGTTGGTAATAGTAATAATGTTATTTATTATTGTGACGGCTGTTATTAATAGTTTTTGGGGCCATTAATTTCAACATTAGCAATTTAAATTTTGTTATTTTATGTAATTCTGAAGGTAATACGAAATAAAAATGTTACTACGGGCAGTTTTATCTCGTTTTATTACTACCGGGATTATTCCTTTTTTAAAAGTTAATTACTTTTACAAATTGTAAAAGTTGTACAAATAGTACAACTCAAAAACGAAGTGATTTATTGAAAAACAGTTTTCACCACCAATTTTCTCGTAAAATTGTACATTAAACCATGTATCATATGTCTTCCTTCCTATTTAAAAAAACGTTTGATTCAATGTGTGTCCAAGATAGCGAACAAAAATTTCAAACGCACCATAAAGTAGTAATTTTGCATAATGTAAATCGGCACTCATTTCTACCTTTTAATATCCCTTAGTCCTGAGATATGAAGCCGTTAATATATTCTAATGTCGCCTGTATGTATTAGTATATTTCCCCTCGTTCAGCTTTTAGTTGGACGGTGGTAGCAAGAATTCATAACTGCAACAGAATTCAACAGAATTAATTCCCTTAAACTAATAATTTTATAATAGCAGCCAAATATATGTACGTTAAACTTGAAAAGGTGATGATATACTTTTTTTGTAATTTTGTGAAAATTATTAGCCGATGCATATAAAATTATAATCATCATAACTATATTAATATCTGTAAATATAAATTTATATTTATATAATACTAGCTCTACCCGCCACACTTCGCTGTGGCACATTGTGGTTCTATGGATGAGAAATGAGAAACAAAACAAAGCATACGTTTCATAGTAGTTTAATTTTGCAATACTTGTGGATATACAATATTTTTGGTTTTTCCACTATCTGCGTAGATATAAAGGCTATCTGGTTTGCCGACTCGGGAACACGCAACATACAGTTGCCCATGTGTGAAGTAATCCGCATCTAAATCTAAACCACACAATTCTAAAGATCGACCTTGAGCTTTATTGATTGTGATTGCAAATGCCAATCGAATTGGGAATTGCAATCTTTTAAATTAAAATGGTGTATCGGTTGGGATTATGGGTATTCGAGGAAAGAGGACATCTTCACCTTTGAAAGGCCCCGTTAAAGTCGTTGCTTCTACTACGTTATTCATCAATTTCTTACTGCAAGTCGCGTGCCGTTGCAGAGTTTTGGCTGATTAATATTCCGCAACAGGATAATTGTCATTTTTTGTTCGAACTGTTGCTAGAATCAATCTAATGAGGAATGTTTTCCCAGTTCCTCCTGGCGCATCCAACTAGAAGGTCCCCCAACTCCGTCATTTATCATTTGCATTATGCGATCATAAATGCCTTTCTGTTCACGCATTAATTTGGGAATGTTTGATTGGACATATGACTGAAGATCACCAATGTTGTAACTCTGTTCTCGGCGTAAATCCACATCAAATGAAGCAATCGCAGCTCGGGTGGGTGCTGGCATTCCCAATTGACTAAGAACTTTATTTGCAATAGCTAAGCACTTGTCTTCAATATTTATCAATGCTTCGTTGTAAATGCCTTCTGTAAATTCCATGGTCATATTGGTATTTTCTAGGCGTACTCTATGCAAAATATCCTCAGCCATTTGCGATCGATATCATTCTCATAACTCTGCGGGAGATGAAGGAAAGCAAGTGGTCAATATAATTGCGAATAATGCGCGAATTTGGTTTGGATGTGCAGTGTTGCATGCGTCATTAATACATCGTTTTCTAATAAATTCAGAGTTTGGTGAAAGGCGCAGCTCAATCACGACACGATCACACAAAAGTACCTCGATTAAAGTGAATATTTAATTCAGATTGTATAATAATCTGATTCAGATGCAAGTGGATACGTTTTTTTTTTTGTTGATAAAAAATTTAATTGTGAACAGGTATTGTTTCACATGTGACTGCGGTTGTCGTTAGCTAGTATGGCGAGTATTCTCCTCGCTTCCGGCAGATCACTGCCGGTCACCGGTCACTGATACACAGCTGACCGTTAAAAAAACTGTTTTCTCGCGGTCGCGGGTATGTGACTGATAAAAAAAATAAATTAAAACAATCTTTGATGCGGGTTATATATCGTGCTAAAATTTGAGCTCAATCGGTGCAGAACATTTTGAGTTTTTGAAGCGTACACAAACGAACTTAACATTTTTATATATAAAGATTTGTGGGCTGCGAAAAAAAGCCCTTAAGTCGTGCGAAAAAACACATCATTTTAAATACTTACAAAAGCAGAGTAATACTTACAAATTACAGAATAATCAAACGGCGTTGATTTCAAATGTTAATAAACTGCTAACGTAAGTAGAAGCAGTACAACTCTCGAGTATGAATCTACTAATGAATTCCGGTCTCCAAAGAAAACAAAACCCCGCAGGTCAATTGAGAAAAAGGTGAGATTTTGATAAAAACGCGATTCGTAAAAAAATTACACGAATTTGAATTATTTAGAAATAGTTAAGCGGTGTATTATGTCCTTTGGAAGAGAATTCGGTTATTGTCTTCGACAACGCTTCTTATCATTAAACGAAAAGAATTCCAGCCGTGTTATAGAAAAACAATGATATCAAAATGTGGCTTAGTTCAAAAGAAATAATTTTTGAAGTGGTTTAAGTTAATGTTCAATCATTGCAAAGGGTTTCGCGTATTAAAAGTAATTATAGTCCGTATAAAATTGGTTTGACACACAACGCCATATTGGTAAGTCGTGTTTTTACTCGGCTCCTAAGGAATATGTTTGCCGGCCTCCGTGGCGCGAGTGATAACGTCTCGGACTTTAATCCGGTGGTTCCGAGTTGGAATCCCGGTCAGGCATGGCATTTTCATACGCTCTAAATCATTCATATCATCATCTGAAGCAATGCATAACGGTGGTTTCGGAGGTTAGAAAAAAAAAACGAATACTAAGTTGTGTGATTTCAGTGTTACTATTTGTGAATTTTGTTCTTTGCTTTTACATAGCAAAGAACGCTAAATGACCAAAAAACGATTGTTTGGTCATATATATGAAAAAAAATAACCTAGCAAAGGATTTTTTGGTCATAATGTAGGGATATTATTTTCTGTGTATTTGGTTATTTCGACTTTTTGTGTTTGCATAGTCTTAAGTCTATCTGGCCTATAAGAAAGTTGGGTGTTTTAACTTATTTACTGTACGTCATCCTTCTTGGTGGCTTTTCTTTTTGTTTTGGTGTTTTTTTTGTTTTTTTTTTAATAAAATACAGATGTTTTAGCTGTTAAATATAATTCAAAGAAATTTGTTACTTAATCAGTTGTGATTTTGTTTACATTGGCAACGGCCATACGGGCTCTTTGTGATTGGTCGTTGTGTTTGACAGCGGCCATCTTGCATTGATCTGATTGGGTTGCCTTTGTTTACATTTCGAAATTAAAAATGTACAAATTAAAAATAGATAGATTGATTTATTAAAAATAGATTAAAACAATCGTTGATCTTTTTATCGTGCTAAAATTTGGGCTCAATCGGTGCAGAACATTTTGAGTTTTTGAAGCCGTACACAAACGAACTTAACATTTTTATATATATAGATATTCTATAAAATAGATATATTAGAATTTTATTAATTTATTAAGTAATTTTCTAAAAATCCAACTTGTAATCTTTGTAAACATTTCTTTCATCATACAGAAGAATTGAATGAAACGATCGCCATGATCATTTGTAATCTGCTTAGACCTTTTTAATTAATAGGCTAAAGGAAATCTATCACTATAAATTTTTCATTGTTCACATCATTTCCTGAATGATACGGAAGTTTTTGTTTTTTTTTAATTTGGTGTGCTTCGAAGAAGGCAATAAAAGCCTCTACCAAAAGTTTCGAAAATTTAAAAAAACATTTTTCGCTTCACTTTTGATTTTTTGTAATTTTATTTTTTCACGACTGTCCAAAGAGGAATGTAATGTATTTAGGGTGTCTATGTAGTATCTATGTATGTTTGCTCCACCGTAGCAGCTCAACAGCTGAACCGATTTAGATGTCTGACTCCGCGTTGGAATCCTTACGTTACCTGAAGTGTATATATATTTTTTTTTTCTCTAGAGTACTTTTCTCTATTATATATACATTATTATATCTACATTACTTTTTTCTCTGAGAGAGAGAGAGAATATATATATAGAACGAGAGATTAAATGAACTCAATTGAAAGTTTGATAAAACATTAACAAAACGAAGATTACGGAACTTCACAAAATTTAACCTTTCCCTTTTCCCCTTTTCCTTTCTCCTTATTCATTTTCTTCCTTTTCCCTCGTTTCCCCCTTTCCCGGACTTCTCCTTCCCCTTCCCTTTCCTTCCCTTTTTTCCTTTTCCCTCTTTCTCTTTTCCTCTTTGTATTTTTCCCCTTTCAACTTTTCTTATTTCTTCTTTCTCCTTTCCATTTCCCTTTTCCCCTTCTTCCTTGTTACTTTTTCGATTTTCCCATTTCCAGTTTTTCCCTCTTTCCTTTTTCTGATTTTTCTCTTTATCCCTTTACCCAGCGCGTAAATTGGTTCTGCAGCTTTTTAGTCTATAGCGGACACACATATCGAAAACACTGAAATGAAATGCGAAAAATCATTTTAAAAAAAATGTTAATAGCCGTAAAAATTTCTATAAAGGAAATTATTTCCTATTGATTTTTTTTTTATTTACGATCTTCAACAGGCTCAAGCAAATTGGTTTGACTGTTTACAACCACGCAACAGTTAATAATATAAATACAGTATAGTTAATAATAATTAATCTCTATCTTCATTGTTGCAGATAAATATACAGTAATAGTAATGTTTTGCTTTGTAAAGTCTGTGTATGTAATTTAAAAATTCTTGGCACTAAACACAAGCAATATGCACTCTATAAATTCGTACTTAGTTTTAATACCTGCAATCGTATCAGTTTTCAAAAGACTCTTCAAATAGTACACTGAAACAGACCCGCCCATTTTGAGTTTTAATAGCAGTAACGGATCAAAGCAGATACAACGAATTTACGTAACAATAGGCTTACAGGTTATTTACGTTGCAGTAGAATTCACATACAAAGTGTAATTTGGAATTAAACAATTTCATATTCTCTTTATATTACCTTATTTCTTTACTTTTATTTCTGAGATGGTGTAAGCTATCAGTTTCATATTTCAAGTGCAGGTTACTTTTATGGTCTGGTATGGTTACAGCAGGAAATTAATATACCATAAGGATGTATAGAAAAGATTTCAACTAATGTCTTGTTTGTATGTGCTTTAAATGGGGTCAGGATAGGACTTTCGGATTTTATGCATGTAATCTTTAAAAGCTATTTAAAGTTTATAATAAAATAATTTTTTCGGCGTAATTTTGAACTGAAAAGTTCTCAGTTAGGTATTTTATTAAGATGCTGATTTTGATTACATTTCCCTGCGTGTATGGGTTTTTTAATCTCTGGAATAAACTGATCTTTTAATCAAAATTTTCTAAACTTTCACTGTTATTCTACTTTTAATTAGAAGTGAGGAAATAAGTATTATTGAATCATCCCTTTTCTTTTTTTATTGTTGTTTAGACAGGCTATAAAAATTTTATATTCTAAAATAAAGTTTAATTTTAGTTATCTAAGTAAAATTTTCGATGAAACTTAAAAAGCGTTTTGATACTGTTGTTAAAACCGTTAATTACCGATTCCTTTCAAAAAATTCATAAATCTTGATAATTATACCTTCCTTTATTTTTAATTTAATAGTTAAATAGTAAAATTATCAATAGCAATGAAATCCATCAAACCTTTTTCTTTAATCGTAATGATTTTTCAGTTGCCCAAGGATAGTTTTTGCAATCCTCGAATTTTTCTGAAGCCCAATCAATTTTATTGTAAGATTTTCCTCTATTTCTTTTCAGTTATGTAATAAATGATTCTAGTTAATATTTCAGAGGCACGTAACAAGGCTCAATGCTCTATATTCTTCATTTCCGTGCGGTGCTAGTCTTGGGAATGTAAATGATACTCGTTACATAAAAATATATGATGTATTATACGTAAAAACATTTAATATATCTTATACAAGGGTTTAAAAATTTCGATTGTAAAGTATCATTTCGTAATCAACTTTATCCTTCACTGTAAATCATTATACTTTCAAAAATCTTTTCTTGACCTTTAAATTAATTGTTGATGAAACAAATTATATTTCTGACTGAAGGCTGGTTTCGCCTGTGCTATTCGGCATTTTATATCGCTCCTGCTTCGTCCATATTTAGTAATTATTCTTCCTAAATAACAAAATTCTTCTACATCCGTAATCTTTCTCCTCCTATTTTAACATTCAGTGGTCCATCATTGTTATTTCTACTACATTTCATTACTTTCGTTCTGTTCTTTTTTATTTTCAGGCGGTAGTTCTTGCGTAGGACTTCATCCATACCATTCATTGTTTCTTCTAAATCCTTTTTACTCTCACCTAGAATTACTATAATATCAGCAAATCGTATTATCTTTATCTTTTCACTTTCTACTGTTACTCTCCGAATCTAAATTGTCCTTTAACATCATTAACTGCTAGTTCCATGTAAAGATTAAAAAGTAACGGGGATAGAGAACATCCTTGTCGGATTTCCTTTCTGGTTACGGCTTCTTTCTTACGTTCTTCAATTATTACTGTAGCTGTTTGGTTCCTGAAAATGCTAGCAATGTTCTTTTATGTCTGTATGTGAACCCTAATTTTTTTTTTTAAATGCTGAACATTTTATTCCAGTCTACGTTATCGAATGACTTTTCTAGGTCTATAAACGCCAAGTATGTTGGTTTGTTTTTCTTTAATCTTCCTACTACTATTAATCTGAAGCCTAAAATTGCTTCCCTTGTCCCTATACTTTTCCTGAAACCAAATTGGTCTTCTCCTAACACTTCTTCCACTCTCCTCTCAATTCTTCTGCATAGAATTCTAGTTAAGATTTTTGATGCATGACTAGTTAAACTAATTGTTCTGTATTCTTCACATTTATCTGCCCCTGCTTTCTTTGGTATCATGACTATAACACTTTTTTTGAAGTCTGACGGAACTTCCCCTTTTTCATAAATATTACACACCAGTTTGTATAATCTATCAACCGCTACCTCACCTGAATTGCGCAGTAATTCTACAGGTATTCGGTCTATTCCAGAAGCTTTTCTGCCATTCAAATCTTTTAATGCTCTCTTAAATTGAGATCTCAGTATTGTTTCTCCCGTTTCATCCTCTTCAACTTCCTCTATAACACCATTTTCTAATTCATTTCCTCCGTATAACTATTCAATATAAAATCGTTAAATGGTTAAAATTCGGCAATTAATTGCGTAGGGGGCTTACATTGCACATATTGAACTTGGCGATATCGCCACGCGTAGGGATTTGGATGATGTCTTGTAGCAGCATGCTGTGTTATCTCCGGGGAACTGCCAGGTGTTTCTCGCTGGAAAAAGTTTATTTTGTTTCTGTTGCGTGTCTAGGACATTGTGCTGAAAGGAATTTCGTTTGACAGTTCGCAAACGATCATCAGGTTTTGTCCGTGTAGATGATGAGAACTTGCTGATCGTCGTCTTGAGGTCTGGTATAATATCGTACGTTTCTCAGGTGCCAGTCGATTCTTCTTTTGTGCGGAAGGGAACGCTAAGTCACATTTTTAGCGTACCGGCTTCACCGATGATGGCGGTGAATTCATTGAGAGCTTTTTCGTACAACATAATCCGCAGGTATATAAGGTATCTGGTATGTTTTCTATATAAGCAGGTATGCTGACGGAAGTCGGATTTCTGTCTGGTAAAACGAATATATGGAAAGCACTATGTTGGTGAAGATACTGTAAATGGTTGTCCGCAGGGCAGTGTGTTGTTCAGTTATTGTGAGTGGTGCAATTTGATTCACTTCTGTGGCTGAGGTTGCACAGCGGGTGATGCATCGTTGCTTATGCTAACGATAGTCTCCTGCTGGACGAGAGAAACTCGTGGATGGAGGTCAACTTACAAGCAGTTCAAGCATGCAGGATACACGAACTAAAAGATCATCAACATAAGTCTTCCTTTAGCTCAAAAAGTACTGGATGATGCTCCACAAAGTCCGTTTTGCTGAATGGCGGCCAGTTGGCGTATCGATGCTTCGAACACGAAATATATTCGAAGTCCTCACAGCGACAATTATAAGGGAGATCACTTTTTCTAATTTTTCTAAATTCCTGTTCGTCCCAGACCAAACCCCCCCCCCCCGGATCACCACCGATCCGGGCTTCCGCTATCTCCTGACCCCAATTCCAAAAAACCAAAAAAATTACCCCCCCCCCCACCAGTAAAAATCTTCATTTCGTTAAATCCATTCGTTTCTAGACGTTGCACGCCATTTTTGACTTATCCGATCCCCTGATCTAAGATACACCACCGAAAAAAAAATTGAAACGCCTAGAAACGGCATGATTGGCCTGGCGAACATTTTTTGTGGGGGAGGGTTATTTTTGGGGTATTTTGGAATTGGGGTCAGGTGATGGCCGAGGCCCGGATCGGTGAAGATCCGAGGTGGTTTTGGCCTGGGACGAACAAGAAGTCAGAAAATTTACAAAAAGTGATCCCCCTATTAATTGTCTCTTCGAGGACATCGAATATATTTCGTTTTTGATACGCCGATTCACCGCATTACCCTATACCTCTAGTATCCTGGATGTTACTGTGGCTAAGACGTCGGACGGTTCGACTTGTGTTAATTGCAGACGTCTTCGGAAGGATCATAAACACTCTATGTGTTATAAGCCGGCTCTCATAATGTATTAAATTTTGAAATCGGTGAGGTTAGCTCACCGATGAACTGATGTATGATTTCACAATAAAAAGCTGAATTTATTGTTTCAGCGAAGGATATTGGTTAGACCATTCTTTTTTTGGATATTGTAATTCACACCCGAATTTTTGTGGTCAGGTAGAAGAATTTTATTACATCTTGTGAGTTATTGGCAGACTATACACGTGAATTTTATGCATGCACATACCCAGGTTAAATTAAACCATGTCTTATCGTCCATGTCTTATTGTTCAAAATTGTCCGCTATAAACTGTTGAAACCATTTATAGTATTGAATTCTGTTTCCACAGTCTTTAGTAATAACTATTGAACCGCTTTCACTTTATATGGGTTGACATTCAGATTCTTAGGAACTAATTTGTGTACACTTGCAACACCGATGTTTTCTGTTGGGCAAACTTTCAGATGGACCTGTTGGAACTACGTTTCATAGAAGCAGATATGTCTTGCAGTTTCTCTTCACCAGATGCTGATTATCTATCACTTCGCTCATAGTTCTTTACCGATCCCGTTCCCTAAATTTCTCGATTGATGATCTTACACTATGTCGATTTGAAAACGGTGTACCTGGAAATCTAACGTACAACTGATCTTTCACTTTCTGTATGAACTCAATGTGTTCATACAGTAATGTGTGTACAGTAAACGTATTCAACGAGAAATATTCGTTGTTCCAAAGTTAACATTATTAGAATTGTACAAAGAAAGACTTGATCAATCATTCAAAAGCAATGATTACACAATGGGCTAAAAAACCAAATATTTCTCCTCGTCTTCAGACTGACTAGCTCGCGGAAACAAACTGCAAATAACAAAGAATTACTCGCAGCGCACAAAATATAATCTCTCAACATATAATCGTGTTTATTTATGGGTACAGTTACTTTTCGTAACACTGTTTAGGGAAAAAATAAATAAATAAAAATTAATTTTGAGAAGTTATAATTCAGTATATTTATGTAGATAAATATTACAAAAGTTTGTTTTATGAGATTTGTCTACTGAAAATTTTCAGTAGACTCAGTAGACTTCAGTGGATTCAGCTATCTTAAAAAAATTCAAGTACTTATAAATTAAACGTATGGAAATTCTCATTTTGATTTGAATATGTTATGATTTTTAAATATCAAATAATTTATTATAAACATATTATACAATGATGTATTCATCTTTCTGTATGATCTAATGATCAAAACTAATAAATAATGCAAACATATCAATATATTTTATATAAATAACAATTTCGTAATAAATAATTTATGGTCAAAGTTTTCTAGATTTTCCTCTTACATGATGTAAACATTACAGTCTTAAGAGAAAAACTTACATTCTAAAATGTTAATATAATAATATATACTGGCAATTATCTCCTCACACACCAGAGATGAATTTCTTCTTCACGTTTCCTTGGCTAATAGCAGTCAGACTGTTATTAATAATAAAGGAACCGCAATGCTAAGTTTTAACAAGTCTACAGAATATAAAATAAATCGAATGGTTTACATAAGAGAAATTATATTTATTTTAAGAAGCAAAAAATGTTAAATCTGAACTAAATGGTTGACTGTCGCAAACTAAGACTTTATAACGAATTATAAATAAAAAATTTTATCGAAAATAAATTGACGGTTTTTTTATGTAATCTCACAAGAATTATAAAATCCTAATATCTGGGCAAAGAAGATATAAGACGCAATTCAATTGTTTCTAAGTAGGCTGTAAAAATACATTTGAAAAGTACTTCATATTTTAATGACCTAATTATTTTTAAGGCTTTGAACTGGAAACTTAGTCTACAGTAGTTTACTACTACAGATAATAATGATACGTTAAAAGAAAGAGTAAAAAGAAGAAGAATTTAAAATAAAATACAACCATTAAAAGAATGAAATCGGGGTCCCAAAATGAGATACTAATTCCTAAATTAAACTATTAAAGAATTATACTTAAATTGAACGCTAAACTAAACAATTTACCGAAATTTAATTTTTTTACACAAATTACGGTTAGCTAACTTAATATCAAGCTGTAGGGTTAACTTGATATCAAGTTGTTGAAATTGAGGGTTCATTAACAAGATTTAAAATTAGTGCTTAGTATAACTCGATATAGAAATGCGTGTATTGAGATCTACCTAATATCTTAACAAGCTTCTTGTTATTCATTAATATTTTTTTCTACATATTTTTTAAGCAAATTTAAAGGTAACTTGATGTAAAGTTAGGTAATGTTGAATTATGATAAATTCATTTCAGTACAAGATATTGTAAAGAAAGCCAACCAACTTGAAGTCACATTAGCGAATTCTTAAGGTGATTTTTTAAAAAAAAGATTCTGATTATAAAACAAATTGTAAGATTCGCATTCTTAAAAATCTGCAAAATTTCACCCAAATTAGAAAATAACTGTTTTCGACCTCTACGTTTTTGTAATGATACGATCTAATGTAAGTGAACCTTTACTTTTTGGGGAAAATTAAACTGCAGAAATGTTTTTAAATTTATCATTAAAATTCAAAATATTTAATTTAAAATTAAACCCCTGGACTCTTGATACATGTTTGTAATATTTTCTGTAATTAAATAGAAAATTCTCTACACTAAAACATGGTTTGTTTAAAAAAAAAAAGTTATAAATAAGTTATATTAATTTTGCTACAATATAAGTTGACGAATCATGCCAGTTGCTGTAATAATTTTTATACAACATCATAACAACAAATAACAGAAGTGCCTTGCAAATAATGTACTTGTAAGCACAGCAATTTTCATTAGCAAATGATTAGGCAGTTGTTCAGTTATTGATCTAATTAATTAATGTACTAGTTAATTAATTAAAGTTGTTTAGTTATTGATCTAGCTAATTTTTTTATTTACGTTATAAATTGTAAGTGTTAGGAATTCAGTTTATTTTAATTCAGTTACTTTAAGTGTCATAAGTCGAAACATTTCAACACTTCAAAAAAAATATAGAGATTTTTTAAACAGTGTTTTCTTTACTTAGTACCTCTTTTGGTATAAAATGAAGCCATCACAATGGAAGAGTTTTAATTCTAAATAAAAATGCAATATTCTAATTTTAGAGGTAAAATAACCCACACAAAGTAGATTCTATTTCCTATAAATAATCATATCTATAATTAGCACGGTTTTTTTGTTTCTTTCACCGTAAGAATATTTAATTTATTATATAATATGTTCAACACCGAAATCTAATAATGTGAAAATATAAGATAATTTTACAATTTAACTATTGAATTACAAATAAAGGAAGGTCTAATTAACAAGGTTTATGAATCTTATGAAAGGAATCACTAATTAGAGGTTTAAATGACAGCATCAGAACGTTCTCTTTCAAGTTTTATCGAAAGTTTTACTTAGGCGTCTCAGATATCGTATAATACGAGTATAATACCCATTATTTTACTCGTAAAAAGTAGCAGGCATTACCTACTACAAAAGAAATAAATCTTCATTAAAATAATAGAAATGTCATAATTAAATAAAAAAATAATAAAAGTAACATCTATGAATGCAATTATGAGTTAAGTATGCTTTTTTTTATTTACATAATATTCACGGACGGAAATTAGTAATCACAATTTCCTTCGTGCTCCGTATTGGTTAAAGGATCTCCTAGATTACTGAAGTTGTACAAACAGTGCCATACTTAACGGAGAGATAAACAGTGCTCAGATCTAAATAAATGGATTAAATAGAATTTTTCCTTTGTAAAGTTAAAAAAAAAGTATTAAAAATTCAAGCATATTGAAAATAAATATTATTTTTAAAAGTTCCAATTTTGCTCGTTTTAGAATGATTTTGCTCCATGTGAGGAGTTGAAATCATGTGAAGCTGGTAATTTATTTAATATCTTAAGTAAACCAATTAATGTTTTTTATATAGAAACGCACTTGAGTCAGTAAATGTACTTCTTTTTAAACCGCGGTAGGAACTTTAAGAAGCTAAAATCGAAATCTTTAAATCTTTTTATAAAATATATTAAATGTTTTTACGTATAATACATCATATATTTTTATGTAACGAGTATCATTTACATCCCCAAGACTAGCACCACACGGAAATGAAGAATATAGAGCATTGAGCCATGTCACGTGCCTCTGAAATATTAACTAGAATCATTTATTACAAAATTGAAAAGAAAATCTTACAATAAAATTGATTGGGCTTCAGAAAAATTCGAGGATTGCAAAACCTATCCTTGGGCAACTAAAAAATCATTGCGATTGAAGAAAAAGGTTTGATGGATTTCATTGATATTGATAATTTTACTATTTAATTATTGAATTAAAAATAAAGGCAAGTATAATTATCAAGATTTATGAATTTTTTGAAAGGAATCGCTAATTAACAGTTTTAACGACAGTATCAAAACGCTTTTTAAGTTTTATCGAAAGTTTTACTTAGATAACTCAGATACCATATAATAAGAATACATTTGAACTAAATTTCTTTTTTTTTAATATGCGCCCGTGAAATAGATGTAGTAAAAATATTACTTTATTAGCAAATTGCCACAATTAAATCAATTTTTCTTCTAATTGGGCCTAATATATCATTCCAATCAACTTTGATAAAGTTGACTGGAATCCCAAGTTTAAAATATTAAAAAGTATAAAAGTAGATTTTGGAGAACGGAGAATTATCCTACAACTATACAGATATGAGAAAAATTTAGTTGAACAAGACGAATCACAGGCCAAAGACATAAAAAAATGTAAGAGAAGAATATCACCTTCTTTGTTCAACTTGTATATCGAATTGGCTATGAAAGAATATACGAAACAAGCAGGCATTGGGATAAAGATGGTTGGTGAATAATACCATTTAAACTCCAGATAATATTGACTTAATCGGTAATAAAATGTAAGAATTATAAAACTCTTTCCACAGTATGAACGTGAATTTAATGAATAGAGATGTGATATGACAATGAACAGAAGAAAAACAAAAATTATTAATGTATAAAAAAGGATTTAAAATAAAATGAAGCAAACAATGATATTATTAAGTAAATCTATGTGTAAAGAGGAAGAGGGGTTTTTTCGGCAGATACAAAAAACTAACCTATCAATTGCTACTAAATTTTTATCCATGTTTCTTGGCATAACTGAGAAGGTTTTTTGACATATTTCATCTCGAAAAAAAAATAAATGTAGTAATGAAGGTTTGCCGTTTGAAGCAAAAACTTTAATGAATTGAATTAATGATTTGTGAATAGGGTTTGAAGCGAACGATTCGAAACAATCGCATGAATAATATTATATAACAATAGAATTAAATTTATATTAAATAAAGTTAATCTATACCATTATATAAAGAGCAAGATAGTTTTTGTTTAGTCGGGATAAACAATAAAACTACCCGATCTTTCGCAACTAAATTTTTATACATATTTCTTGGCACAGCTGAAAATGTTTTTGGATATATTTCATGTCAAGAAATATCTAAAAAACAAATATTTATATAAATATATATATATATATAATGTAGGAATGGAGATTTGCCGGTTAAAGTACAAACTTTAATGAGTTGTGAACTGTGAGTGTCTATCATTGTGTAAGCTGGGTTTGAAGTGATTGATTATGAACATCTAAAAATCAATTTCCTGATTTTTTTAAATTTCATTCCAAGTTTCAAGAGCTTACCGACCGGGTCGATCTGGTGGAGAACTCGTCATCGCAAATCAGCTGATTAAGAATCGAGAGTTTTAAGGCTCAAATCCTAGTAAAAACAGTTACTTTTGTACGGATTTGAATACTAGATCGTGAATACCGGTGTACTTTGCCGGTTGGGTTCAACTAACTACAAATCTCAGGAATGGTTGACCTGAGACTGTACAAGACTGCACTGCATTTACATTCATACATATCATTCTTATTCATCCTCTGAAGTAATATCTTAATGGCGGTTCCGGAGGCTAAACAGAAAAAAAAGAAAACAGAGTTTCAAGTGTTAAAATTGATTTTTGAATTTATTTTGAAACCCTGTTTTTATTTAATTTTTCTGCAAAATGAAGAAATCAATTTGATTTTTGGTTAGTGTAATCTTCATTTCAATAAACCAACTTCAAGATTTTTTAAATTCGACCTTGAAAGGTGATGAAAGGTAAAAATGATTGAAAATTTTCCCAGTCCCAACTATAATAAATTCGATATTCAGTAGATTTGGGCTTCCAGATACTCTTCAGATAAATATTTAAAAACCATTTTGGGTTTCTTCTTAATTCCGATTTTTTTAAGGGATGCGAAGATATTCGGAGCTGTGGCTCGACCACCACAGCCACTGCCATTGTTACTGTGATTTTGATTAGCTGCACCTGCCTCCTGTTACTTAACTAATAAACTTAAATAAAAAGATTGATAGAAAAAAAACCTGTAATAGAAAAAAACTTTTATGGCACATCCTTGCTTTTCCCTTCCCTTGAAAAGAATTTTTTTGTTAAATAATTTTATTCTAATTTTATATACTGATTTATCTCTAAAATATATCTGAAAAAGATAAGTTGCAATATCAAGTTTTAAGAAAGAATAAACTTTATTTTTTCCTAATAAGCTTTTTAAATGTTTTCAATAAATAATAAGTAAATTACCGAGTACACGCTTTTATATATGAAATTTCGATTTTTTCCTGCAGCTGTAAATTAAATTTAAAAACTTCATTTTATGGAGTATCGGTCATGTTTTTGCACGACTGCCCAAAAAGGAGTGTAATGTATTTAGGGTGTACACATGAATTTATGCATGTTTGTTTCACCGTAGCAACACAACAGCTGAAACGATTTAGATATATGACCCCGCGTTGGAATCCTTTGGGAGGAATCCTCCCGTTACCGGGAGTGTCATAAGCTCTTATATATATATATATATATATATATATATATATATATATGTAGGATCGTGTATATATAGTAGCGGAGATTTGCCTGTTGATGCACAGACTTTAATGAACTGAATTAATTAACTGCTACCTGTGAGCCTCTATCACTCTGTGAGCTGGGCTTAAACTGAATGATTCAAATCAATCGAATGAATAATATTACAAAAATAATAGAATTTAAGTAAAATGAAATAATGTTAAATTTTTTTTTTTAATTTCTGTTTAACAATGATGTGCTTTCCGTAGGGATTAAGTGTGAGGCTAGAGTGGTGAGGTGATGCGAGCACCTCGTGCAAGGCTAGACCAATCATCATCATCAACTTGTAACAAACGGGGTACCCCTGGGGCGCTATTTTGGAGGTCCTCTTTTATTATTTCTGAAAACAATCGTCCTATTTTCAAAATTCAAACAGGGTATTTGTTAGTAGGTTGAAGGCTAACTTTTGCATGCATCAGGTTCACTCTCTATCTAACAGATCACGGGTATTCGAAAATGTTGTAACTTCGCAACCGATCTTCCAATTTTCAAAATTTCAAACGGGATATTTACTAGTATAATACAAAATCATGATGGAAAGAAACCAGAACAAAAATTAACTCAAATACTTAGAAACGGATCTTATTTACACGATTGCCCAAAAAGGAGTGTAATGTATTTAGGGTGTAGGTATGTACGTGTTCGACCGTAGCAGCTCAACGACTGAATCGATTTATATGAATGACCTTGAGTTGGAATCATTATATTACCGGGAGTCTCTTATATATATATATATATATATATAGGGTGTTTATAAAATGATGGGCTGGCTATACTTTTTCGGATTCTACTTGTAAAACTAAACAAAAAATTCCCTTAGGAAAAATGGAAAAATGGAAATTTCTCTTTCGTTCTCTCCCTGTCAGCCATTCTGTTATTTCTATATAATAATTTATATCTCAAGTTCGGATAGACGAATCAAATTAATATTTTATAAGCGTCTTAGTAATAAAATTTTTAATTTAGCAAAAAATCAGAACTTAAATACTTTCACAAATTAAAAAAATGGCGACATGTTTATTTTTCAATCTGTTATATCTCCATAAATATTAGTTTCATCAAACTTTATATTATACTAAAATATTAAGCCTTTTATTTTGAACAAAATGACATTTTATTTTTGGAAATCGGTTAACAAATAGTCGAGTTATGGTAGAAACTTTATGTTGCAATTTTCTGTCATAATTATTAGGTTTATTGTTGTGAGAAAATTATTATTTAATTTGATACTAATTTACAATACTAGAAATAACAATAAATAAAAACAATTAATATCTCATTGAATTGAACGTGAAATAGAGGACATGAAAACAGACACATAATACATCAATTTTCCGTCATAACTCGACTATTTGTTAACCGGTTTTCAAAAATAAAATGTCATTTTGGTCAAAATAAAAGGCATAATATTTTAGTATAATATAATTTTGATAATTTTTGATAAGTAATGTTTATGGAGATATAACGGATTTAAAAATAAACATGGCCGCTATTCTTTAATTTGCGAAGGTATTTAAATCCTGATATTTTGCTAATTTTAAAACTTTATTACCAAGGCGCTTTCCAAATATTAATGTGATTCGTCTATTCGAACTTTGAGCTATAAATTCTATAAAAATTAAAAAATGGCGGACAGGGGTGAACGAAGGAGAAATTGCCAATTTTCCTTAGGATATTTTTTGTTTAGTTTTACAAGTAGAATTCGAAAAAGTATACCCAATAAATCAATTTTCTAAATTTAAATCATTTTTCTAGATTTAAGTTTCTAAATCAATTTAGAAACACACAGCCAAAATTTTGCTATGTACAAGATTGTTATCCGCATGCTCTGTAAATATCCTATATTAGAAATTATCCTTTGTTAAAGAACAATGTTCTTTTTAGCAATCGTGTTTGTAAATTATAAATATTTATCTCTTGTTTCAAAACTTCTATTTATTTTAGATATTTTAAAAATTATAGGTTTTGTATCAATTTGAATTTCTATTCAATTCTAACCGTGTCATAGAATCGTTGATTCGTTGATAAGACTAACAGTTTAAGTAATTTGCAAAGGTTTTATTTTTTTTAGAAACATTGCTTATTTTCATTCAGAAGAGTAATACGTAGACAATTATATACACTATTTAAATCGGAATAAGGGTGTACAGATCTGTGTTAACACATTTAATACATTCTATATACCTCTTTCTGTTCATTCTTAAAGAAGTAATAGATTTATAGTTTTATTTTACGATAAAAATCCAATAAATATTTTTTATGTAAATATTTAAAACTACATTAGCGTATAACTACGTCGCAGAGTTGTGTTTTTCCAAAAAAATATTGCCTAAAGAAAATAATATAATCGTAGAATAATCAAGTGGATAAAGATATGAATTTAAATTATTTGATTTTATGAAAACTTGCTACATATAAGAAAATTTATTACACAAAAATCAAATATTGGTAGTCTAGAGCTACTATATTCGATTATTTTACAGAATTAGTTTTTCACTGATTGCTTCGTGATAAAAAAATAAAATAAAAAAATACATGAAATTTGATAATTAAACATTTTTAAATGATTTGTCTATAAGCAGAGTAACTTACTTGAGTAAAGATGTCAGAAATGTGTGTATATATATATATATATATATATATATATATATAAACATACATTAAGATATACTTTATTGTTTGCTTTTAAGTACCAACTAAATTACAATTTCTGTTAAGAAAAAACAGAGATTGAAATAAGGAACATAGACGTAGGAAAAGTGACAGATTCAGACATTGATTTATGTATTTAGAGACTCGTGTTAGCGTGACATGCTTCGTGCAGTAGAACATTATACACAATAGCATCATCGTACCATCATACACGACGACGCGAGTATATGGCCGACCAAAGGTACTAGTTCTCTTTTGCTTCTATCTGACAAAAAGCGTTATTTCTTTCATTTCTTCCTTTTCTATCACTCTTCTATTCTTTCGTATATTTCAAAATCCTTCCTTTTTCAACACGTACTCATATAAGATATTTCCATCTCCTTTTTATTCTTATCCTTCAATTTTTTTTTTGTTTTGTCTTTTTGTTTTCTTTTCTTTTTTTACAACAATATTCGGTGCATGAAATAACAAAGCGATATGACGTCTCCAAAAAAAGAATAAAAGAAAATTATCTTTTCCTTGTGTAAAGAAAAGTTTTGTCTCATTTATATATATATATATATATATATATATATATATATTTTAATATGTTTGCGTGTGTCTGTATACGAACATACTTGCACACATACACATTAGCATTTTTATTTTAAATACAATTTTATAACTTATCATTACATTAAAAAATCTGATTTTTTACAATTATGCCTTATAAAACGTAATACAACAGCTTTAATATATAATTACCTATAAAAATGATTATTAATTTAATTAAGAATAGCTTTATACAAAATTATTAAGTTTATGTTAAATATTATTTCGATTTTTATGTTGTTTTGTTTGGCTCGCTTTTTGATTTTCTTAATAATTTTCTCGGTTAATTATTTTTAAGATGGAAATATTCAAAAACTCTTACATATGAACTATTTCATATATTTTAGAACTCCAAATAGAGTATATAACATATTAAACTTCAATTTTTTAGCCAGTTCAAACGTCACTATTAAAATTAACGCAATCATGTTAGTATTTTATCAACTATAATTACGTATCTTTACTATTTTTAGAGTACAAAAATACTCTTACAAACTTATCTAATGGTAATTTTCGAACTTTCTGATAAATAACAGTAATTCAGAACCTAAATATCAAATTGAGAACCGTCATTTTTTAGCTGATGTAAAAAAATATTTCTTCTACTTCCATAAAACAGCTATTAATAAAAATGTAGAAATAAATCTGAGAATTTTACTAATAGGAAAATAGTAAAAACAATATAATACTAATGAAAATTTTTCCTCAAAAGACTACTTTTAGAAAGGAAAAAAAATAATAGCAAAAGGAAAGATTCATGGATAACTATAAAAATTATAAAATGTAGGTTTTTCTTTCGTTTATCTGCAATATAAACCAAAGACAAAACCTTATTTGTATGTATCATAAGTTTTTTTTTATTTTAGTGTTTGGATTTATTTAATTATCCAGTTTGATTTATTTAATTTCAAGGCAAAGATAAAATCAAATAGATTATTTTAAATTGAACCAAGTCACTTATCTTTATAATCTCTTAAAACCACGTATAATTGGGTAAAGCCTTAATCGCTTAAAACCGGATTGAATTGAATATAACTAGTTAAATTAAATTATAATGCACATAAACACTTAAAACATGAAAATGACTGTTATAAAAACCGTGAAAATCATAACAAAATTTCAAAACAACAGTAGTAGTTTGTAACATGATATTGAAAGAAAAACGCTAACACAATACTACAGTATAAGAACAACTCAAAAAGACAAAAAAAAATTAAAATAAATTTAACAATTAATAAGACGTGAAATAAACAAAATACACTCCTTTATTTTACATATGTTTGATTGTTTTTGTTGTTTCGTAGGTGTTGGTTGTTGATTTTAAAAATATTTCTTATAAATATTTTTTTTTTATTTTAATATATTTTATTTCTCGTAATCCATCCTGAAGAAACTTCATCAAAACTATCAAAATCCATTGTAAAGGGCTCGCAGTTATTAAGAACATATCCTTATTAAAGACATTCGTTATTATCTGAAAAGAAATACAAAACATATATAAAATAGAACATCAATAAGTAGTCATCCTGACATGAAACATGCATATTAAAATTGTAATCGCTCTAAAAACCATTTTTTCTTAAAAACTTAATAATTCTTCTCTCTTTTACTTTTGTAAGAAAAATCGATCACCGGTTATTTTAGTCTCATTTTAAGGTCTCTGTATAACGTGCATTCTTTTATTATATGTTTCACTGTGACGTATGAGTCACAGCTTCCACGTATTGGTTTCTGTTCTCCCGCTAACATGCATGACAAAGTGAGTCTAATATGATCAACTCGAGTCTTGCAATGGCAACTTCTTCTCAACGCGTCAGTTTTAATGGAAGATGGGGTATTGCATTAAGCTTCGTTTTACTTGTACCCCATTTCCTTATTTATTCTTTCTTATGGCCTGCATGACGTAGTTTTTAAAGTCATTTAGTCTAACTAAAGTAATATCGACTTCCATGCTGTTCGCCGTTTGTTCGGCTGCTCTATCAACTGCTTCATTCCTTGAAATACCGACGTGGCCAGGTGTCCCGTATGAAGTTGATGCATTGTTTCCTGCTGTCTTTGAGATTCCTAATTGCTGTTAAGACATCTTGAACTAGTACATAATGTGAGAACCTGTTCCTTAAGGCAGTGACTGCACTTAAGGAATCTCAACAAAGAAGCACTCTCTCTTCGCTATAATGTAAAACAAAACGAAGACCTTACTGAATAGCTTACTGAGTGTAACTTCACCGAGTAGACACTGGCTATTTTAGATAGACTCAAAAATGGAATTCGGCATGTACTACTATAGAGCTTTCGATGCAGATCTCGGTCTTTGACCCATCTGTGAATATATGGGTGTAGTTTTTATATCCGGATATCAATCGTCGAAAAGCATTTTGAATATAAACCTCCGGTACTTTCTGTTCTATGTCATTTTTTAAGTCGACATGACCCTACCGCCGATAACATTAGCATATGGTGGGGCTTTTTTTTGAAGGCTTATAGGACTTCTGGTAAATCAGTACCATGGTTTCCACAGATTTTCAATTTTCTTATCCCGGCATGTCAGGAAAAGGTAGGTCTTTTCGATTCTGTTCAACCAAATCATGTTTACAAAAGAAATCGAGTTTACATGTCTTGGGAAAGCAAAGACATGAGATGCGTATAGTAATATAATTTTCCTTTTGTAATTCAGCTGCATAACTCTGGCTTCTCTGACAAAATACTGTCAATTGAGCTTGTGTGGAAGACTCTTAAACCAAGACTGATTCCTGTATTATGGATTGGTTCTAACTTCTTTAGGCGAGACTTTTTGGTAGAGTTAAATGCTATTAATCCGTAATCTACTTTAGATTCGACTAATGCTTTGTGAAGTCACAAAAATACTTCTTTATCAGAGTCCCAATTCAAGTTTGACAGAGACCTGATAACATTTAGGGCTTTCTGACACTTCGTTACTAATTCCATTATCTACGTTTTCCATGAAAGCTATCTGTCCAAAAAGAGACCTAAGAAACAAACTCTTTCCTTGTATTCAATAATACTATTTTCCATTGTCAAAACTGGGCTTCTGTAAACCAATCTTTTCCTAATTAAATACTCACAGCATGTTTATCCAACTGAGAACCTGAATCCACTCATGTTTGCTAATTCGATGAGCTTCTTTCTTTGTTTGCTTAGTCTCCGGAACCACCGTAAAGTATTACTTCAGAAGATATGTATGAAGGAAAATATAGTGCAGTTTTGTACAGTCTGATCGACCATTCCTGAAATGTGTGGTTAACTGAAAACCAACTTCCAAAGAACACCGGTATCCACGATCTAATATTCAAATCTGTACAAACGTAACTGCCTTACTTCGATGAGCTTGTTAATAGCCGTCTGTAGGTTGTATTTAACTATTACAGTTTGACTGCTGATGTAGAAAATCTCAAGGTTATCCACATATAAACTTCTTTCAATGTCGAATGGTGTTGCAGTAATAAGCTTCTTCACTGCAACTGTGAACAAGGTTCCGCTAAGCGGTGATCCTTGAGATACACAATTTTCCAACTTCCTGAGCGGAGAATATTGGTTCGCAATTCTAACGCAAAAGAACCTTTTCACCAGATAAGTTTTAATGATACCTGGTAGTCTTCCCCTTATTCCCCAATCGTTTAACTGTTTTAAGATGCCATATTTCCAAGTCATATCAAAAGCTTTTTGTAAATCAAAGAAGACAGTACCGAAGTATTTATTAGTCAAGAAACTGTTTAGTATTGCATTTTCAATATTAATCATTTTGTTTGTGGTAGAATGAAACTTTCTGTACCCCTCTGATGGGATGAAATCCATTCTTCTTTTTCAAACACCCAAATGAATCGATAATTTATTATACGCTTTATAACTTTGTACAACTAAGTGAAATGGGACTGTAACTCCGTGCATCCAAGAGATTTTTCGCTTTTTTAGAAAGAAGCTATAATAATTTTTTTCCATAATCGTGGATATATAGCAGACATTTTGTGAAAGAACTCTTATATTTTTTCCTTGCAGTAACATCTAGCATTCTGGTCATTTCGTATCGGATGTTTTCTGGACCAACGGCAGTGTTCGTTGTTTTACTCAGAGTGTAATTAGAATTTTCTTGAGTGAAACCTTCATTATGATATAAATAATCCTGAGTATAAAATGTTATATAATTTTCAGTTGTAGCTTTGTGCTTTCTAAAATCATCGCCATAATTTTTTGTCGCATTGACAGCATCATAGTGACTCGCAAATTTATCAGCTATGTCCAAAGGTGAGTCAAGAAGCTCTTCTCCATCCTTAATAAGGTAACGTGGTGGTCGGATGATCGACCGGATAAATATCATACTTTTATGGCAATACTCCATTTTTAAATATTATAAAATTTTCTTGCGTTGGGCTTTTCTTAAAAATGTTAAAACCCCTTTTCTTCTTCTTGATAGCTTCACGCACAGCATCAGATCATCAGGAAACAGAGGTTCGTCATTCCTAAGGTTTGAGAGATGTGCCTTGATGCTGCAGCAGCAATGACATTTGTCACATGATCAACATACCTGTTGATGTCTCCAATTAAGTTTTGAATATCTATATCTTTAGTGAAGTTAATTCAGTCAGTTTTGCTAGGAACCCATCCTTATGTGTGAGATATAATTTGACGGGTGTAATGACACCACAATTAGAAATTGATCAATTCCACGTAACTCTACTTCAATTTTTCAATCCAATTTATCCTTTATGCGGTGCTGTCAAAAGGTTAATTCAATGCAGGATGACGAATCATCCCTCGCGTTAAAGAAGGTTTTGTGCGAGTATTTATTAATACTTGATCTGAATTCGTAAGGAAGCCTTCAACTGATCAGATCCCTGAACGGGGTTATGAAAATTGAAATCCCTCACAAAGATGACAGAAGTAGACAATTTCCTATTAAATTATGCAAATCTTACATTTTTATGCTAATCTTAATTATTATTATTTTTTTTATTTTTTATTTTTTGAGGTTTTTAGGGGCATCGACTACTTTGGTCATTAGCCCCATCCCACTTCAAAAAAAAGAAAAAAAAAAGGTTCTTTAATTCATATTTCCATGAAGAAAATAAGTGTTCAAAATTTCAATCTTCTAATTTAAAATCCAACAAATTACCGCCTAGGCTTTCCTTACGGCCATCCTTTCTTACGTTTTTCCATTCTGCGAACGGCCTCAACTTCCGACGACAGAGTGTCTGAGGCTTCGGACATGGCATCGTCTTCTCTTTCTGACGCCAATGACGTTCGCCGGCTTACATCAGGTGATGAAAGCTTCAATGGTGCTGTGAGCATCGTTGCAATTGAGTCTAAACTTGCAACCGATGCACTTTCGGCGGCTGATGAACTTGATTCAATGTCTAAGGCTGTGCTTGGGCCGGCTGATACAGATGCTCTCGCCACAGTTGTTCTCTGAGCTTTTGGGGCCTCTGTAGGTACAGTTTTAATATCGTCTGTGTCTGGTGCTTTTTCGATAGTTACTTGCACCTCCATTTTGGTTGACGCAGATTTTTCCTGTACTCTTGTCACAGTATCCTTAGCTATATGACTCGCCGTCGGGGTGATCTTTAGATCTTTGTCGGATAAATCAAGATTTTTCTTCATTACGTCTATTGCTGGAGTTATAATCGAAGATTTTGCCGGTTTTTTAAACTGCGCTGGTACCGGGTCTTCTGTCGGCGACGTCAGTCCGGGAATGAGCCTTCTCATGTTTACTTTGTTGTATCTGATGAGTCGACTCGATCTTGGAATCAATGATTCTTTCTATCATTGTCGCGAGACTTGGTGCCATCGTATTAAGCAACTGCTCCACGTTGGTTTTAGGTGTGGGGGGAGCAGCAGCTGCATCTGCGTATGTAGTCGATGGTCTAGGTGTACGTAGGTTTACAATCTTCTTCGCTTCAGGGTAGCTGACTTTTTGAAGCGTTTTAACCTCCTGAATGGCTGTTTCTGATTTGTATACTGGGCAGTTCCTGGATCGACAGTTATGGTGCCCTTTACAATTAATGCAGACTGGAGGGTCTTTACATGGATCACCCTCATGTATCTTCATTCCGCACATACAAATTTCCTGCGCTTCACATCTAGCTGCAGTGTGTCCGAAACGTTGACACCTAAAACATCTCATCGGCTGCGGAATAAATGCCCGTACATCAAGCCGATGGATGCCAGCTCGTACCTTTTCAGGAAGATTTGGCCTATTGAATGTCAAAACATGAGAGGCCGAAGGAAGAATCTCACCATTTCGTCTCATAGAAAGTCTGTGACAATGTGTCACTCCCTGACTAGACATTTCCTGCACTATTTCTTCTTCAGTACAGTTAAGAAGATCACGGCAAACAACAACTCCTCTAGATGAATTAAGTGTACTATGCGGTTGGACAGTAACCGCAAATTCACCGATCTTCTTCAACGCCTGGACTTTCTGGCTTTGCATGTCGTTTATAGTTTCGACATGTAATCCGTTAAAAGTCTTACGGATTTCCTTGACAGGACCACCAGCACAATTTGTAATCTCTCTAGCAATTAAGAATGGACTTATCTTTTGGAAGTTACCATTCTCTTTTGTAATGACCAAAAATCTTGGTTTGGGAACGTTATTTCCAAACAAAGCTTTTCTTAATTCTTTACTGATTTTATCAGCATCTTTTCTAATCTTATCACTCTCCTTACTTTTTTCCTCTTCGCTTGTGGCGAATCGGCGGTTTCTAAACGAGGGTGTTTACGTGCACCCTCTGCCACGTTAGTTTGTTCAGGAAAATTCATGAACATTGATCCCTTCTGTAGCAAGGCTAGCCGCCGGGGTACACCCCCACTCCAGGGCTACTAACCTTGGAGGTCCGATCCGGTACTCCGGTGGAACCGGCATATGTCCTGGCAGAGAGCGGATGCGCAGTCTCTGCACTGACTCCAGGCTCCTACTCACCGAAGCTTTCAGAGCTCCCATGCACCGACATACATGGGCACCATTGCTACATGCTTGCCATCGCAGGGGGCATGTGAACAACGGAAGGGTCTCCGTTACACCTGCAATAACATTGACCCTGGCCGCCACATCGCCAGCTCTAAGAGTGGTATGAATCCATTTCCAAAATCGTTTGTTATTCCATTTCCTGCAGGTAGCCAAAAATCCAGTCCGTTTAGTGACCTGAAGTTGGAACCAGGTCAATCTTAACAAAGCATAACCGAGGAATTTACTCGGAACCCCGTTAGCCAGCTATATGTGATGTACAAAGGTACAGCTGTTGCCGCCCTGGACGTGGAACGTAGATGTTGTGTTCCGGACGTGGGGATTATCTACCTCAGGGCCTTATCTACCTTATTATATATTATTATTAATAATAAATATAATAATAATAATAATAATTATTATTATTATTATTGTTATTATTATTTTATTATTATTAATGTCCCTTGTTTTACTTCTTAGTTAATGATACTTCTTAGTTAAGTATCATTTCCAACAATTATTTTAACTGTTTTGTTTTTCTTGTATACTTTTACTGTTTCGGTAAGTTGGATTTTTTAGTTGGTTTAGTCACTTAATTCTTTTGTTTGTTTCTACTGCTTTCGATTATCATATTTGGTTTGTATATATTTTTTCTTCTTCTATTGTTGTCTTTGATGTTTTTTTTGTAGCATTGCTTGTTTTTATTAATTAATTACTTTTTGCTTTAAATTATTTTCAACTAATATTGTTTTGCTTATTTTTTCCGTAGGGCGAGGAAAAAGCCCTTCCAGCCGCCGCCAAGCCCGCTCTGACGGCAGTGCGGGAATCTCACCCGCTAAAAAACCTCCCTCTCCAGTCACGCTGGGGAGGGAACTAATCTCTATGGTATGTACTCAGCCCTCGCGTGATCACTCGGCCTCTCTGCCATCCAATTCAGAACGACCCCGTGGCCCCCCTGGAGGCGATTGACGAACGGTGACTTCACCATGCTTCGCCATCCATGTTCTCCATGCGTCCAATTTCAATCAAAATGAGATTTTGCTTATTTAAATTTGTTTATTGTTACAAGTTTTTTTTTGTTTTTTTTTTTATTGGTTTTTTATTTTTGTGTAGAAATAGTTTTAGTGTAAATATATCACGAAGTGATATTTACGAAACTTATAATCACAATTTTTTTTTTTTAATTTCTCTTAAATGGGGATAATTCGAAGCGGACTTATCAGTACTATTAAATTATTTACCAATTACCACCATACTTTCCAAAAAATCTTATTCGTTTAATTTTCTTATTACTTGATTGGTACTACACTTTCAAATTCTTCTTAAACTCCTATATTGCTTTTTCTATATAAAATGAAAAGACAGAAATGGACAGACTACAACCTTTTCTTGTCCTTTGTGAATTTTTATCTTCTATTTCTTTTTCTTTATTTTTTCTTTATCTTTTATCTTCTATTCTTATCAGTGCTTCATTCTTACATAAACCTTGCATGCAGCTTTATAGAAGTCTTTCTATGTTAATATTGAAGTCCTTCTATGTTAATTTTTTTTTTCAATTCTAAACTTTTTTTTTTTATTTAAAATTATTTTTAATATTTAATTTTTTTTTAAATAGAATAAATTTTCATTTTTCTTTTATGCACATAAATAACTTTTTTCCTCTTTTAATTTCATTTCGTTTTCAGCCAATTCTATTTTAAACTCATTTTTTAAATAGTTGATATTAGATACTTTTATTTTAAAAGTTTAAATATCCTAAATACCCATAGACACTAAAAAATAAAAAATAGTTATTCATATGAATTTAAAAAGTTAATATAAAAAGCATAATGTGTTGTTGTTTTGTTTATTTTCTAATATTCGTATTTTTGGTTATTTTTATTTGTTTTGACAGTTGTGATTAATTTGGTTGAATTTTTTCAGGTTTATTTATTTTTTCTCTATTTAATGTTTACATAGATTGTTATGAGTATTTCGTTTGTTGTTTAAGTGATTATTTTTTTTTTGATTACTTCGTTGTGATGGATAATTTCGTTGTTTAGTTTGTTTTAATTTTTTTTTTGATTTTGTTCTATCCTCTTTGTTTCTTCTTTTCATTAGTTTGTTTGTGTTAGTAATGGTTGTTTGTTTGTTGTGATTATTATTTTCTTGCTTTATTTTTCATTGTTTATGGTTTTTGTCATTATTTCTATTTTTTTATTTATTTTTATTTTAAAATGTTATTCTGTTGGTGTTTTTGATTTATTTAATTAATTTTAGTTATTTAGGTAGTTTTGAATATATTTGCTCAATTTTTTGTACTTCGTTGTTTTAATTATTTTAGTATTCTGTACTATTTTTATTGTTATTAATATTTATCTTTATGTAATTTTCTTCTTTATCCTGTGTTGATGTTTTTAATGTATTTAATTTTTTTATTATTTTGGTAATATTCATTTTTCTGTTCTTTTGACGATTGTTTTATTTTTATCATTGTTTCTTGACATCTTTGTTTTGATTGTATAAATTTATAAGTTTTTAACATTTATAGGCAGCAGGAAAATATTACAAAGTTTAAAAAAAGACTTCTTAACTTATTCATCTGAAAGTTGATTTCAAAATTAAATCGGCCCGAAAACAAAATGAAGTTAAAAGAGGACGTTTAAGAATTTAAAAAGAAAAATATAACTTATTTTAATTATAAAATAAAACCTAACAAAATAATAATGCAACATAGTATTAAAATGTTTTAAATTATTCATAATTGTAAATATAAAAAGGTTTAGAAGTTAAAGAAATTTTTATTAAAATAAAAGGAAAGAAGACTTACATAAAGCTGTACAAGATTCAAGTAGCACTGATAAAAATAAAATATGAAGAAAGGCAGATTCTGATTTACAAAAGACTGGACAAGGCGTAGTCTGTCCTCGTGGCTTTTCATTTTGTATATTGAAGAAGCAATGTAGGGATTGAAGAACACATTTGAGAATGAAGTACTACTGAATAGAAATGAATAATAGGTTTTGCAAAATATGAACGTAGTTTAAAAAAATTCTACATCGAATTTATCTCCATTTAAGAAGTAGAAGTATTTAAATATTCCTGTATTATCTACCTAATTTCCAGACTAAATTCGTAAGTTCAAAAAATAACGCTATTAATAGTTCTTTTACTGAATTTCAATTGTACACTATATAAGTATAACTTTTTTTTCAACTATATTATATAATTTATCAACCGATGTTCTGATATAATTATATTAAATACATCTAGATAAGATACAAAAAACGTATAAATATTTTATTTCGATGATTTATTTGAAACATTTCTGGTTTAATGTAAAAATAAAATCACTTGGACTCGCTAATAGAATATTATCTATTATGCAGAAATTATAAGAAAACATCTAAATAAAAAATAATTCAAATTGAATTCGATACCGAAGAATAAAACAGCAATACATTTAAGACAATGTTGGTGTGCTATGTCAACCACATATACCAGGTTTTATGAAGCAGCCTTTAAAAAAACTACAAAATTAAAGTTACCATTTAGCACCATTTTTTCACCTTCTCTGGATCTTAGGAGCAGATCAAAATAATTATCTCCAAAATCCATTGGTTCTTTCCAATAACAGTTATTTCTGCTCCACTGATGAAGTAAATCCAAGTCGATGGAATTTTTTCCAGATTCTTTTTTTATTTACTCAGATGAAATAGTCTGACTATTTTAATTATAATATGTAGTGAAATTCAGTGAAGAACTTTTTTATTAATGTGCTGTATTTGAAATTTTACGAATATGATGTACAAAAAAGATCTAGAAAACTAAATTATTGGGATGAACTTCTATTATTGTTAAATTGTTGTATGGTTTATAAATAAAACAGCTGATCTATATTATTTTCTTGTTGTATACAAATGCAGAAAACATTGATGAATGACTTCGAAATTTATTGTGTGTTAGAAGTTTAATGAAAGTTTACTTAGAAACCAGAAATTGGAGTGCAATCTACGTTAAAGAATGGCATATTAGATTCATTTAAAATGGTTGGGAATTTCATTTGTCACGTATAATAAAATTGGTGATTATTTTATTCACAATATAATTTTTTTTTAAACAACTTTTTCTTGGAAGGTTAATTGAACCCACTGGATTAGTCTAGTGATGAACTCTTCATCGCAAATCAGCTGATTTCGTAGTCCAGAATTCTAAGGTTCAGATTCTAACAAAGGCAGTTACTTTTATACGGATTTGAATACTAAATCGTGGATACCGTTGTTCTTTGGTGGTTGGGTTTCAGTTAACACATCTCAGGAACGGCCAACCTGAGACTATACAAGACCACACTTCATTTACATCCATACATATCATCCTCTGAAGTAATACCTTTCGGTGGTTTCGAAGGCTAAACAGAAAAGAAACAGAACAGAAGAGGATTAATTGACTGGTTTTGTGCTATTCTCGATTTCTTCCAAGCGTAGATAATCTAATAATTCCTATATCCCTTCCTCATTATCTATTTCCTACATTGTCAGTCATTTTTTTATTTATTCCAAACTTTTACTCCTCTGAAATTTATATCCTCTAAACCAGGAGTCGGCAACGCGACGCCCGCGGGTGCCACGGCGCTCTCGATGAGATTTTTATACGCCCTCACTATATCACACACCTACTAAGCCCAATAACCGTATCGGCGTCGGCCGTATATAAGACAATATAATCGCGCAAGCTCACTGTCAACAAACAGCAATCAAGGTCATACACTGACACGCTTACTATTAGCACGTACGAATATTCTCGCTTCTGATACATTTGGTAATATGTTACCGTATTCTCAGTGCTACGTATTTTGAGTGTTATTATTATTTACAGTGTGTTATTATTTACATGTTATTAGTAACCATATCACGCAAGATAATCACGCCTTTCACTATCAAATACGTATCGTAGTGGTTAAACGGATTTTATAAATAACCCATCATGAATAATTGTAAAAGAAAGAGAATTTATTGTTTTAATGTTGACTGGAAAGAACAACATTGTTTTATTGACTTTAAAGGCAAATGTATCTGCTCATTGTGTAATAATAGTGTAGCGCCCCCAATAACTTTTGAATTTAATTTGCACCCTTACTGACAAAAAGGTTGCCGACCTCTGGTCTACACATCTCTCTATCACAAAATTAACTAAACCTATATGCAGCCAAAATAAGATGTGATCAACATAATTTATGCCTTTAAAAGATTCTTTATAAAGATTCTCCTATCCGACGTATGATCTATCCATTTCGAATTTCATTTCAACTCATTTTCAAGATTCTTTTGTAACATCAAATTTTATTTTATAACATCTATTACTGTCATTCATCGTTTTCTTTTATACATTATTTTCTCACTTCACAATCATTTTGTAATTCTAAGGTATATATTTGAAAGAACCCGACTTTTTTTCCATATGATTACTTTTTTACTTTTCAAGCTAAAATTTGGCAAAGTAAACACATATGCTATTTACAATTTCTTCACTTTTTAATTCTATCAAAACATAGTTTATTACATCAGCGAATCTTATTCGTTTTAATAAAAACTACTGCTAAATATTGGTAATGCTAGGTGATTTTGTCCTTACAAAAATCACAAAAAATTGCTGGGTTTTTTGTCGCGAGTATCAATTTACTACCCAGTTTATCTGTAGTTTTCCTGACAGATAACTGGAGTACTCTCCTTTTTCTAGCGTAATGATGGATTCAATTGATCTTTTTCTTTTAATTCAGTGTTAATATATTAATAAATAAATCGTCTTAAAAACTGTTTGAATAACTCACGATCATAATATCTTAACTTTTTTTAATAAATACCATTAAAAAATTATTATTATTATTATCAGTGTAATAACAATCATAAAATGTGAGCGGTTCAATTTCAAACCCGATGAACTCCAAATTTTGGGGAAATTGAGTTATTGGAATCACTGTGATCTGCAAAATCAGGTGAATGAAATGAATGTAAATTTTAGATTCAAAACTTACAAAAATCCTATAATTTTTGCATGTAAAACATGCTTTAGTTTCAAATCTGACAATCTCCATGCTACTTTAAATTTCAAATACACCAATTTCCACACTGGCCAATCAGAAAGCATAATGGAGGTAACATGACAACCGTATGTTTACATTATTATGACGTGACGTGACGTCTTGAAGGTTCACTCATATTTTGGAAGGTTTTAGTATATTTTCAGAATTTGCTTTTTCTAATTACTTCATGAAGAGTAACAGAAACAGATTACAGTATTGTCCAGCATTTTTTTTTGTTGTATCAGAACCTGCCTTTCTTCACTTTCTGTTTTTATCAGTGCTGTTTGAATCTTGCACAGCTTTATGTAAATTTTCCTTCTTCCTACTTCAATATAAACTTCTATGTATACTTAAGCTTTTCATATTTAAATTTATTTTACAACATTTTGCATGAAACAAAGCGTTTTTGAGCATATGACCGAATAATTTTTTTATAATAATATTCTACTTCATTTCCCAAATTGTTATTGTTTAATTTTAAATTATCCATTTCAGATTTACGAATTAAAAAACTGTATGATATTTCTGTAGATTTCATTACTCACAGGAATAATAGTGACCACAGAAAAAACTTAAAGCTTTTAAAGTGAGAAATGGTGTTCTAAAAAATTTCAGAAAAGAGAATTTAATAAAAAAAGATTTCTGTGATGGATTGAGATATCTAGGCTAATTTGTTTATAACGAATTGCGTTTAAAATAAAATTACGGAAAGATATAAATTATAATTTATAAATCTCATAGGATGTGGTTTATAATTCGAGATTAAAATATTAGTGTCATACCAAAGGAGGAAATTATAAACTGCATCAAATTAGTCAAATGATTGATTACCCTCCTCTTCCTCAAAATAATACTGTCACTACTGTTTTAAACCACCATTATCCAAATATAGTGGTGTAATTAAACAGATCAGATCGATTTAGGTTATAATATTCAAATACCACATTTTTTTATTTATTATTTATCAGAAGGTTCTATGTTCTTTTTATTGACAAAATATGATGAGATTATGGTATATTTACTCGTAATTTTACCCTCCCCCATTGACATGCTTTGAAATTACGTACTAGCAGTTTTATTCAGGTTTATTAATATCACATGCTGATGCTAGGGAATTTCCTGAATTGAATTATATTTCGTACAAAATCGTAATGGAAATAGATTAAATACTTCCTTCGTTTGCTTCTGACTTAAGATATATTTTAATAAAAGTCAATGCAAGGTAGACCCAATGATTGTGTAAGTAGTCCAGTTATATCGAATGAAATGATCTGAAAGTAAAGTAATGTGGGTTATGTTCTCTTCCAATCAGTGCGTTTCATTCACTATTACACGTCATTATCATGATTTTTTTTTTTATAACCGTAAAAATTTTCTAGTTTTATGAAGTAATTAATTAACTATTAATATATAGTAATTTCATTAATAGGTAATAAATGATTATTAGTGAATAGTGATTATTAATGATTAGTAAGTGAATATATCGAAGTAAAAAAAATATATATATTAATTGTTTGTATCACTTGAACTCAAAAATTTTCTACGTTTATCTTCTTTTTTTTTATTGCAATATTTTTTGTTATTTTTTTGGCTAGGAAAGAAATTTTATTAAAGGGTTAGATGGAGAAAATAAGATTAAAATAAATAAAATTTTGAAACAATTTTCAGGAGACAATGCAAACGAATATGCTACTATCTTTTTATGTGAATCAGATAGAACTCAGATAGTATAGAAATCTGATAGTATTTCTAACTTTGAATACAACGTTGATTTATTGGAAATTAGGAAGTATGTTAACTGAAAAAAAAAAAAAAACAACCAGTAATAATCATAAATAAACAGCAACTTTTTAAAATATATTTGTTGTTTTATAAGATAGGCGAGTTATATTTTTTGTAGCCGGATGTTTTTACAGTTGTGTTTAATTCTAACATTTATTTTTAATTGGTATACTTTTTTAAATATTTAAAAGTTTTTTCTTAAATTCATTTCGTAAATCTTAAGCATACAGTTTAACCACTGAGGGTGGCAGAGTAAATGTTGAAATACCACAGATATTTTACTAGATGGATGTTTTCCTTTGCCCCTCAAATATTTTCTTCAGTGCTTTTCAGGCTAGTTGGTCACAATACACAACAGCTCCAACAATTACAGCAATTTAAATTTTGTTCACGTGATGCTACAACAATAGAAAATCTCACCACCAGCAATTACATGATTTTGTTCTTCGTATTGTCTCGTAAATATTTATTTATTACGTATAATTTATTTTCTCTTTAAATCTAAAAATCTTCACATAAAAAATAAATAATTTAATTTAAGTGATTATTAGATCATAAACGAATTGTCTAATATTTTACTTTAAGCACGCAATTAAGAGAAGCATAATTAATTTTAGGTTTATGATCTAACAACTTAGTATTATTTGTAAAAAAAGTAATACTAAAATGTGAATTAGTAACGAGAAAGCTTAAATGTTTGTTATATATTTAGACCGGTGTAATAAGTTAATAATAAGATATTTTCTTAGTAAGAAATATGTTTCAAAATTTTACTAGAAATACCCTTGCCATCCCGAATAAAGTGGAATGAGATAGGCAAAGCTAGTCACAAGCCAGGAGCGTGTAGACCAACCACAGGAATGAGCGTGACCTCCCAGCAGGGATATATATATATATATATATATATATATATATGTATGGGAGAGAACGAAGGGTGGCCTGTCGGGTGGGGTTCCGGGTACAGTGAGGATTCCGTGGGGGATATGTATGTTAGAAAGGTAGGAGGAGAAGTAGGAACCAGCCTGTGAATTCAGGGGAACTGGGGGATTGCGGAGCGGAACGTACTCTCACCCTACAAAGCTGACTGAAAGTATATCGGTTATCGATTCTGAGACCAAGCAATGTAGGCTTGCATGAGTAACCCACTCCGCCTCACTCTTGTCTTTACTCCTTACTTCTATCTCCCTCTTTTCGTATTGTCTCGCTCTTTTTCTCTCACCCTTTTTTTCCGCGGGTACGTTCATAAAGTACAGAGCACTTTTTTCTCTTTTATTTTTTTTGAATATATTTTTTCGTTATTTGTTTGAGACATCGAATGTGAATTCCTTTCAAATAATAGGAAAATATTTATTGCTTTCTACAAACCCCTCGTCTCTAACCAAACATCCATCGTTTGCTTTACTCCCCTATTTATATCACCTTTTATCCTCACGTGATCGGTTTAGTTTTTTTTAATATTTACTTTGGCATTTTATTTTGTTATTTTCTAAAAGATTACGTGAAACGTAAATACTCTTTAAAAAAATAATAATAATATTATAATAATGTACAGGTAAGAGAGTTTACGTTTATACTCCATAAAAACATTTTTTAAATTTTTTTTACAGTATAATAAAGTCAAAGTATTATTTTTAATTTTTTTTTTTACTATATAAATATTTTATATTATGTTCTTTTAATATTTGTTTGTTATCTTTTTTCAAATTTATTAAATGATATCTTGTAATATTTATTTTCATGAACTGGCTTCCTAAAATTTTTACTCAAATACATATTGATCAGAATAATGTAAATTAAACGTTTATAAATATATAAACATAAAAGTTTTGATTAGATGAATGATGTATTCATTAAGTTAACAAAGAAAAGCTGTAAATGTTTAACGAAATGTAGACATAATTTTTTGACAAAACGTCAAAAAGGATATAATTATAAATATAAATAAGTTACATACAACAATATGAAGAGCAATGAAAATTTGTTTTAAAAAAAGATGTTGATTGTTTTATTAAAGTAAAAACATTTAAAACAAATTTTAAAGAATTTAAGATATTAATTAAAAATATTAATTGGTAAAAAAGAATTTATTTCTTCTAAGATAATCTTGAGAATTAGAATCTCAGAATTCTAATCGACCATTCTAATTATATTCTTCCTTTCTTGTTATTTAGAATCACAGGATAATCTTTAGGTAGAATCGAAAAACTTTTCCCAACGCCGGGATCCTTTCGTTTTTTGTTACTAATAGAAATTGAGACTAATTCCAGACGATACTTATTCTTACGTTTTCTATACATACCCCATCGCTTTTTAGTATCTGTTTCAGGGATTACTATTTCAATTATTTTTATTTATTTTAAAAACTTCGGAGCCACTTCTGGAAAAAATAATTTTGTAAGAAATATTTACTGAGCCCAGCATTTGCGTAAAATAACCAGATAGCACGCAAAATTTGAAAAAAATTTCTGTACCAATATTTCTGTTTGTGATGATAATGGAGAATGCGAAAGTTTTTCGAATTTTAAAAATACTTACGAAATTGCTTTCAAAATTGAGCGAAGTCTCAATTTTCAAGCGCATTACTTGGGTTAATGAACAATTAAATATTTTACCGAGATTCTTTTCAAAATACTTTTCTATTATTTAAAGAGAAAAAATTGATTTTAAGTTATTTTTAATATAATATTGTTTAATATTAAATTAAAAATTAGTTTTCTACGGTTATCATCTTTGTTCAAGTTCATATTCTCTTCCTATAATTTTTATATGTGGTATAGCGTTTCTAATACATACCGTCGTTCCTTAGTCATCCAGTTGTATTTATTTTTACGTATACAATGAAGCAGTTTTTTGTTTTTATTTTGACTTATATTTTTTGGTGTATATCCTTAAATTTAAGCTTATACATATCTCTACACAGGCGCCCGCGTGCGTGTGTGTGTGTTTACACTATCTTTTGGTACATACAGATTTTGACATTCTTAATAACTTACTGACTATGTTTAGTCTGAAGTAATTTACTTATCTTAATAAAATAGCTATTAATTATAATTTTAGATTATGAATGACCACTGAAATCAATTTATAAAATATAAAAAAGTTCATACATAAAATCTTTATTATTAGTTAGTAGTTAAGTATCCACTTTTATGAAAAAATTTAATAATACAGTCTAGTCAGTTTAATAATACAGAAAAATTACGTTATTGTCTGTATTACAAACTGTATGATATCAAATTCACTTCTGTGTGCAAGTGATTTAGCGAGGGAAACAAGCTACCACATAAATATTGTTCTAGTACAAGTTACTTATTCTATGTAGGCTTTGATAAACAGCTGATAGTTGCAATGGTGAAGATTAAACTACCATTTCGATTGTCCATGTAATCTTGAATACATAATAATGTTAATTATTTTTTTAACTCAACACCTAGAGACTAAATTAACTGTAACTTAATCACCACACTAAGGTGACACTAGAAGTACATTCTCAGCTAAAAGTTAATGGATAATATGTGCAGTACCCTTCTCAACCTTGCTGTATAACTAAATATTCCTCCAAAACTAACCACAGCAGCTGAAATTTTATATACCCTGAAACTAATCTCACCCAGCAAACAGAATTTTCCAAAAATTATGAATTTTTGCTATTCCAAAATCAAGTTCAGTCAGAATTTTATAAGTGCTTTAAATGTAATATTCTGTAATAAAAAAATTGACCAAAGGAAATTATTATTTGCAACATGGTCAAGTATTTCTTATTGCCATTTGAAATCCTCAGCCCATTTATCACAAATTTAATATAGCAGTATAAAGTAAATAATAGGAATGAGAAGAGAATGTAAAATATTAAGCACGTGAAGGTATGTCTGAATAGCTAGGGTGGAAAATCAAATATTGTGATGATGTGCTACCTGATTTTTTTATTGTGAAAAAATTTAGCAATAACTTTTTCTGTTTTGTTCAAAGAGTATTCTTTATTTAAAAGTTTATTGCGTAAACTAAATTTATGTGGTCTAAAGTGCATAAAAATGAGTTTCTCTATTTTTATGTCAGTGCTTATATCATATAAGAATTTTACTTTTTATGTATTCAAAATAAATAAAATATTTGTTTTTCTTCTCGGTTGAGTTAATGTATATAAAGCATTGCATATAAAAAAAAGAGATTAATTAATCTGTTACTTTACACTTTTATCTCAGTCTTTCTTATTAATGTTATGTAATTAAAGCACCTGATATATATGTGGCATCTGTCACAATTTTTTTTTCTCTGAAAATGATTATATTCACTATGTGGCAAGTTGCTGTGGTAAAAATAAGAATATCATACTATAAAATCTGATTACCACATGAATTTCAATGGGCTTGGAAAGCTAAAATACAAAATTATCTTTAGTTTAGAAGAAAAGCCAATAGAAAACCACTTCATTCATTTTTTCAAAAAAAATAACCATTACTATTATTAAATTTAACTAACAAAAACTAAATACTAAAAAAATGTTATATTGATTATTTACAAATTATAATTTTAATATTTTTGAAAAAGGGGAAGTTCCGTCAGACTTCAAAAAAGTGTTATAGTCATGATACCAAAGAAAGCAGGGGCAGGTAAATGTGAAGAATACAGAACAATTAGTTTAACTAGTCATGCATCAAAAATCTTAACTAGAATTCTATACAGAAGAATTGAGAGGAGAGTGGAAGAAGTGTTTGGAGAAGACCAATTTGGTTTCAGTAAAAGTATAGGGACAAGGCAAGCAATTTTAGGCCCCAGATTAATAGTAGAAGAAAGATTAAAGAAAAACAAACCAACATACTTGCCGTTTATAGACCTAGAAAAGTCATACGACAACGTAGACTGGAATAAAATTTTCAACATTTTAAAAAAATTAGGGTTCAAATACAGAGATAGAAGAACAATTGCTAACATGTACAGGAACCAAACAGCAACAGTAATAATCGAAGAACACAAGAAAGAAGCCGTAATAAGAAAGGGAGTCCGACAAGAATGTTCCCTATCCCTGTTACTTTTTAATCTTTACATGGAACTAGCAGTTAATGATGTTAAAGAACAATTTAGATTCGGAGTAACAGTACAAGGTGAAAAGATAAAGATGCTACGTGTTGCTGATGATATAGTAATTCTAGCCGAGAGTAAAAAGGATTTAGAAGAAACAATGAATGGCATAGATGAAGTCCTACACAAGAACTATTGCATGAAAATAAACAAGAACAAAACGAAAGTAATGAAATGTATTAGAAATAACAAAGATGGACCAATGAATGTGAAAATAGGAGGAGAAATGATTATGGAGGTAGAAAAATTTTGTTATTTGGGAAGTAGAATAACTAAAGATGGATGAAGCAGGAGCGATATAAAATGCCGAATAGCACAAGCTAAACGAGCCTTCAGTAAGAAATATAAGTTGTTTACATCAAAAATTAATTTAAATGTCAGGAAAAGATTTTTGAAAGTATATGGTTGGAGTGTCGCTTTATATGGAAGTGAAGCTTGGACAATCGGAGTATCTGAGAAGAAAAGATTAGAAGCTTTTGAAATGTGGTGCTATAGGAGAATGTTAAAAATTAGATGGGTGGATAAAGTGACAAATGAAGAGGTATTGCGGCAAATAGATGAAAAAAGAAGCATTTGGAAAAATATAGTTAAAAGAAGAGACAGACTTATAGGCCACATACTAAGGCATCCTGGAATAGTCGCTTTAATATTGGAAGGACAGGTAGAAGGAAAAAATTGTGTAGGCCGGCCACGTTTGGAATATGTAAAACAAATTGTTAGGGATGTAGGATGTAGGGGGTATACTGAAATGAAACAACTAGCACTAGTTAGGGAATCTTGGAGAGCTGCATCAAACCAGTCAAATGACTGAAGACAAAAAAAAAATTTTAATAAAAATCATAAAATTTTTGGAGCCATTATATTTTAATCTAAGTTAAATTTTGTACATGTAAAACTGTATGGAGCAATTGTTATATTAGAAGATTGTAATGTAAGATTCAGAATTTGGTAAAAATTCTCTTGAAATATAAACTCAACTGTAATATTTTGTTTTCAAACGATTGTAAATACTGCTACCCAATCAATCATCATGAGAAATCTAAATTTTTATATTCATTTAAAACTTTGTTTATCTCAAATTTGACGAAAATTTTATCTTCTCAAATTATTGAAAATTTTACAATTTGATATTATTTATTATAATAAGAAAGAAAATTCACTTTCATTATTTTTTTGTTGTTCTTATTTCAAAGAATGATCCGTATAACTAAGATAAATCCAGTTACAAAGAACTTAACATTGGTGATTACAATGATTAATTTTGCCTATTATTGGTGAAAGAGTTTTTCTAATCAACTTATACAATTTTTGCCTTGATGGTGTGACATAACTCTTTTTAATTTGCAAAATCATTTTCTTTTTCATTTTATTATGATTCATAAAAAGAACTAACATTTTGTTCAGAAGTAACAACAGATTTTATATTATAAAAATAATCTGTTTTGTAAGCTTTTTTACATCAAAGTTCATTGAATATTTTACAGAAGAAAAAACAGAAAAAGTTAAAAAAAGTTAAACTAATATAAGTTAAGTTTTGGAGAAACCATTCAAACTTATTTAGATCTCTTATACAGTATATAAAAGTATTTTTATACTAACTTATTTATAAAGGTGCTTTTTAAAGAAATAAGAACAAATAAATAAAGTTATAAAGAGCTAATATAAAGGATGTTGCGTTTGATAGTAGGAGATTGCTTGAAGTGGAATGTGAAAGAAATAAGGAAGCAATTGAAGAATAACAGGGGAATAATAGGGAAAGGGAATTGAAGAAGATTCTGTCGTTGTATCGAAGATAATGTTTCTTTACATTCCAAATGGCCTGACTGTGTATAAATGGCTACCATTGACCTATACACCCAGAAAATCTATTCAAAAGAAAACGAATTAAAGGCGAGTTGTAACGAATAAAGGAAGTCGAGATCATTTGTTTAATATCAAACATTAAGATAATACCGAACATAGAATGGAAAAGGTATTGAACGATGTTATCTTCCTCTCTCTCACACATGCTTTTCTTTACTCGTTTTCTATTTTCCCACTTTGTTTCCTGTGACTCACCTCCCTTTTTGTTATTATATATTTCTCCTGATTTTCCTTTTTCATCCGTTGTACAAAAAGACCTAGATGTAAAGGTTGAACAAAGAAATATTATTACAAATGAACAAACTGCTTTGTTATTTTATTGTAGGTATGCAACAATAACAATAATAATATAAGCACAAATAATTTCATTCTTATTCAAATTCATAATTTCCTTTTAAATAAACGTAGATAATGCAAACAGACTATAATACTCTAATTTATGCAAAAGTTATAAAATAAATTCTAAACGGACATTATTTTTTTCAGTACTTAAAACACTGTTTATTTACAAAGTTACGTTTCTTCATTTCTCTGACAGAAATATAGGCAGGCTCTGCTATAAAACTGTCATATATAAATGCATATTGTGTATGTTAAATGTATGGTTTTTCTTTTAAATCTGTTAGTGATGAAGAAAGAAACAAAATATCTGTTGATAAGAAAAATAATTTAATTTTGTCATGAAATAAAATGTAGTTGATAAAGATTGATATCAATTTGTCATTTTCAACTGAATATAATAACATAAAAATATACTATCAGAAATAGACAGTAAACTCCCAAACACACGCTTTTATTTAAAATAAATAGAACAATTTTAGAAATAGTATGATCCTAAGTTGAAGTTGAATTACAGTTTAATGGCAGTTTATTAGAAATTTTATAAATTTTATTATTAATAATCTTCTCTATGAAATAGAGAAAATTGGGATCAATGAAGATATAAAATAACTTAAATATGGAAACAAAGAAAGAGGAATTAAAAGATAATAAATGATGTAAAAAGTTGATAAAAACATAAATAAAAATATTAAGCAGTGCACCTTTTGTGACAGTTTTAAAAAATATTTCCTAAAATCTTTAATTTTGGAAAATTATTTTGTAACAAAGTTTTTTACCTGAGATCACAAACCAGAAATATAATTAATGTTCTTGCCTCTGTTTCTTGAAATCTTTTCATCCAATTTTTATAAAACAATACCTAATAATTAAATTATGATTTGAATTGATCCCCTATCTGTTTAATTTTTTTTTTTTTTTTTGTATAATTACACCACTTTTCTGAATCCTCCACTTTTCAGAATTTTACAGCACAATAGAAAATCTGTAACACTATTTCCCAACAGAGTAGCAACAAAATTAATTCTTCCAAAAATTACCTTCATGCATCAGAAGCACATCTTTGCAATCACAAGTTCATAGACACAAATTTAATAAAGTTATTTACATTTAAAATTTGGAGATTGCTATGTTTGAAACTAAAGTAAGGAGACTGTTTACTTTGGAATTGAATCATGTCGAAAATGTAGGATATGAAACGGAAACATGAGGACATTATGAATTTTGATTCTGATACAAAAAATGATGGAAAAATGATGATCATAGGGAATATCATGCCAATAAATATTAAAAATAATAGTAATAATGAATGAAACAAAAATAGTCAGCCTCTAGGGAAGATGACACATTTAAATCTTAATAGATTTTGATTAATATCAAAATGAACAAAACATTTAAAGTTGATCCAGAAAGTCTATTATTCACATAAAAAACATGGAAATCTGACTGTCAGTAAATAAACTGTCACAGAACAAAAACCTAGCTGATAAGTATATCATATTGGTTTTATATTACCATCACAAAAATATTATTAAAGTCATAACTTTGATTTTAAAAAAAATTCAAATTCAAAATTTTATGGTTATAAAATTATAATATTTGTATAGCTAAAAATGTGTGGCTTGTAGGTCAAATTGATCGATTATTCATACCTTGATAACATTCACATTTAACATAAGACCAAAGAAAATCAAATATATATCAGATGGCAACTTATCAAAAATGTACAATGAGTTCATCAGTTAGTAACATCTGAATTGAATACTTTGCCACATAACGTAATATTTCACTTAGTATGTCGTTAAGACTTGAAAAAAGTACTAAATATGGAGAGAAATTTCATCAGTTTCTATAATATTTTCACAAATTGCTTCTTCTTTCTCAGAAACTTTAGAAACATCCTGGTAAAGCAGAACTTTCCCATAATGCTGCAACTCATCATTATTTTCCCAGTCCTCACCATAATGAGTCAGCAGCAATTTTGAAATATCAGAATTTTTGCATGATTGATATTATTTACATTACCAGAAAAAATAAAATTTGGTTAAATACCTGAAATATCAACTTTTTTTTAGTGAAGGTCGATAGATGTTACAATCACTTTCATAAAACTGTTTCCCATGCACAACAATTTGCTTTCTGTTACCCCCTCATCCTTTTTGAAATAATTCTTTTGGTTTGAGTAAATCAAAAATGCCAAGACTTGAAGGTTTTAATTTATTTTCTACCTCGGTACACCAATCAAAAAACTGAAAGTCTGAAGGTCTGAAGGTGTCCATTGTAGAATTTTACACGTACCTAAAATATTACATGTGATTAGGGATCACCTCTTTACATTTAACGCTTATTTCTATAAGACCAAAAATCCTGTCAGAAGGAATAAAAGATTGACCTCTGACTGGGAACACAATTTCTACTGATTCAATCATTACAGGAGCAGAAAGAAGCCACTTGCTGCATATACCATTCATAATTTGGTTTTTATTTTCGCTTTTACATGCATCATACATCAACCTAACTTTTCTATATGGAGACAAATCCAAACTGCTAAGGCAATGATACAGAACTGAAGCTACTTGATTGGATTTTTTTTTATTCATTTTCGGTCCAACAACATTTTATTGAAGTTGTTTATGATGTATCCTTTACTATTGAAAAAGTGGAGTTATTTATGGAATTATACTTGATGGCTATAATATATTATTTGGTAAGATATTTTCAGGAGGCAAATGTTTTTATGCAAAAAATAAAATAACAGTTCAGTATTATTATCTCTCAGATAATCAACAAAAGCTTTGGCTCCTACTTTACAAGTATGCCACACACTTTGTCATTAATAATAAAGTCCTTTCCTTGTGTTTTTCCTTTTTCAATTTTTTATTGAAGATATGTAGAACAGACATCACTTGAAGGATCACAATAGCCAAAATATAATTTACTTAAAAATATATTTCCAAAAAAGGAGCTTTTTACTTTGACATTATCTGCAGCTTGTTGGTCATACATTTTAAATAATTTGTTTAGATTTAATTCAGAAGGTAAACATTTCCTGATGCTAAAAAAATGACTAATGCAATTCTATGCTCTGGAGACATCATATGAACTTAATCACAAACTTTTGTTTACCTTTATACACCTTTTTTTTTCTATCACCCCTTCGTTTCTCACATGGAGCCACTTCCAATATGGCAAAGCTTCTCCTAATACAATCCATTTTTATGCATGTAATATGAAAAATGCTGAAAAATGTTTTTGACACACTGGTGTCATTTCATTGTGCTTTCATCTTAAATATTTTGAAAATATTTTGCTGTTTTTGAAATTCAAAGTAGCATGGATTAAATATTTCTTTCTAAAAAACACTGTTTTTATATTTTTCATTTACAGGCCTTCTTCGTACTGCTGGTTGCACAGAAATAAAGTGAAGAAGGAAGGAATAGCACAAGAAGGAATCTTGTGCTACTTTAGTGTTGTTATTTGCATAAAATTGTATATGGACAATCATTAAAATATTCATTCTAAGTTTTAAACATTGAAATGTCTTCATATTGAGATTACAGAACGGATATTCTAGAAGAGCTAGGACAGATTACCTGAATAAATATTAACAGTTCAATGTCTGATTTTAGAATGAAATAAGACACATTTTCTCTAGAGGCTGAATTAACAATATATTTTATAGAATTTAGCCAAGATAAATTGATTCTCATTTTATTACAAAAACATTGTGAGGTTATATATACTTCTTAACCTTGCTATATTTTGTTTCCATTCTTAAGGATGTAAAAGCTTTTTCCTGGCTCTACTTCCACTTTCTTTTTCCTGTTTAGCCTCCGGTAACTACCGTTTAGATAATTCTTCAGAGGATGAGTGAGGATGATATGTATGAGTGTAAATGAAGTGTAGTCTTGTACATTCTCAGTTCGACCATTCCTGAAATGTGTGGTTAATTGAAACCCAACCACCAAAGAACACCGGTATCCACGATCTAGTATTCAAATCTATTCCTGGCTCTACTAGGTGATACAATACTCACAGATGAACTTGCTGGTAGGTGATGTACATCCACAACTTCAACTTAGGAAAATATTCTAAAATCTTTCAAAATATGAGTAAACAGCACCACTTTACTTCAATACATCACATAGCAATTTAAACGTATGGCAGTCATGTTGCCTCCATTATGCATTCTGATTTGCCGCCAGTATGGAGATTGTTGTATTTGAAATTCAAAGCAGTATGGAGATTGTCAGATTTGAAACTAAAGTAGGTTTTCACATGAAAAAATTGTAGGAATTTTGAAAGTTTTGAATCAGCTACAATGTTCTTGTAAAAATCACAATAGATTACAGAATTTTTTGTAATGAGAATCAATTTACAGGCCAGTGTAACTGCAGTTTTAACATCAACATGATCTACAGTATAAAAGTATACCGTCAAATATTTAAAAAAATATTTGCTATTTCTTCAAAATTTTTGAGTGAAAATTAGGTAAATTTAAGGATTGGTATGTCTTGTGTTTACCATCAGAAATATTTCAATTATTTCAAGGTCATTATGATATATTTTGCCACAATATCCCAATTTGTCATCTAACTGATAACAAACATCAGTTACATTACACATTAACAGATAATTTAAAATTAGTCACAGTATTTCAATTAATATTAAATTTATGTAAACAACAGCTTATACTATAGTGAAAAATATTCACATAACCGAGGTATTCCCTAATTCTTTTCAGAAATGTTGTTGTAATCTTTATTATTTTTATTTCAGCAACAAAAAAACCGGAAAATTTTTGTTTTCTATCACAAATATGAAAATAAATTTTTAAAACAAATTTTTTTTATTTTAATATTTTTTGCATTGGTGAAAATTTATTACACTGCCCACTTAATGCCTTATATTTTCAAAAAATTTGTATTTACCCATTGCTTAAAACATCCAAAGAGCTTCGTTTAAAAATGTTACCGGTAAAATTCTTTTCTTTCTTTATTAACACAAAGATATTTCACCGCTTGTCAAATTCTATTGACATGGTAATTCATTCTTAATATTTAATAAATTATTAAATGATGTCAAATATGTACTCCACAACATTCTATGCCAAAATGCAGCCTTAAATCATGTCTGTTTCCTTGAAATAATACTAAATTAAAATCAGGGAAATGTTAAAAAATAGTTTTTTTCTTTTTATGGCCATAAATTATTATAATTACCTTTTTTCTGTATTATGCAAAGATAAAAAAAAAACTAATTAAAAGAAAGATAATTTTTTTAAGATAAAGTTATTCCTTGAAGGATAATTTACTGTTAAACTTAATATTTACATTTAATAAAATGTATATTTTTTACCCCTTCAATTCTGTTTCTTTGTTCCTATAATTGTCTATAACAAAATGTTTTATTCATAAAATAATGAAAACAAAAAAACACTAATTACTGTTATATTATGTATCATTACAATAAAAGAATAAACTTTAAAAAAATGTTATCCTACTTACTTTTTTCAGCTTTAATTGGTCCTTAATTTTTATACAAAAATACATTCAGGACTAGCTTATAAAACATTTAAAGACTGCTGCAGTATTAAAAATATTAAAGTAAATAATTAATACAACTACATTATTTCATTATTAATGCCTTTTAAGAGACATTTGCTAAATTTACGTACCTATCACAAGAGCTGTGATTGGTTGCAGCTGTTACTACAAGTACTAGTCGATTGATAGTTCTGCAGTGCAGTGCTGTCTATATCTTATACCTTATAGGTCTTATGCCTTTAAACTCACTTTTTTACTTCCTTTTTGTCTGGTTCGAGTAAAAATTGCTGTTTTTATATTCACCGTCATTTGGTATTTTTCTTCCATTATTTTCCAGTCAGACTCATACTTTTATATAGTTTCTGGGTTATTAGTGTAGTAGTAAAATTATTTTTTTATTAAATAAAAAATAAAATGTTAACCTATACTATCTTCTTTATTTGTTTTTACTCTCATGTTACATGTGAAAATGATTTTTTTTTTTTTTTGGGGGGTGAAAAATACCTGTCTCTTATCATCGCCCAGAATTTGTTTAATAAAAAGGTAAAATAACACTAAAATAATAAAAATAAATAAGGCTTAAAACTAATATAAATTATATACTAAAAAATTAAAAAACTAAGTTAAAAAGGTGAAATAAAACTCAAAACTAATATTACAGACGTCTTTAAAATATAAAAGCTAAAATAATAGAAAAAGTAAACTATATAAAATTTTACTAATTCCGATAGTGAGTGCAAAAGATTCCCTACTCGGATAATAAAATTAAAGACATAGAACCAAGAAAATCAAAATTGAAAGTAAGGAAAAAATTATTAAAAATCCTTCTAGCATAAAAAATATATATGACAATATTAAATTTTTTGCAGTAACCTACGCAAAAACAGAAACATCCAGTTCAGAATATCATTATCATTGTACAAGATACCACGGATGTTTCTGGGTAGATTAAATTTAAGAAGCAACGCCACATAACATATGCAGTCTATGAGTATGTGGTGCACAGTCATGTGGCAGTTGCATTGTGTGCATAGGGGTGCGTGTCCTCCAGACATTAGGTAATCGTGTGTGACCCTCATATGAAAATGATTTAAACATGTACGTAATGTAACTCAACTTTTAAACCACTTGAATTTTCAGCCAAAAATGCAATGAAATAGCCTATCTTTTTATCACATTCTTCTCCTCAATCCTCCCATCTTTGAACAATCCGAAATTGTATAGAGGATATTCATGCAACCTCTACATAATCACTATGAAGTATCCTTAACACTTTTTTAAATCTTTAGATCCTTAAAACTTTTTTTAACTTGTCCATATTGTTAAATGAATCTTTATGAAGAGGTTTACATGTAATGTAGTGAGGGTATCGTAAAGAATTTGAGGATGATAACCCCTTTATATCGATTATATACCTTTATATCAATTAGGATACCAATTGCTCATAGTAATTGTAAGGATAGATATTAGTGATTCATTAACATTGGAAGAAAATTTTTTTTTGTTAATTTTCAAAAAAAAAATAAATTTAAATAAATAAATTAATAAATATATATATATATATATATATATATATATATATACATAAACAATATTAAATTAATACAAACTAAAAGAAAATATTACAAAGGCATGTTTGGAAATTTTTTTTTAATTTTTAACAGGTAAATTAATTTTTCTTAATTACTACAATTTTTTTTTTTAACAAAAATCAGAATGTCCATGGCTACATTATATACTTTTTATTATGAAAAATATATTCGAATATTGATAAAATAATGCACCCTACTAAACGGAATTTGTATGTGTATGTGTGTCCATGTGTACTTTCCCCTTAGCTTAGCACCGGATTATAGCGATCACTAGCGGAAAATTCCGATTCGTTAGCACGTCTCGTGGTGGTCAGGTGTATACTTGTATTATTATAAATCGATATGAAGTATATATGTCAACATATATCGAAGTTTTGGGGAAATTTAGTACTTTTTAACCGGATCCGAATTTTCGGATGAAAATCGCAAATATCTCGAAAACGGTCAATCCTAGCGCTCTGAAATTTTTTTTTCTTCAACCCCCGGATGATAATATTTTCAAGTGCCCGTGGAGCGCCGTTCAGAAATTGTGGAGGGGGTGCAATGGGGTGCCACTGTAATATCTCAACAACCACTCGTCCAATTTTCACGATTCAAACGGCGTATGTATCAGCAGGTCGAGCCTTCTGGGAATGGTAATTCCAGAAATCCGTCAAAAACCAGGTTCCACAGCAGGGGACCGAGAACGGAACCCTGCGGACTTCTTCTGGTTACGGATTTTTCCACAACTAGACGCACATCTTTGAGTAGAGACGTACGGTTAGACAATAGTCTCGTACCACGGCCTATAGGGCTTAGGGGACATTGCGGCGTTCCAACTCATAGAGGATAGTACTCCAACACAAGGAAGGAAATGCTGCCTCTATGTCAATAAAAATTGCCAAAATATATATACAGTCGGTGCTTTCCAGCTCGGCAAGAGCATTTAAGATGCAGTTCTCGGTCCCAACCCCTTCGATGAAGCCTTATTGACCTCGATTGAAAACCGTTCACATCGATGTTTTCCCAGAGCCGTTCCCTACCAGCTTCTCCAGCAACTTACCGATTACCGACAAGAGGCTGATATGTCGATAACTCTCGATCTCACTAGGATTCTTTCATAGTTTTAAGAGCACCCTCACTAAAGCTACATTCCAACAAGTCGGAGAGCAACCCCAGCTTATGCACCCTAAAAACAGTCTGCCAAGTGGCTCTATTATGACAGGCAGAAGATGGTGAAAAATATTCGGGTCAAAATGGTCAATGCTCGGTGCCTTTTTAAGTGCCATTCGAGAAACCACTCGGTCTATATTAACGGGATCCACAACCCGCACGTCAGGTAGTGGTATCTCACGCGTCCTAACGCTGACGTTTGCTTCACCCTCCGGAGCACCTGGAAACAAAGTATCCAGGAACGTCTGATAAGTCGCTGCAGAAGTTAAAGTGTGTTGTTGGCTATCAAACCCCCATCGAACACTGGACAGCACGTGCGACGGATGTGGCCGGTAACATGATTTCGCGAGCTGCCATGGGTTTCTCTGCAATTCGCGCATGGCGTCTTGCCAAAACTTGAGTTTGGCTTCCTTGATGGCATGAACGTATTCATTACGGACGCGCCAGTAGATCCGCAGATACTCAGAGAGCACGACATCGACGTTGATCCCTATTAAGAGGCGACGCTGATATCTCTGCCTAGCAAACCTAAGTCTTGCACGCAACACGCTAAGGTCAGAAGGCCACCACTTTTCCGCGAGTTTTCCCCTACGACTAACAGACAGCATCTTGAAAGCGGAGGTCATGACGGCTCCGGGTACTCGTAGATCAGCGGACTGGCCATTGGTCTAGGCTACCGTAGGAAAATGTCGCAACCAGTCTTGATGGCCAATCCAAATTGTTCAGCCACCAATTCTACCTCCTACCTGTGGTTGATGCGCCACTCCAACCTCTGTAATGCAGCTGTGCACTCGCGCCGCAGGCTGTCCTGATCCAGGCCCATTAGGTTATACCGACCCGAATCTGGAGCTCTTAAACTGCCTCCGTAAGCAATCTCATAAGTTATAAGTATATGATCGCTCACACTGGCCTCGGGCCAGACGGTCCAACTACTTGTTCTTTTCAGCAGGTCTTGACCTGCTGGAATCGCCACAGCAGGTCGAGTAACTTTTCCCCAGTTCGCAAGAGAAAATTGGAGGTTGTTCTGCGTCGTTAATCAAGTATCTCTCATTCTTCTTGTTATCGCCTATGCTTCTCCTTAGACCATCCTTTTTTGTTTCTCTTTTCCATTTTCCTAAACAAATGGAGGCTCCATTTTTTCCCCTATGTCTTCTTTTTCTAATAATTTTACTTCTGTTTTCCCTGTAAATATATCAGTTAATTAAAATATAATTGGCTTTTTTACATTCATCTTTCTTCACACACATTTATTCTTTCTTCCTCTGTACATGTATAAAGAAATTGAAGAAATTGTCACATTCTTAGATTGATAATTAACAACTTATTCTACATAATTTTCTAGTATTTGATTCAAAAAAAATTAAATACATTGTTTAAAGGGGTTTTTCTACATTACTATTATATGCTTATACAATAAGTTTTATATTTCAGATTTTATACAGAATAGCTACAATTTTGTAGAGAGGAGTTGTGAATTACTTTTGAAGTTGAATTATGATATAGTAATCATGATGGTGAGTGAGGAGAATAATTTAAAACTATACGTTTTGAGTCAGCAGGCTGACACAGTTTTATAACTTATTTCAAAACTATTATTAGTGTGTCCAACTTCAGTCATACTTTTCCAGAATATATTTTCATTGCCTAAAAACAGACATAAAAGTGACTGAAAAATAAGTTATTAAAAGGTCTTTTTTTATGAAAAATTGATTGAGTTTGCAGTTTCAAAAATTATATTTTAAATATAAATTTGTAATTCTAAATATTATGTTGAGATTTGAATAATAATCTTAATTAATTCACCTTTATTTTAAAATCAATCAAAGTGTAATGAGTTAGTAAAAGCGTCAATGTTGTTTTATTTATTAATTTACAGTTAACAGTTTTCAGTCTCAATTCGATGAATACAATGTACTAACCTATAGCCTGACACAAATCTTATTAAATCACATTGAAACATACTTAAAAAGAAAATGGAGAGCAGTTTAACATGGTATTATTTTCCAGAATAATTCAAAAGTTGCAAAATACAATAAGTACGAGTATATATAAAAATTATTATAATGTTTTATTCAAATCACCATCATTTACTACTTATTATTCCTCTCATTCCTATTCCTGTGATGTATATAAAGCACCTGAGGTATAAATGTTTCTAATCAGATTTTTTATCAAAGAGCAATAGTAATTGCTAAACAGTCAGGCTATTTTAGGACAAAATAAACTATATTAAAAATCTAAAGTCAGTCAGAGAAACAGAAGGAGATCAAAATGAAGAATTTACTTAACTATTAAAATAAATTCATCATTAACCTCTTTAAAATTGATCATTTTGGTATGATTTTATTGATGGCACCAATGTGCTGATGTGCTGAACAGAATAGAATGTTTAGGTTAATGAAGAAGGTTCTTCTTCATTACTTCATACTTCTTACTTGCTTCATACTTACAGTTTCTACATGCTTAATCTCCCTGATATATCTGAAACACAGTATGTTGCTCTTGAGTTAGCTATACTCTCTTTAGTGTGGTTATATTTAATGACTGGTCATCTGTAAACATTATGGTTATGTCACCTACAAACTGCAATTGTTTGATTTAAAATAGCCAACCTGTTAGAATTTGAATCAGTATGCTATTAGAAATCAGTATGATCTATAGTAGATCAGTTTATCTTTCATACAATTACTGAAAAGTTAAAAAAAAAAAATGTTTAAATCTTTTCATATTACAACTGGGCTTCCACAATTATACATATATATTACTCATATATGAAGTATAATAAAATATGTATATTGCACATTTCTGTTATAAAGAATCATTTTTATTTATCTGCCAATTTTGTTTTAAAAATTAAAGTAAAATGTGGTGTTCCATTTGAATGTTGTTCAGATAATGTGAAATAAATATTATATATTACAAAAAAAAAAAAAATTCGACACCAACACAATGAATGAGGAGCTACTTGAGATACCTTTCTTTCTTTAATGTGCCAACACATACGTAAATTAATATACACGATTGAAGAAAAAAAAAATCAAAGTTAATAAACTTATTCTTTTTTTGGCAGTAAAAAAAAAAGCCTTTAGAATTTATGCAGAGATATTTCAACTGTTTATAAGTTTTAATATGTTGTGTAAATGTAATAGGTATGAGTGAATGAAACTTATCATTCTGAGAAAATTGTGTGTGAGAGTGAAAAGATACGTTTGATAATGAACACAAACATTGTGAAACTTAATTATCATTGTTTCCTAATATCCATTATGATTTAACAGTACAACCCAACCTGCAAAGGATAAACATTATTTTGCAGGTGCAATTTAAAATTCAATACTTAAACAAAACATGCGCACATAGGTGATGTTGGTTTTTTCTGGTCAATATTAGATTTTTCTACCTATATTGGTAATTAGGTGCAAGTGGTAGCATCTCGGCCTTTCATCCAGAGGTCCCGGGTTCGAATCCCGGTCAGGCATAGCATTTTCACACATGCTACAAATCATTCATCTCATCCTCTGAAGAAATACCTAACGGTGGTCCCAGAGGTGGAAAGAAAATTACTGGTATAATTAGAATGCTGTGTGAATTTTTGATAAAAGAAAACATTATTTTGACTTGCAAATAATGAATTTTTATGGAAATACCACAAATAATATAAAACAATTTAAACTATTAACAAAAATAATGCATGGACTACTTGACTTATTAATTCATTATAAGCCAATTGAAGCAGGCAGCAATATTACATTTATCTAAAATAACATGAAAAGGGCAAGCATTGCAACTCTACATCTTTTCTTTTGATTATTTTTGCTTGGGAATGGATTCTGCTTTGAATATGAACACAGCCGCAAGAGGAAATCAGGGTAATTCACTCTTGTACTTCCTCCATTGTCTTTGTACTGATAATGCTGACCAATATCTCTGACATTGTGTGCCACGCCCGTTCGGTCTGCAGTAGTCCCCATGATGTTATCTGTGGTAAGCATGCTGAAATCTCTCAGTCAAGCAAGGACCTCAAACACCGCACTCAAACACCATATGATCTGTTGTGTCCTCCCTTTGCAATAGTCACACTAGCAGAATGTCTAATGCCACACAAGTATGCTTTAAAGCAAATGTGATGAATCAGTCAATCAGGAACTGGGTTAACTCATACCCCTGTTCGTGTGCTTGCAGTACAATTATCTTTGTAGATCTAGGATCATTCTTCCCCAGAGTCCAGAAGGGTAAATGACCTACCCTTCATTGACTGATCCCATCTCTCCTGTCACCTGCGAACAATCAACCCCTCCACATCCACCTTACTTGCCTACTGGTACATTGTCTTTTTCTTCCAAACGAGAAGGTTGGCCAGGAGTGCATGGCCAACCAGTACAGTATATTATTATATTATTACTCTGTATGGTGTAATAATACAATATATAGGATGTTTGTTTAATTTTCTTATTTACTTATTTATTTTCAATAATGTTTGAACAGGATTACAGAAATATAACTACAAGCAGAGCAAATTCTAACTCACTAACTTTAGTGTTAGCTAATATCACCTCAAGGATATTTCCACCATTATTAAGATTAAGATCTTACTCGATTTCAATTTAATTCGAAATTGTACCAATAGTAGTACCATCAGATGTACTAGTAATGATAATCCCAATTTACTATATCATATCTGTGTCAAGCAATTTGTATTGTTTGCTGAAAAAATATTAAAAAGTACATGATTAGAAAAAATCATTCTATACAGATAAGAAAACAATTTACTGATAAAGATACCCTTAGAAACAGTAAGAAAATATTACTTTTCAATGAAAATAATATTAAATGTAACAGAAAAACAGACATTTGCAGATCACATTGACTCAACAAAAAAGTAGCCATGAACTACACAATTTTTTTTTTTTGGCAGTGGCATCCAGAAACAAGAGAAAAGATGTAAGAACCAACAGTACTAAGGTCCAGATTTTATTCCACTGCTTTGCTGCTAAGGATGTAAACAATGAATTTAGAGCATTAGTTATCTCACATGTTGTCTCAAGAGAGATTTAGAACTGACCAAAAAGTAGAGTGATAAAAACTCTAACAGTACTGTTTTTTTTCTGGTAGGGTAACTTGTTTGAACATCATCAACAGTTATAGAAAAAAAAATTAATTACATAAATAATAATTATATAAAATGATATATATATATAAAATCATTATTATACTCATTTCATAAACAAACAAGTTGAGAAATTTTAAATTTTACTCAGCTTCCATAATTATAGCAAGAACCTTCAACAAACACAAACACGTAATCCTCCTTTTTATAATCTGATAGAAAAAATTTATTTTAAGACATTAACTGCAATGGTCACATGTGACTACACTGGATTTGAAACTTAGTTTTGACTGTTAATAATTTTCAGATTCTCACCTGGAATTAAACCCTGGACCAATAAAAATGAATGTTCAATTATTATTTCTCTGTCACAGCCATAAAATTGATTAAATTCTATGGTTATAATTTAATAAATTATACTTTTACGTCAAAACTTAAAATAAAATAATGAGAATAAATTTCCTCATTTCAAAATGTTAAGTCCAATTTTTGGATTTTGGATTTTCAAAAAAAGTTAAATTTAAATAAGCATAGTTTCCAGTGCATTTCACATATGTTTGTGTATACATATTTTGGAGATATGTATATGGTAATAAACAAAATTACATTTACAGTCTACTATGTGGTAACTGCTAATGAATATCAACCACAGACCAAGAGGAAACAAACCTGCAATTTGAAACAAACATACACTAGTGAGTGGTTATTATGTTCATGCACTACTAGAAGGAAGAGCATGTGGGTTGAAGGAAATGGGGTATCTCATAGTTGTTAACAGCACACAGAAAGTTATACATGTTTCATATTTTAACACCTCTAGGCATTTATTTTACTATTCAAATGTTATTTCCTTTCATTTACTTTGCTAACTTCTTTCTTTCAATTTATTTCAACAAAATACATAAGATAACCAAAAAGTTAATATTTTTTGTAGTCAAAATTTTTGTTGTTAAATTGAATGTTTTGATAAACTGAAATTTATTTTCATGTAAAAGTAATCAAGTGATTATTATTTACTAATATTATTAATTTTTTAATGTTTTCTTCATGATGGTAAGCAATGCTATTGGTTTAAAAGTATGAATTTCGCAACACAAAACTGAACAAAGTTTTATAACATATTTGTTAAAAACATAAAATTTTGCTGCTTTGTTGTTGCAAAAGTTTATGTTTTAAAATTACTGTAATTGAATACACTGTGAAAAAATCACTCTAAATATGAGTAGATTACCAAATAAAAACTTAAATAATAATTTTAGCCTGATTTTAATCCTTAAGCAAGGCAGTAAATTGTATCTATTAAGATCAAATGGTTCCAAAACTTGCTTAGAGTAGTTTCTTAGAAATAAATAAAAGATAACACATGCCAACTATTAAGGCTACATTCAATGAACTGATTAATATACTTGTCCATCGCTGGTGCTAAACAGTATTGCATCTATATTTTGCTTCTGTACATTAATACTAAAGCTGCTATTCAACATTAATGACCTCTATAATTGAAGTTATTAAAAATGTAGTACAAATAATACTTCATTATTTGTGTAGCTTTACAGGTTATTTCCATTTAATATATTGACTTAAAAAATGTTAAAAATAATGTATATTAAATTTAATTTCTTCAAAATAAATTTATTTTTTTTTGTGAAGGATCTTACTTTTAATAGATTATACTACTTCTTGAAATTCTTTGTTTGTCATCTTTACTACCAATTAACAATCTTCATCTTAAACTATTATTTATTTACAAAATGTTTTTCTACTGATGATTAAAAGTTGGGTAAATAGATATAATTAATCAGTGGAATAAAAGTGATTGGTTTGGAAAACAAGACCTAATCTAAAGAATTACATTAGTACTACTTTACTTTTTCACAAGAGTAAACTGAAAGTTAGTTAATCAAAAATATGGTCAAATCTGTGGAAAATTTTTATTTAATGTCTATATATGTGAGATTCAAATTGTATGTACTATAATTGTATCTGAGATACATATAATAAATTTACATAAGGAAAATGCATTAGTCGGTCACTCATGAAATATTCCCAACAAGAAACACTGAATATTATAAATATTTTTAATTATTTATGCATTAAAAATATTTCCACAAAAGAAGAAAAAAGGGAGTACAAAAGTAAGAAAAACTTTATTATTCAGCATGACAAAAGATGATTTATCACTTTATTTGCTTAAAAAATGACTTCTTTCTAATAAATTTAGAAAGAATTTCTTGAGTAATCTAGGTAAAAGTGTCATTTTTAACATCACTAATGAAGGAACTGCAAAAGAGATCTTAAAAGGTTCTCTGAAGCATGATTTTATATATTATATTAAAACATAAGTTCTTTATTTACTTAAAAAGAAAAAATAATTATGGAAATGACTTATTTTTCATAAAGTAATCACTGTATTTGATGGCTCAAATAAACCAGAACTCTGCATCCATTAACTGAATGTTTAGAATGTTATCTAAAATTTCCTTTAATTATTCTTTCATTTTTTCCTTAAGTCAGAACATCACAGAGGAAAACAAATATGCACAAATTGGTTTTCTTTAAAAGTAAATTACTTTGACATAATATTACTACACTTCCTTTATTAAATAGAAACATAGTTGTATAATTTTAATTTAGATCTATTATTTAGACAATTATAATTTCTTCACAGTTGTCTGTGAAGAAATTATAATTGTTATTTTATACTTACAAAGCCATTTTTAAGTTAGTGTCAGAAACATACAAATAAGAATGTAAAATAAATTATATTAGCTCCCCTTCCACAGACAGGTAAAGCATGAGCAAACAGTATGCACGTACATTAAAAAACATTCTGAGAATGCTGTTAATAAGATGACGCTACTGACTTTATGTAATATTAACCAATAAAAATTATAAGATTAGTGAGAACATTTCATATCGCATTACAGCTTAACTAACTCATAAATTATTTAAAAACGTTAAAAAAATATCAAGCTGATTATGTTTTTTTTTTTACTAGCGTGTGAAATAATGCTTCAATATACTCGTAGTTTGCATTTATTTATGTATTTTCAAGAAATAAAAAATTACTGTATTTTCAGACAAAGGTTATTGTTTGACTTTAAAAAAAAAAACATTATTTTATATTTTAAATAATTTGATTACTTTATTATTCTATTACTAATGGCTTTACAACAAACTTTAAAATATTTCAGAACTGTTTTTCTTACATAAAATTTAAAGTTAAAATCAAAAAATGTTTAGGTTATAAATATTATAAGGTAAACTTTCTTACCCATAAATAACTCTTACTGACAGTTACAACTAGCAAAAACATCTACACTCGACCGATTACAAACCCTATTATAAGCTTGTTTTTTATTTCTTAACATTTTCTGGAATGGAAAATAAATTAAAAGAGTTTTCTTATGTGAAAGTTAAAGTACCATATAAAATCTGGATAATAAAAATACCATAAAATTTGTTCGCATAAACTAAAATCTGATTTAATATATATTTTTTTAATGTTTGATTCTACAAAAGCAAAAAAAACCGATAATCTAAATCATTGTATGTTATTTAACATTTAATGATTATTTAATGTTATTTAACGGTTTATGATTAACATAATATAGTGTAGAATTTATTTCTATAGTTGTATCAGAATACAATAGTCATTTAAATTAACTGCAAAAACTAAAACATAAGACATTTAAAAAAATAAATCAGATGCTTAGGTTAATGAAATAAAAATTGAAGCATATTTTTCAAAAATCAAAAGAACCTTCCCTTGATTGCCATGTATATTGATACATTTACTCACTCAACTATTACCCATTACCAGTCATTTAAATAACTAGATTACCAAAATGATTACAACTCTGCATAAAACAAATGAAAAGATTTTTTTTTTGTACTTGTTTATTATAACAACAAAAATTTACTTATTAAGCTTTACTAATTAAAATAAAATGGTTATCAAAATACAATGAAAAATAGAAAAAATCAAAAAATGTATTAAAATGTGAAAACTTAAAATTTTAATTTTTAACAATCATCAGCAGCAAAGAGGGAGAAATTAAAATTAAATACCAAATATAATATTAAAAAATGATAATAATAAACACAACAGTTAACTAATTAAACAAACTGTATGAAACACTACAAGCTGAGTATTTCAATTTGTATAATAAAAATAAAAATTAATAAAATAATTACACAATTCATTTTAGATAACCTCAATCAAAAGCTAAAAGTTAGTTTAAAAGTGATCTAAAGTAGTCAATCTCTCTGTACTAACTTAACATATACAACTTATGAACTTATGTAGGATTGGATGAGACAAAAATTTATCTCAAGAATAACAAAAATAGCATGAAACACCCATGAATCAGAGAGATCTCCTTATTTAATTGATGGAATAATTATTATTTTCTATTATTAATAACAAAATTTAATAGACTTTTAATAAATTTAAAATTCTAAAAGGCTATTTATTAATACTGATCCTCTACCATTATTCAACACTAAAATCTCTTCAACACTTATAACAAAATTATTTCCCAATTGTCTAACTCCTACTTACTAAGAACTTTTTTTAAATCTGTTTTCTAATAAATTAATTTTTATGTGTCGTTTTCAGGCAGTGTTAGGTAGTAGCTAATTTCTCTAGTAATAAAATATACACATTGTCTAATTCACCTCTTATTCTTGTTATCTTTCTTTCAGTATATAATTATTTTTTACATAAAGTTTTCCTTGACTATTATTATTGATGAAATAAAAATAGAATTTAGAACATTTACATTTTTATTGATGAACAGATTTTGATAAAGCATCTTACAATTTTTTTATTCATTATTAATTAAAATAAAAGGTACTTTAATAAAAATTGCTAAAATTAAAATACTGACAATACAGTTTTGGTGGATTTTTCATCAGTAACATTATTTTATATAAACATTAAAAATATAAAAGAGGATAAAATTTCAAACATTAATTTTGTTTGAAATGATGTGCAGATAAAAGTTAATCCAATGAATATGGCAACCATAAATAATTACATGGTTTTTCATTTTATTTTAATTAATATTTTGAAAGAATTAATAATGCAGTATACCATTAGATGATATATTTAATTAAATGTAATTTAAATAATATAATTAATTAATCAAAGCTTAATCTTCTTCATAGAAAATAATAAGAAAAAAATCCCACCTTATAAGCTCTACCTGTATAATGCAGGCAATTATCTCATAATCATTATTTTTGAACAGGTTCTTTTATCTGTTGTCAATTTATACAGTACCAATTACTTACCTTCAACTTGTTTTGAATTCATTCATTATGCAAGAAAATAATGAAAAAAGCAATATGCATGATCATCGCAAATATGTAAGTAAAATTTCAAAAGAAATATACTTTCAACGTTAACAATGTTTTAAAACCTATTTAGTCCTGCAGAAATGTATACAGAATAGTTACCAAAGTTACAGGATGGTTAAACTAGGTCCCTAAAACTTATTTTATAAGAACCATATTTATTGTATCCTCTTAATTCACTTCTCTACACTATTATTATTACATTATACTTTTTCTCATTACTTTAATGAACTTCATTCCTTTCAATTTTTTGCTAGTATTACAATCTCAACATATTTCTCACATTCTAAGCCTTTGGTTATTTGTTTTATGAATTTTTTAATATTTTTTTAACAAGCTTTAATGCCAGATCACTCAATGTAAACCTTCTGCTAGTAAACATTTTCCAGAGAATTTGTTTTTCTAGTAAATAGTAAATCTTCCTCATTATTACCAGTATCAACCTACCTAATTTTAACTGTTCTTCTACGTCACTTCATTTATAAATCCTATCTTTTGCATTTCTGATTCCCAGTCACCCATTACACCCTTACAACTTAATGGATAACAGTCTTACACTTTAAGTTGCATTCTCTCAGGAAGGAACATCATAAAAATTGAACAGTGTAAAGGGAGGATGATGAAATGCCATTGACAAAAGTCACATTAAATAAACTGGTCCTAGTAGATCTCTGACATTAAACAACTTAATCCAATTGTATTTAGAATGATTAATGAATGTTTCATTTCTTGCAGATGGCATTTTACTCATGGACAAAATTTCCTGTAAGATATCAATTTTAAGTTAAAATAAAAAATGTAAAATATACATTTTTTAAATATATTTATATAAATTTATTTATTTATTACACATACAGTACGTAATATAAGTGTCTCATTAATATTTAATTCAGATAATTTAAATTTAATTTTAAATAAATATTATGTGAGGATATTACTCATACATTAGAATTTTGTTTGTATCATACAATTTTATGATGTCATTGGCATAACACTCAATCTTTAGATGAAAACTAGATAAGGATTATATATATATATATATATATATATATATGTGTGTGTGTTATTTTAAGAAGAAAGGGTGAATAACTTATAATAAAAGAACTTTAATAATGTTATTCATTCATGTGCTTTCTTAATGCTTTTTTGCACTAACAAATAAAAGCTACCTGAGAGAAGAAGAAAAAAGGGAGCAAATTTTTTCTGAAGAAAATGGCTTTAAATAATGAGAAATGTCTTTGATAGACGAAACAAAAGAAGTCTGTAAACAAAGGGCGCATTAAGTTTGATGGGGTGGACTTTCAGCATGTAACCAGCATAGCTCATGCTTTCCCATTTAATATTCTTCCTGACTCCCCCTTTTGCATTGCTATTTCTGTGACCCACTCCCACACCCATCCTACTGTATGATTTGACTAATTCACGGAATGCACAGGCACATTCCTCATTTCAATCTGTGTTTTCTACCTCTGGCTATTATTACTACTGTCTGTCCAATAACCTAATGACTAAAGTACTTAATTCAGAGAAATACCCACAAAAAAAATTGAATTAGCTTTTTAATGAAAACAGCTAAAGTTTAAAATCTTCAAAATATACTTTGAAGAAAATTTGTAACATTTTCATAAATGCAATTATTTCAATTTCTTGTCATTTATGTTGCTAATTCAGCAATATAATATATTTTTTTCTATTTTGATGAATGAAAAATAATTATCGTATAAATTCATCAAAGGAATACTTATCAATGTATATATTTATTTATCAGTTTACATTGATAAAAACAAATTATTGAAATGTTTAGAAATCATCATGATTTTCACTATCCACAAAAAAAAACAAATCATCTTCTAATAAACACATTAGCAAAATGGAGTTAGACAAAGTAATAAAACAAATTTAATTTGTAACAAACCAAAATGCATATAAATGTTCTATAAGCATATTTTAACAAAATAAAGATATATTTTAAAAGATTAAAAAAGAAATAACTGCTTCATTAATTCTGTTTGAAAAGAACAAGATACACACCTATAAGTTACTTTCTTGTAATTACAGTAATACCTTGGTGTTTGATTAAGCGATTTTGAATTTGCACGGTTAATTTAATAACACTGTCCCTTGACTTAACGTGTGTCTTGTTTCGAATTAAGGGCGGTCAGAATCACTAAATACAAGGTATAAAATAATATTCGTGAAAGAATTCTTAAAACGGTTTTTCAGTAAACAATACAAAAGGACTTATATACACATATAATACAGTAAACAATGAAATAGGTTTTCCATTTCAATGATAGTATAGTGAAGTTTGTTAAGTTGATAATACTGAAGTGTTTGGTTTATAAACATTTTAATGATCACAGTCTGTCAGCCATTAGTTGTTCAGAGAATATGTTGTGTGGTGTTATTCTGTCTTACGTTATATTACTGTGCAGTAGATAATTATTTTGTACGTTTTTGAATACTAGATTGTGGATACCAGTGTTCTTTGGTGGTTGGGTTTCAATTAACTACACATCTCAGAAATGGTCGACCTGAGACTGTACAAGACTACACTTCACTTATACTCATACATATCATCCTCATTCATCCTCTAAAGTAATACCTGACGGTGATTCCCTGAGGATAACAGGAAAAAAAATTCTGATCGGTTTGTGTTCAAGGCGTGATACAAAGGCTACAGTACATACAATATTTGTAATTTATTGTGTGTGATATTTTAGCATTTTGTTGTGAATTATTTATGTATTACCTTTTTATTTTACATTTTTCGTGATTTTTAACTATGTCTGACCTTAAACATATGGAAAAGAAAAGGAAAACTATCACTCTTGAGACAAAGTTGGAGGAGATAAAAAACGTGATGATGGTTTACGTAACATTGATATAGCAAATTATCTTCACCTTGTCAAATCAACAGTTCTTTCAATAATTTAAAATAATTTTAAAATTATATTGCTGAAAAAATGCTGTTCCTCTTCAGGTTTCACGAATGTCTTATTTACATTTTCTTTTAATGGTTGAACTTGAAAAACTATTCAACATTTTCATAGAAGATTGTACTCAACGTCGTGTTCCCGTGACAACAAACACTGTTCGTGAAAGAGCATTAAGTTTGTATTAACTATTAGGACCTAAATACCATGCTTGATATCAACCCATTCAATGCAAGGAAACGATGGTTTGAAAATATTAAAAAATGTTCAAACCTGTATAACATTTTGATTCAATGTGAATCAGCCATTACAAATGAAGAAGCCGAATAACTCAAAAAAACTGAAAAGCTTGGGTAACGAGGCGCATTTTTTCCACTGATTTAATAATTGTTTTAGCCTACTATTCAAAGAGTTTTTTCAAGTGGTTTATGCGACTAACAGTTCAAGTAATGAGATGTGATTTGCGAATGTTGTGGAAAAAATGTAACATCCTTCATGCTGTAGGCAATATTGGCAAAACTTGGAAAGAAATCAAAGAGAGTACACTTTGTGGAGTGAGGTACAAGCTGAATCAAGATAAAGATCAAGATCAAACTGCATTCGATGATAATGGACAAGGAATTACAGGTACTATTAAAAATGAAGTCATGCAACTTGCCAACAGTGTAGGGCTTAAAGTAGATGCTGAAGATATAAATGAACTTGTGGAAGGCAATAAGCAATTTTTAGAAAATGAATATTTGTTAGCACTAACCAAGTAGCCAGATGAGCAACTAGATGACAATTCAAGTAGTAGTGATAACAAGAACGAGGTAGAAAAATGAACATGAACATAGAATGGTCCTGAACAAGAACGAGGTAGAGGTTGTAAATGGATTGTTAGGTGATATGAAATGGTACAAGATGGTGCTAGATCAGTTGCAACTATGCGTAAAGCAGAGTAAACTAGCCGATTATTTTAAGAAATCTAAGCTGAACTAAATGACAATTTTTTTTTAATATTCCTTATTGTATTTAGGCCTATATAAGTTCATTTTAAGCTAATGTTTTTTAATAATACGATACTGTTCTCTATTATGATTTTTCTTTTGTACTCTATTTTTCTTGTATTTTTTTGCTTTGTTTCTATAATACTGTACTGTACGAAATCATATTTAATGTATTGGATTCGATTTATATTCTGTTATTTTAAGCATGTTTAGCTAAATTGTCTAAAAATTTTGTGTCTTCTACCTGCAGAAAGGATTACAAATTTAGCCTATTAAATATATACACATACAGTTATTACACTGTACAGTAGTACAGTACTGTACTGAATGCCTTTTTTGTGAAAACAGTTTTGATTTACGTAACAATTTTCAGGGATGAATTAACTGTGTAAATCAAGGGATCCTTGTTAATGTCTACAATAGTAAAAATGTTATTTCTTTTAAAGCAAGATACTCAATTCAAATTTATTTCCTCTTTTTAAACATATATTTTTTTTGTCTTCAGTCATTTGACTGGTTTGCTACAGCTCTCCAAGATTCCCTATCTAGTGCTAGTAGTTTCATTTCAGTATATCCCCTACATCCTACATCCCTAACAATTTGTTTTACATATTCCAAATGTGGTCTGCCTACACAATTTTTTCCTTCTACCTTCCAATATTAAAGCAACTATTCCAGGATGCCTTAGTATGTGGCGTATAAGTCTGTCTCTTCTTTTAACTATATTTTCCCAAATGCTTCTTTCTTCATCTATTTGCCGCAATACCTCTTCATTTGTCACTTTATCCACCCATCTGATTTTTAACATTCTCCTATAGCACCACATTTCAAAAGCTTCTAATCTTTTCTTCTCAGATACTCCGATTGTCCAAGCTTCACTTCCATATAAAGCGACACTCCAAACATATACTTTCAAAATTTTTTTCCTGACATTTAAATTAATTTTTGTTGTAAACAAATTATATTTCTGACTGAAGGCTTGTTTCGCTTGTGCTATTCGGCCGTTTATATCGCTCCTGCTTCGTCCATCTTTAGTAATTCTACTTCCCAAATAACAAAATTCTTCTACCTCCATAATCTTTTCTCCTCCTATTTTCACATTCATTGGTCCATCTTTGTTATTTCTAATACATTTCATTACTTTCGTTTTGTTCTTGTTTATTTTCATGCGATAGTTCTTGTGTAGGACTTCATCTATGCCATTCATTGTTTCTTCTAAATCCTTTTTACTCTCGGCTAGAATTACTATATCATCAGCAAAACGTAGCATCTTTATCTTTTCACCTTGTACTGTTACTCCGAATCTAAATTGTTCTTTAACATCATTAACTGCTAGTTCCATGTAAAGATTAAAAAGTAACGGGGATAGGGAACATCCTTGTCAGACTCCCTTTCTTATTACGGCTTCTTTCTTATGTTCTTCAATTATTAACGTTGCTGTTTGGTTCCTGTACATGTTAGCAATTGTTCTTCTATCTCTGTATTTGAACCCTAATTTTTTTTAAATGCTGAACATTTTATTCCACTCTACGTTATCGAATGACTTTTCTAGGTCTATAAACGCCAAGTATGTTGGTTTGTTTTTCTTTAATCTTCCTTCTACTATTAATCTGAGGCCTAAAATTGCTTCCCTTGTCCCTATACTTTTCCTGAAACCAAATTGGTCTTCTCCTAACACTTCTTCCACTCTCCTCTCAATTCTTCTGCATAGAATTCTAGTTAAGATTTTTGATGCATGACTAGTTAAACTAATTGTTCTGTATTCTTCACATTTATCTGCCCCTGCTTTCTTTGGTATCATGACTATAACACTTTTTTTGAAGTCTGACGGAACTTCCCCTTTTTCATAAATATTACACACCAACTTGTATAATCTATCAATTGCTTCCTCACCTGCACTGCGCAGTAATTCTACAGGTATTCCGTCTATTCCAGGAGCCTTTCTGCCATTTAAATCTTTTAATGCTCTCTTAAATTCAGATCTCAGTATTGTTTCTCCCATTTCATCCTCCTCAAGTTCCTCGTCTTCCTTTATAACACCATTTTCTAATTCATTTCCTCCGTATAACTCTTCAATATACTCCACCCATCTATCGACTTTACCTTTCGTATTATATATTGGTGTACCATCTTTGTTTAACACATTATTAGATTTTAATTTATGTACCCCAAAATTTTCCTTAACTTTCCTGTATGCTCCGTCTATTTTACCAATGTTCATTTTTCTTTCCACTTCTGAACACTTTTCTTTAATCCACTCTTTTTTCGCTAGTTTGCACTTCCTGTTTATAGCATTTCTTAATTGTTGATAGTTCCTTTTACTTTCTTCATCACTAGCCTATATTCTTATATTTTCTACGTTCATCCATCAGAGGCAATATATTGTCTGAAACCCAAGGTTTTCTACCAGTTCTCTTTGTTCCACCTAAGTTCACTTCTGGTGATTTTATAATTTCCTTTATAATATTCTCCCATTTTCTTCTAACTTTTCTACCTTATCTTTTTTACTCAGACCTCTTGCGATGTCCTCCTCAAAAATCTTCTTTACCTCCTCTTCCTCAAGCTTCTCTAAATTCCTCCGATTCATCTGACACCTTTTCTTCAGGTTTTTAAACCCCAATCTACATTTCATTATCACCAAATTATGGTCGCTATCAATGTCTGCTCCAGAGTAAGTTTTGCAGTCAACGAGTTGATTCCTAAATCTTTGCTTAACCATGATATAATCTAGATACCTTGCAGTATCGCCTGGCTTTTTCCAAGTGTATATTCTTCTATTATGATTTTTAAATTGGGTGTTGGCAATTACTAAATTATACTTTGTTGAAAACTCTATAAGTCTGTCCCCTCTTTCATTCCTTTTGCCCAGCCCATATTCACCTACTATATTTCCTTCCTTGCCTTTTCTAATGCTTGCATTCCAATCTCCAACTATTATTAAATTTTCATCTCCTTTTACGTGTTTAATTGCTTCATCAATCTCTTCGTATACACACTCTACCTCATCATCATCATCAAGGGCGCTTGTAGGCATATAGATGTTAACAATCGTTGTCGGTTTAGGTTTTGATTTTATCCTTATTACAATGATTCTATCGCTATGCGTTTTGAAATATTCTATTCTCTTCCCTATCTTCTTGTTCATTATGAAACCTACTCCTGCCTGCCCATTATTTGAAGCTGAGTTTATTATTCTAAAATCACCTGACCAAAAGTCGCCTTCCTCTTCCCACCAAACCTCACTAATTCCTACTACATCCACATTTATCCTATCCATTTCTCTTTTTAAATTTTCCAGCCTACCTTTACATATATAAAAAACATATAATATTATAAATATATAAATAACATACAATATTAGAATACAGGAAATAATAATACCTACAAAGTAAAAACTGAGTGCAGGTATCAGTTACAAAAATTTACATTAAGAATACACTGTAATATAATATAATAAAATTAAAGTTAAAAATAAAAGAATAAAATATAAAAGATATACTCATAAAAATACAATAGCATAATAAACAAATTAGCCGATACATCAGAAAGTCAATACAGTATACTAGTAATAATTCACAGTAAACAAAAACTAATGAAAAAAAATTGTACTTTAAAAGAGCCTCTCAATGATGCTATTTGATACAATCCATTTAATCATTTCACTAATGATCTTTATATTAAGACTAGCAGCATATGTGAAATGATTAGGGATGAAATTTATTAACTTATTAGAAATATAATGTATTGACTTCTATAAACATTTAAATTATTACAACATACTTCAAAAGTAATTCTTGGAGGTCGTAGATCATATAATGTTTTATAAATGGTAAAATACGTTTTGTATTTATTTATGAATAATATATTCTTAATATACAACTTTTAACTGTTAGGACCTTGAATTCATTAAATAAATCCCTGCTATGAAAAAGCCTAGGTCTACTCAAAAGCATTATTAGTAAATATTTTTGGATTACAAAAATTTTATTAAAATGTATATTTGCTGCTCAAAACCACGCATTTATTGCATATTAAAGCATGAATTGTTCACATCCAAAATAAAAAATTTTAGATATAGTCAGATTTCTCAATCTATTGACATTATAAAATTTATTAATTAAATATTTGAGCTTGTGACATATGTAATTGATATGAGCATCCCAGCAAAGATGAGAGTGCACTAAAATGCCTAAATACTTAACTCAAGTTTCTCTAATTAATTTTGGACATTGACAAATTATATTAGAAAATTTATCACAATTAGATAGATGAATATTATTTATATTATCTAAATTTTCTGGTTGACCTCTACCATTTGGAGAAAATGTCAAATATATACTTTTTTTAGCATCAAGTATGTGTTCATCTAAACAAGATTTCACAATACTGAGACCTCATTCACTTAAATCTTTAACACTCTTCCATGAGTTTTCTGTAAAAATTAATGTTGTTTACAAATGAGACTATATCTATATTATCAATATTTAATTTTATCAAATCAGAAATGTATATAAGAAATAATACAGGAGTTATTATAGTTCCTTGAGGTAAGCCATAACTAAATAGTTTTTTAATACTTCTTTTGTTGCCAAGTGTAAGAATTGAGATCTGTTTCCCAGGTAGTTGGTAAATAATTAAGGGAACTGCCATGAATTCCCAATTTTTATAAAAGTCTTAGATGCAGTATAATGATGAAAGCCTTGGTCAAATCTAAAAACACAGTTAAGGTTTTTTTATTATTTTTAAAATTGTTAGATATGATATTTGTTACATGTGATATGGCATCTTCGGTGGATTTATTTGCTAAGAAACCATATTGATTATTATGAATTATATTAAGATTTTTAAAATATTTTATTAACTTTGTTTTAGTTCATTTTTCCAGTGCCTTAGAAAAGTTATTTAGTGGACTAATATGCCGGTAATTTGTTAGGTTTTCAGGATCTCCAGATTTAAATAAAGGCATAATGTTAGTAATCTTAAATGATTCAGGAAAGTGTCCTTCAGCAAACAGTTATTTATTATTATTTTAAATGGTTTTAGTATGTAAGGCAGGGTTTTTAACTGAAAATTATTTATTCTATCAATTCCTGGAGATGAATTGTTTTTGAGAGAATTAGCAACATTTGGAAATTTCATTTTCATCTGTTGAAGATAAAAAAAAAGGAATTTGGTGAGTTAATTACTGTTTCTGGGTATTTATTTGATTTATTATTATATGTAAGGGAAATGCTATCATTTGCCAACTTTTCAAAATAAATTTTACCTATTTGTGCAAAATGCTCATTTAAGATGTCAGAATCTATAGTCAGTTTAGAACTTTTTTGTTTTAAGTGTAGTAAGTCATTTATATATTCCCAAATTTTTTTTCTATTATCCTTAGATTGTGTGATTTTATTTTATAATAATCAAATTTACATTGTTATATTAATTTGTTTAACAAATTTGTGTATTTAGTATATTAAGTTTTTAAGTTTGTGTTGAAAGGTTGTTTAGTGAAGTTGTTTACAAGGTTGTTTACTTCGTATTATGTATTTCTTATACTGTTAATTAGCTCACTAGTAATCAAATTTTTCAGAGGTCTATATTATGACTAATACCTTTTTTAGTTGGCATATTTAATATAGTCCATTAATTTATTTGAACAAAGCTGGGTTGACTCATCAGCATTTGCAGACGAGCTAATTGTGTTTTCCCATTTTTCATTTTTTAAATTTATTTAAATTTATTAAAACTTCAAAATTGATCTCTGTATAGTAAAGATTTTTACTAATTTATTTTATTTTACTCTTATGAATTAATTGGATGCTAGTACAAAAGTAGCAATTATATTAGTTTTAAAGATTGAACCGACTATGTTGTTAGGCTCAAAAGAAGTGTTTTTAAAGATTATATGATCTATAAAGGAACTTTTATTATTTTTAACCCTAATAGGTTTATTAATATATGATTTGAAACCGTTAGCTGCCATAATAATAAAATATTCTTTGAAACATGAGTATTTTATCCAAATAAATATTAGATCTCCAATTAGAAGAGTATTACATTTAGTTTTAAAAAATTGTAAACACTCATTTAAGCTATCTAGAAAAATATTTATAGACGTAGATGGAGATCGATATAATGTGATAACAATAATAGATACACTTTCATGTGGCAGTTGTATGTCCAAAATTATTGAGTTAATTTCTAAAATTTTATATTTATTTATAGTTTTAATAGTTAGATTATCTTTAACAAATGTACTTATATCATTGCATCTACTCAAACCCGGTTCATTAACTGCCGATTGTCCATTCAATATATAATTTAAGGAACATTCATTAGACATCCAAGTCTTGATAATATTATAATATCGAACTTGATTTTACAATTTTGTAGTACACATACCAGTTCATCAGAATTTTTGTTTAGATAGCATAAATCCATATGAATAATATTAAAAAAATGATTACATTCATACATATTACTGATAAGGATATTTGGGTTGAAATTCAATATCATCAATTTCAATAGTACTACAACATTCTAAAGAAATCTCATTTTCAAAATTGTTTATGAGTACCATAAACCAGAATAATTAAGGAAAGGTAACACAATAAAGAGAGTAAAAGGTTCCATTAAAGAGAGCAGTTATATTAATATAATTCAATATTTAATTCATAACAGAATAACATCACAAGATAAATTTAATTGTGTTTGACACATACAGAATAATTTTAATAATTATAAACAGTTATATAATGGTTAAATTAATACTTTCTCTAATTAAAGACTTTTTAACATTAAAGAGCAAACTGGAAAATAAAAAAATTTGAAAAACAATTATAAAATATTTACTCAAAATTTAAAATTATATCTCCATTTTGACAGTTAAATTAATCAATTTAACAGTAAACATGCAGTATCTGTGAATACCAAGAAAAAAATTTTATGTAAAAATAAATGGTAAAAAGAAATAATAATGGAACTTTAATAAAAAAATAAACAATAATTATGAAACAAATATATCTATTAGTGTTTATGGGATGAAAATAAAAAAATTGAGACACCTGTTAACCAAAAAAGTGAGAATTGTCATTTAGGCAATCTTAATTAATTTCTCTTCACAGCCTAATGTACATCCCATACATATGGTTGAATAAGATAAAAATTTATATAAAAAAATACAGAGTTAAATATTATTATTTTTGTATAAGTTGTTTGCAAAGATTGTTTCTAATGGTGACTATGATTCACCACAGCATTTTTAATTTATTCTGTAAAGAAGTATTTCAAAATACAATAACAGAGCTATTGAACAGCAAAATGAAACCAATAGAATTTAAAATTATTTAAAAAAATTATAAATAATTTACTGTACTTTTAAACATTTTTTGAATTTTCTTCAAAATAACCATTTGAACTATGTATTTTTATGAATCTGTTATTACAATAGATTCAATGTAATCAGATTAGGCAACCCTTCATTATTTATAATTAAATAATATATTTGATCTAGACATGTTATTTAATATGTTGATTTTATCAGAAAAAGTCATAACATCCCTCATATCTATCAAAACATTATACTCTAATTTATGTTATTTTCAGAGCAAAATATGAACACAATAAGTTATTTATCTTCCAAAATTCATTATAATTAACACACATCTCCAAGATATCTAAAATACATACAAACATGTAGCATCTTTCAAATGTCATGTCACCTATTACATACACTTTTTTCACCAAACTGCACTGAAAAACTTAATACATTAAAATATTTTACACAGGTTAATGGTGACCCTCTCACTTTTAGACAATACACTACATAAAGTATTAAAAAATAAATAAAAAAAAAGTGATAATGTATAAACATACATCAATAAACAGTCTCAGAATTGCCAATATTTTTAAAAAAGAAAGTTTCTTTGTCATAATCAAACTGCAAAAAAATTCACTGACAAATGCAAATAATCCTCAAGTATAAATATTAAAGTTCATTGATTGCAATAAATACTACATCAGACTACATCAATAAGTACTATCTCAATGAATGTACTGATTTGTCAAATTGAATGTACATCCATAGAATATGTGAATACTCTGTCAGTCAGATTGCATCTGACAGATATAAGAAATACATACACGTATAGGCATAATTTAATAGCTTTTAAGATAGAGCTATTATTACTATAATAAAGTAAGGCACTATACTGAACAGCAGAAGCAGCTTTTATAAATCACCTCATACAAATGTGGTAAATATCTACAGAAGTTAACCATAACTTACATACTAAATAATTTACATTAAAACAAAGATCCCAACACGTAGGAACAATTTACAACCATCTAAAATTAACAAAAACAATGCATAAATAAATAAATAAATGCAACAAAAATTGAATAAATTATTTTATTGCATGCAAATTTAACCTTTTGAAGATGCATACCATTTATTACAGTACTATTGAAAATTCCTTTGAAAAAGATTTTGTTAATTAGGTAAAAGGTCCTTTGGAAGAAAATCTAAAATGTTAATAATATTATTTGGATCCATAATATAATTGAAAGTGAGTTATAATTTTTAATAACTTAAAAAGCTAAAAAAAATAATAAAATTAATGAACTTTTTGGCAATAGTTTTCAGAATCTTGTCTCAAATACCTTAATCAATAAAAATCTTTTTGTTACTTACAGTGTTGTTTAGATTTACCTTTTAATTCTAAAAGATTGCTGTGATTAATAAAATGTCTTAAAAATTAAAATAAGACAGCTTCCTTTTTTAAAAAATTGATGGTCAAAAGAGGTATTAAATACAATTTTATTTCAACATAACTAAAACAAAACTTGGAATTAGAAACTGGATAGGAAGCTTAATCTGAAAGTAACCTCCTTCTTCTAGATGACTTACTATTACTATTTCAGTACAGGCTGCTGTTTCCTGAGACAGAAGATATTGATTTGATATTGTGTGTACCATGTACCTGTACCTGTAGTAGTATATCGTACTAACAGTTTTCCTTTGTTATTTGTCAAAATATAAGCTGCTTGCAGTTTTCTGTACATTTCTATTCAATGCTAATTTTTTTTTAATTTTAACGTATTTGTTAAAAACTTTAACTTCTAATTTTTTTATATAATTGACTCCCTCTTTAGTTTTTACCTTCTGCATTTTATTCCATTACTAAATAACTAACCCTGCATGGCTCAATTTACTTAACCCTTAACTGGCACGGTGAAAAAAGATAACACATCTGACATGGTGTGGTCTTTTTGACCCCAAGCTTTTCCTCCCCCCCCCACAAAGATATTTTACTAATATTTCTTTATTTATTTATACATTATTTACAATATGTTATTTTAAAATCTTACAAGTCAAGATTATTTTTTACTTATTTCAATTAACATTTTTTAGAACAAATTAAAAGTTTTTTTGTAGACCCTGAGTAAAGCATCTTTTATTAAAAAACTAATTACTAACTTAATTTCCATATTTTTGTAAATTTTAAACATATTCTTTGACGGCTATTAAAAAAAAAAAAAAAAAAATCAATTTATAGGCTGAAATCTGACATGAAAACTTTGGTAGACAGCAGTAACATTTTTTTTTCATTAACTTTTCTCATCAGTTTTTACACGTTATACAGACTATTTCGTTAGTACTGTGCTCCTTGCAAACACCTACTGAACATTTAGAGCTCCTTTCAGTGTATTTCTTGTCCTTACTTCTTGGACACAGATGACACCTTTCCCATTTTGAAGAGCCTGGATCCTGTTCAAACCTGCAAGTTTCTGTAACCTCTTTACTCTTCCCAGACTTTTTAATATTACAGATCAGTGTTCTTGGAGTAGGTTCTATTTTTGAGATTGCAGAATCAAATGCTGTCTATGAGTTGTCTTCCAAGTGATAAGAGAAATTCCCGCCTTACCATACAACCAGTTGGATGGGCAGCATTGAATACAATCCTGGAATTGACTCCTGCAATATTCATTATTGCATACCAAATAGCCATCAGCCACTTTCTAGTGCGACGACCTACCAAATACATTTTTGATCTAGACTATCTATTCCAACTTTGGTCATATTGTAAAAATCTATTATTTCTGTTTTTTTTTTTTTTTGTTTTTTTTCTCAATTCGGGAGAATGAATTTTTCATGGAGCATTGAAGAAATCAATATTACAGGGTGAATTTTTTTTTTTGGTACGTAGGATACAAGAGTTTTATCTGGTGCGAAAGCAAACTCACTGGTGTATAGTTTTATTTTTTTTATCAGGCAAGAAACTGCAAGGAATTTCTAGTTTGTTTTATTTTCATGGTGCTAACATAAGTCAAACCCTTCTTTTTCAGTGCATCAGAGAAATCAGGCGTAAAATCAATATCAGATAAACTTTTATGTAATAGTCTGTCAATTTCACTTAATTCTCTCTTAAATTGTTTGCATCCATATTCACTTGACAATTAATTCAGAAACCAGCAAGAAGTAACACCTGAAGCAATAATAGTAACTTCAGCAAAAAGGTAACATAATTAGCATGGCGGGGTCTAAAACGATCCCAGAGGTCTCTAACTCGGTAGCAGGATGCAGCGCATATCTGATTTGGCCATTATCTGACATAGACTACCAAACTAAGCAAATACCTGGAGAGTCCGCTTCCTGGCTAACTAACCTAAAAAAAAAATATTAAAAATATTTGTCTGTGATCAAAAAAGACCCATACTTTTAGAGTAAGAATTTGCTGCAGGGTTTTTCTTGGTTTATTTTAAATTTCAAAAGCCTATTTTTCAGCTTTATGGTTTTCATGTTGTCCATGTTTTGTTGTTATAAATTGTTACACTCCATACAACTGTTTTAAAAAACTATTTTCTTCCATTTAAATCTGCCTTTGGTACTAATAAATAATCTACATGCATAAAGACTCTTCTTCTTTGTATTAATTAACCATAGCATGGTGGGCTCTACTTTTTCTGATATTGGGTTCAGTTCATACAGGGACTGAGCCCAATAGTCCTGTAGGTACTGCAGGGATATTGGGTTCCCTGCAGTTCCTATGCAGGGATCTACAATTCTTCTACAGTTTGATCTATCTATCTATCTATCTTGAGAACAGCTTTGATATTCTTGCATCACTCACTAAAGGTGATGGATGAAAAGATTACTGAATACATTTTTACATAAGTTTTAGAAAATTTATTATCATAAAAATTTGCTTATATTTACCTAAATAAATGTAGAGCAAATTGCTGGTTATAATACTGAAATTAAAGTAAGTTGATTAAAAATTAACCTTATATTTACTTCTAACTTACATCAATTAATCTTTATAATTTTGCTTTCTAAAAAAAAAATACCGAGATATACATCAATATTTATTTATTTTGTGCAAATTACCACTCACTCACATAATCATTCATCAAATTATTTCTTGAACCCTTTTTTTAAATAATCTAAATTTTATTGGAGAGTTTACTTAAAACCTAGACATCCATTAAAACTCTTTTTAAAAAATTCAATACAGATGTATTGAATGTAGATTTAGTTAGGAGCTCAACTTACTAACCAAATAATGTTTACTGAAAAGTAGCAATTATACATTTTAATATGTTTCACCTAACTTATTCCAGTGGTAGAATTATTATTCATAATATCTAGAGTGTTAAAAGAAGTTCAAATCATTAAACAAAATCACATTTTTAATTTAAGAAATTAGTAATTCTAAAATTTTCTTAGTAGTTTCTAAATAGATATTTCCCAGATCCCAGGCATAATTAGATAATCCACGAGACATGTTAGGCACATGTCTAGGGGCCCAGTGTCAGAAGGGCCTCATCTTAAGAACCTTTTGTTGGATGTTTTAAAAGAACCTATTAGACTTATACTTTATAAAATTAAATACTTAATTTAAATACAAAATAATTTTTATACATTTTACTGATTTTAGTGATAGGCAATTCAATCAACTATGTGTACTAATAGCATAGCATAACTAGTAATACCTCACCTACACCAACTCAACTTGCCAATGGATTACTGGCAATCCTTCAGAGAGCAGGTAGAAACTTCAAAAACATATTGCGGAACACTTCATTGCTCACAATCCTGGTACAATACCGTTCTGTTCACAATATTCGCACAATAGTAAAACTTATAAAAATGTCCAATATCTTCCAAAAAGTAAGTTTGCTTATTGATTTAATTCTTAATTTAAAATAACTTGATTTAATTTTTGTTTTGATTATAGATTCTGCAATGAAAATGCAATGTCACAGTGAAGCAGTAAAAAGAAAATTGCATCCCAAAAACTTAAAAAAATCTGCTCTAGGACAAACATCTGTATTAGAATTTTTAGAATTACAGAAACAAAAATATTTCTCTTCAGCTTTACTTAATGTTCAAAAGTATTCCATGTTACCACCAACCAAACATAAAATGGTCAAAATAAAAGTGATTCATTAGAACCATCACCAGTATATACTCTGGTTTGACAAATAGGTGGAATTTCATGAAAGAAGAGATATACCAGAAACAATAATCGCATTTAAAAATTAATGAAAGACTATTTGTGTTGAAGTTCTTTCTTACACAAGATGGTCAGCAAAATATGATGCTTTAAAATCGTTAAAAATAAACTATACAGAAATTATGTATCTCGGGATTAAATTACCTTATCTCAGGATTCTGACCTAAGTTGTAACATGTGAAATGAAGAAACAAATATCTTGAGTATACTATGTAAACTAGAAACATGTACACTGCAATTTATTTTAGGATGATGTTTTAAAAAAGAAAAACAAAGTAAACTTGACATTTCAAAACTGAAGAGCCTTATTTTAAACTAGCTGCAGATCAAATACAATATTTGACAGAATATCTGAAAATAATTCGCTAAAATTTTGACTGTTATGAAGAAGAAGCAAACAGTAGTCTTTACTGGCTTAACTTTTTTTTAGGATTGGTTGAGTGACATTTTGCCCAACCACTTTATTGGTTGGCATTGACCCAATGACAGAATTTGTTGGGATCTAATCCCCATGAGATTTTTTTCTTTTGGATTTTATAAATGATCTTGTATATTTGCCTCTGCTGCCTACTTATCTACCTAATTTGAGACACACAGTTGAAGCAGCTATCACTTCCATTACTCCAGATATGCTGGTTAAAGTAAGGGATGACCTCTCCTATCAGTTGAATATGTGCTACAAGACAAAAGAGAGAATATTTTTATTTGTAAATATATTTTAACCTCTTAGTCAGGACATTCGGTGCAAATAAACAAATTGATGGAGAGACAAGGCTGCTGAAGGGCTTTAGTAGATACTACCTGTCATTTCACCAATGAAAGTAACAGTGATGTTAACAGCTGTTTCAAGTCATCTCACACTTGACAAAAAATGAAGGTACTCCCATTATAAATTATAATAATAGTGCATTTTAAGAATTATGCAAAAGGAAGAAGTGTCTCCCAATTATTCTTATAATGAAAAGATGAAAATTTTGAGAAAAAAAGATGGAAGGAAAAGATGGAATTTGTAAAGGTAAATATAAGCAAATTTTTATGATAATAAATTTTCTAAAACTTATGTAAAAATGTATTCAGTAATCTTTTCATCCATCACCTTTAGTGAGTGATGCAAGAATATCAAAGCTGTTCTCAATGTTGATATTATGATTTGCAACTTGGAGATGGAAAATGCTGACTTGTGCAGTATTTCTAGATGTTGATGCTACTACATCTTGTTTGACCATAATAAAATATTTTATGATCAGAACCGCTCAGTTTCACTAATCCAAGGTCATTATATTTGATAATTTTTTCACAAGTAATTATTCAGTTGACCATTCCTGAGATGTGTGGTTAATTGAAACCCAACCACTGAAGAACATTGGTATCCATGACCTAGTATTCAAATTCATATAAAAGTAACAGCCTTTACTAGAATTTGAACCTTATAACTCTTGACTTCAAAATCAACTAATTTGCAATGACGAGTTCACCACTAGACCAACCTGGTGGGTCATGGATCATAATCTTAAACATAACTGTAAGAATATATTTTCTCTAACTCTCCTTTCTTTTCTTTTAAACTTACTAATTCACAACTTTTTTTATTTACTTTTACCACTAAAAAAAGTAGATTTTATAGCAATAAAACTTAAAACTTTATTTAAGTAATGCCACATTATTACACATTTTACAGGGACAAGTATATTCTTAAAACTGTTTAGAATACTTTAATAAAACAGAGAATATTTGCAAAACCTTTTGTATCAGTATAATAGTGCAATTCAAATAATGCGCTTTGTTGTTTGAAAATATACCTTTGCACAATTTAAACATTCCTAGAAAGTTGATTTTGTAGTTTTATTTATTCTTCCACTTATCTAAAGATATTTTCTCTATTACATTTAAGTTATTCTGCTGTATATGAAAATGAAAAATACTGTTTCATTTAATGAAAATATGTATTTACAAGTCATTGAATAACAAAAAAATTGTTCATACGTGTATTTGATACGTTACAATAATCAAGTACAATAAAAACTGTTGTGTACAATAAAAACATCAAATTAATTTTTAGAAATTAGAAATTAAATCATTATATAATATTTTACAAAAATATAAAATATATATTTCTCTGGGAGTGGATTTTATTTTTGTTATGATGCTTGTTGGGCTGCAGGTGAAAGTGGCATATTATTTAGTAAGCATTGGTATAGCCCTGGTCTTTCGTCTTCGTAGTTTAGTGATTCTCGTCAAGCGTTAGAAAAGTGATGTATTAAGTGCGTGTTTTTCAGATTACGGACGATATATATTTAATTTTTGGTAATTTTGTTTAATAATAAGTTTGAATTTGTTTGTGAATACAGCGCTTCATTTTTTAAGCGTTTTCAGTAAAATTTGAGTTTTAGGTTAATACGTTGTTTACATTTCAGTCATACATAATATTTTTTTACTGTTTAACGTTGGTGTTTAACCTATATTTAAAAAAAGAATGCCCTTTGTGTTTATTTAGTTAACTTTATGAATTATTGAACTAGTAGATATAGCTTAGGTTTCGGTATGGCATTTCAGAGTGTTGCTTTAGCGTCTCTTACAGCTACCTATACTGATTCCGAAGGAGAAGAAGATGCTGCAGAACGTGATGACAGGAGTAGTTCTTCAGAAAAAGAAAAAGATACCTACACTCCGAAATCTTCCCCAAAGGTGAATAATGATACTGGTGGTACAAGAAATCCTGTTGCTAAACTGGTTTCATATAATGATGATTTAATTGTGTCGGAGGATGACGACCTAAATGAACAAGATATTCCAAAAAATACAATTGAACTTGCTCCTGATGAAAATGATGTACAATTGCCTCCAGAACCAACTGGTCGTTGCTCAAATGAATTGCAAGAAAAAATTGCCAGGTATCATGAAAAAATGATTGCTTGTGGTTTGGACATGAATTATGAAATTCAACAACGAAAAGAGTTTAGGAATCCTAGTATATATGAAAAATTAATCCAGTATTGTCAGATAAATGAACTGGGGACTAATTTTTCCCCTGCTGTTTATGATCCATTAAGCTGGGGAAAAGAATCATTTTATGAAGAACTGGATAAAGTTCAGAGGGCAGAAATGGCTCGTAGAGAAAAAGAGAGGAAAGAGAAAACAAAAGTAAGTATAGATATTTCAATTTAATCTAAGTTTTTATTTAAATTAGTTAATAATGTTCTTGATTTTACCTTCCAGAAATACTCCCACTTAAAGACAGACTTTGACCTTGCATGGGCCATCTACTGTCCAACCCTGCTTTCTGATGTTTAGGTTTTATTTTACTGAACCTAAGCATATGTACTATGATGTATTAAAATATGAACAAAATTGAAGTTTATAAAATATTTGCCCAGAATTTTCTATTTCTGTTTATTGGAAAATTAATTAATAATTTTTATTGCAGGTATTCCATATAAATAAATTTATACAAAGAATGAGCTGTAAATTTAATATCTATGACTTACTGCTGATGAAAATTGTTACTTCAAAGAGAGGGTTTATTTCTCATTTTTTTCATAAGTAATAAGAACTAGTCAGTAGGTTATCTGTGTGGAAAAGTTATGTTTTTAGTTAGAATAAAAATAATGATAGTTTTTGACTGTATTTTTAAAAAATATCTTGTAGGCAACTGGATACTGCCATGTATGACATATTTACTAGCTTTACACATATATGACAGTCGTAAATGTAGTTATAGTAGTCTTATATTTTTGCTGAATTGCATAAAACAGATTGTAAAACTAGGACTTTCTAGCATTAATAGTTTATGGCTCCTCTCTCTTTCTTTTTAGCCTTCGGAACCACTTTAAGTTAATACTTCAGAGGATGATGTGCATGAATGTAAATGAAGTGTAGTCTCAGGTTGACTTGAGACTGTACAAGACTTTATGGCTCCTAGCTTATTTTAACTTTACTGTAATGTTTAATTTACAATTTAATGAATTCATGATGAAGCAAACATAGTGTCCCTATGCATCTGCGAGTATTGCAGGTATTGCAACCTTTTAAAAAAAAACATGAAAATGGGAAAATATAAAATAGTAATCTTGTATTTTACAAATCTGTTTAGTAGAATATAATGAATAATGCCTTAAAGTTATTTTTAAAAAATCGAGTTAGAGAATTTTTAATCGGTTATAATAGGCTTGAAAACTCAATTGTTGAAGCAAGCTTGTTTTCAGAGGTAACAAAAAAAATCCTCAAGTGAAGTGTCTGAAGCAATTGTAAACCAAAAACCTTATGTAAAAATAATTGCATACTTTATAGAAATCTTACTAACCATTTCTCAGATATTTATTCTCTAGTATATTGTAGATGCTATTCTATACTTAAGCAAAAGAAAGTTTTTGTTGAAGCTATTTGAGTTTTCCTGTCGCAGTTTTCTTCATGAAATACATACATAGGAATTACAAACATAAATCATTACAATGTTACCAAATCTTATAGAGATTCATTTAATAGCAGTAGCATAAAACAGCAAAAATGTAAAGAAATTTTTTTTTTACCTGTTAAAATATTAAAATTCAAAAAAAAAACTTGAAAATGGTTTTTATATATTTATCTGAAGAATATTTGCAAGCTCAAATCTAGCAAATATCTCATTTAGTATATTTGAAATTAGGGAAAATTTGCATTGTTCAAACGTTTTAACCTTTCTTATTGAAATTGAGTTAGATAATCAACAAAATACACACCAAAAATCAAGCTGGGTCATTCCACGTCAAGTGGGCCAGTTTTAAAAATCGTCTCCAGTTGACCATCTCAAAATACTATAAATTTTTTTGTAGAGGTTCCCCATGGTCTGAAATGCCATTTTACAAAATTCCAGCTTTTTATCTGGTATGAATGATTTTTTGTAGCCTCTTGAAAACGGGGGTACTTATATTTTGTGGACGCAAATTGTTATCTTTGACTAACAGTTTTGACAGCAATAGTTAAGATACAGATTAAAATCTTTGTACTGTTGGTTAACTTTTTATGCTTCATCAGAATATGTTAGTTGCAAGTTTTTTTTTTGTAATTTGGTTTTGAGATATAGCAGCTGAAATTCAGCCAAAAATTTGTCACATTGTGGAAGTCAAAATTTGAGCTTATATATTTCCTTATCTAATTCTTTAATCAAAATGAGACTTTGTAATATGAAAAAGGGAATAATTATGTTTAGGATCCTGCAGTTTCAAAGCAATTGGAATCGTATGTCAGGAGGCATGCATCACTAAATTTGGTCAAACATTTTTATCATGATTTTTGGCCCTTCTTCGAAGGCCAATCTTCTCAACAAAATCTTCTCAGATTTTGTTTTATAATAGATGGAAAGGGCAGCTTTTCAACAACATAATTCATGGATTTTGTTTTTTGGCCTGTACATTATAGTAGGTAAAAAAGCTTTTCAAAGATAAAATTAATCTTTTGCATGTGACAGATTTTTAATCTGTGGACATTTCAGTTAATTAAAACAGTTGAAGTTGGAAAAACATTCAATGCTTCAGAATATTATTAAATTGTTTAAAGAATGTTCCAGAATTTACAATATATCTTGAAAAAAATTTGCAGTGTTCAAGAAAATTTTTGGACTATTGTAGAACTATAGGCTGATCTGGAAAAATCCATTTTCTAAAAGTTCTAGAATGTTATGAAAAACTCTGTTATACAGAACATTATAAAAAGTTGTGGAATATTCAGGAAAACTCAATTCTCCAAAACATTCTATAAATTTCTGGAAAATGACATTTCTTCTAGAATGTTCTTTACTTTGAAGATAGGGTATACTAGGTGTATAAATATGGAACTGGAATTTTTGTATAGAAAATACACATTTATTGTATGAAAATGATAAAAATATTTTATTCAAAATATTGTCCATCGCTAGTTGTAAATTTTTTCCTTCTCTCTCACAATTTGTGAATGCCACGCAAAAAAAACTTGCTTTTTTGAGGTAAACCAGTCATTGAGCCATTTTCGTACATTTTCATGAGAAGTAAAGTGCTGCTCAGCAAGTTTGTGTCCCATTGATGCAAATAAATAATAGTTGGACAGAGCCAAGTCTGGTGAGTAAGCCGCATATGAAAGTATTTCCCAACTGTGCCTCAATCATTTCCTTGACTGGTTTTGTTGTGTGTGATTGTGAATTATCTTGAAGCAAAATCACTTTGTGTTGCCTTTTTGATATTCTGGTTGTTTCAAACAGTGAAACTGCTTGATTCATATCGATCATTTGTTGTCAGTAGCATTCAGTATTAACAGTTTCGTCGGGTTTTAGCAGCTCATAATAGATCACATCCTTCTGATCCCACCAAACACAGAGCATTGTCTTCTTTCCATAGCAATTTAGCATTGAAATCGATGTCAATGGTTTACCTGGAGTTACCAATTATCTTTTAAGCTTAGAATTCTTGAAATATATCCACTTTTCATCACCTGCCACAATTCGATGGAGAAATGACTTTGTTTTGTACCTGGCGAGCAGCATTTTGCAAGTGGTTTTTCAGTTTCCTGGTTGTCTTTCATTCAGTTTATGTGGAACCCACTTTCCCATCTTCTAGATCTTTCTCGTGACTTTCAAACATATGGAGATGGCTTCTCATGTTACATTTAATTGATCCGTGAGTTGTGTTTGAGCGTCATCCTCATCCAACAATGCTATTCGTTGTCTTCAAACTTTTTCGATGGTTATCCATGTTCTTTGTTTCTCTCGTCAAAGTCGCCACTTTTGAATTTTTTAAACTGCCCAAAGTACTGTGATTTACCAAGAGCATGTTCAACGTAAGCTTCAACAAGCATTCAGTGCAATTCTGCAGCAATTTTCTTTAAATGGTAACAGAAAATCAATGCCCTCTGCAAATTGTAGTTTGTAGTTACAAAACTCGACATGTTCAATTCTAATTAAAACCATGCTGTTGAATGAAACTTGTATTGTTGTGAGTTGAAAATCTTTGTCAGCTGTCAAAGAAAGAAAATGGCGCCAATGGTGTGGTTTGATGGTAACTACATTGACAGCTAGGGCCATCTATGGGCAAATTCTGGTTTCATATTTACAAACCTGGTATAAGCATCAACTTTTTGTGAATGAACATAGTTGTTAGTGAATAACTTCTATAATCAGTTGTGAAATTTATTGTTATCTCCAATTATGTTTTGAATTGTTTTAAAATGAGGCTCTGAATGCTACAATTCTTTAACGTTGAATTATGGAAAAGCTTTTTTGTTGCCTGTGAAAGAACCACCAGCAATGGACAAAGAACTTTTACAGTGGTGATCTGAAATTAGCTTTAATGAAGATGCTGACATATGTACCTATAATAAAGCTGTTTTGCTGATGAAGTTTGAATTCCTACAGAAGGACTGCTGTAATCCATTTGGAAAAGAGTTGCACAAGCCAGAAAAGAATTGTGGCCTATTGATATTGATTCTGCTGATCAATTAAAAGCTTTAACAAATTGTGACTTCAAGCCAGGTCAAAAGTTATGCCCATGATATAGGCAATAATTGGCTCAAAGAGAGATTTAGCCAAAGGATGATCAACCAGAATGAGAATCTAGTGATGTGGAAATGCTAAAAGCTTTTGGAAGAATGGATGCCTCACTGTTGCCACTTGGAATTTCTCCTTTGAAGCTTAAATATGTCAGCAAACGGGATTCAAAAGGCTACTTGAAACAGAAAGTAAGAAGAGGACAAGATACTATAGCTTCCCACTGGGTTGGTCTAGTGGAGAATGCGTCTTTGCAAATCAGCAGATTTCAAAGTTGAGAGTTCTGACGTTCAAATCCTAGTGAAGGCAGTTACTTTTAAACGGATTTGAATACTAGATCATGGATACCGGTATTCTTTGGTGGTTGGGTTCCAATTAACCACACATCTCAGGAATGGTCGACCTGAGATTGTACAAGACCACACTTCATTTACTCTCATACATATCCTCTGAAGCACGTGCCAGTTTTCAGCAACCTATAGAAAACCAGGTATTGACACCAAGAGACTTTGAGTTTTGTAAAGAAATTATACTAGGAATCAGGTTATTTTTTTATTCCAAGAGAAGAAGTTGATAGAATCTGACCTGAACAGGAAAGCTGGTTTAGGAGTGGGCGGTCACACAATTGTTGGAACAAGAGAGAACCAAACGTTTAAGCCAGTTAGCAAAAGTAGAATCCAAGTTGGCAGTATTTGAAGCTGATGTGTATGAACCTGATAACCCACAAGGTATATCACTTATCAGCTTGCAACCAAGCCAATATGTGACTTGCATATATGACAATACTTGGAGGATTGGAAATATATGTAACATCTCGTTTGAAGAACATGATGCCCTCATTAGTTTTATGCACCCCCATAGTGCAGCTCATTCTTATCATTGGCCCCCTAGAAAAGACACTTGCTGGATTCCAGAACGACACATTTTGCTACTCTTGAAGCACCATCAATGACATCCATCAGGACGGCAATGTATGTATTCAGAATACATTCAGTCTAGGATTAAGAATTTAAGCTGAAGTGGAATTAAAAGTATTGTGCTAAAAAGTTTCTGACTAAATGTTTTTATTTTATTTTTAAACTACCGTGTTCTATAATATTGTAATATTTTAGTGCAGTCTATTATTACTACTACAATAATATTTCATTTTGTTTATGAATTTTAGTATTTTTGTATATGTGTAATAAATATTTTTAAAAATTGTGCTTGCCATAACAGATATAATTATTTGAAACTGTCTTTTCTGCATTCAATAGGAGGCAAGGTACAGTTAACAACTTTATATTAACAGGCAGCAAAACAGATATATTACTTAATAAAAATGTATTTTCTACTAGAGAGAATTCATTTAATCCATAAACATTGTGGAAAACTTGCTTGCTCCCTGTGTGAAAGATGCATTCATTATCTTTCAACTGTTTTTACTGCCTAACTGCCACTTATAAACTTTGGGTCAAAAATAAACTGCATGGATTTTGTAGTTCAAAAGTTGATTTTTCTAACTATTATAAACTAATAAAAACTAAGAAGGTATACCTGAGACATAAGCTTTCAAAGGTAGGTAATAAATTTAGATAAAAATTTTGACCAAATTTGATAATGAATATCTCCTGATATATAAGCCTCCAGTTTCTATGAAAAATTAGGATGTTATACACAATTATGTTCTTTTTCAGGTTACAAAGTCTCATTCTGATTAAAGTACTAGGTAAGGAATATAAGCTCAAACTTTGATTTACAAAATGTTGCAACAACTTGGTAACTGAATATCAGCTGCTATATCTCAAAACCAGATGGTAATGAAACTTGTGAATAACATATTTGAATACAGCGTTAAATGTTAACCGAAAGTATTAAAACTCAAACCTATAGCTTTATTATTGCCTTCAAAATCATAAGTCAAAGTTAGAATTTTTTGCATGTATGTGCAAGCAGTAAATACCCTTTTTTCAAGAGATCACAGAAAATCATCAATAACAGATATAGAGTACAATTTGGTAAAATGGCATTTCAGACCAGAGTGAATGTCCATGCAAAATTTGATGAAGTTTGGAGATGGTTGACTGCGGATCCCTGACCCACTTTGACATAGAATGAGCCAGCTTATTCATTTGTTACCAAAAAAATTAAAAAATTGTAAAATTTAATTTTATCCCTTTAAACTCAAAATTTCAAAAAGTTTTTTCTTAGTGTGCATTTACATTGTAAGAAGAACATTCATATTATTAATTTTCATCAGTTGTCTTAAGTAGTTTTGCTGGATGTTGATTATGAACCACTCGCATGTTGTTTTACATACATAGACTAGCATCTCCTACACGCTATGATTAGTTGTGCTTCTTGTCGTAATTTTTTTAAATTTTATTAATTGCATATACAGTCACATGATTTTTAGATATTTATCTGAAGAGCATTTGCAAGCCCTAATCTAGTGAATATCTCATTTAGTAGAGTCGGAGATGGGGAAAAATTGCTTTGTTTTTTTGTGCCTTTCTTCGCTCCTTTCAAGGTGAATTTCAAAAAATGTAGAAATTGGTTTTTAAATATTTACATGAAAATTACATACACAAAATGTCAAGTTGATTTTTTTTGTTTGTTACTGAGAAATTAAAAAAATAGCCGGGTTTCAAAAAAAAATTAAAAATCCATTTTAACCCTTTAAACTGGGGATTTAAAAAAAATCGTTTCTTAGTGTGCATTTACACCATAAAATAAACATGTATACAAATTTTCATAAATTTATTTTCATTAGTTTAACTGGGCATTGAGGAATTGGTCAGTCAGGACACGTTGCTTTATAGGTACAGATTGGAATATGAACAAACTACTCGAAAACCATTTACAGAATAGAGCATAGCTAGGAAGACCCCATTTTATTCCCAAACATATGGACAGCTTCTGTCAAATACAAGGTTGTTTATTATTTTAGGAATAATATCTTCTGATAGGAATTGCTTGTTACTCATCCATCAGACAATTAAGGTTCCATAATTCAGTTTTTTATGAGCCCACACCTTATATGAACTCCAGCTACAGTGCATACAATAAAAATAAAAGTTTGTATTGGAGAAGATCGAGACCGCATTACTACCGACCTATTACCTAATGTTATTTTTATTACAATGGGATAATAATTGTAATTTAAGCACATTAATTTATTAACCATTTTCATATTTTATTATAATTTTTTATTATTAACAATTCAATAAATAAAGAATGCAAATACAAAAATTTTAATTTAGGTGTATTTTTAAATTAAAAGAATCTTAGCTACTGCTTGAATGCTTATTGTACCCTGTAATTACAGTAAATTAGATGTACAATTATTATTGTATTATTATTATACACTATAATAATTGCCACCTATTTTTTGTGCAATATTTAGAATTTTCAAATTCTTTTTTTTTGTATTATTGTTGATTGTACATTATTATTATTAACACTACTTTGCATTATTTAATTATTTTGAGATTTGCATTGTATGTCCAGTTTCTGTGAAAGTTCACCATCTCTGCCTTCATCAGAACAGTCACTTTCACTGCCACTGTCTAGGGATATGCATTTATCCCTCATTTTGTTGATAGCTGTCAATCCATTTGAAGTGTCCCAAAAACCTTAAGCTGGTTGCTTGACCAATTAAAAAAAAATTGAAACTTACCCATTTGTTTCCTACATGTCTCAGGACCTTAAAAATATTTTTTTTTAATTTTTTATTGAAGCAATTTACCTGTGGCAGCATTTTTTTTTATGGTGTGCACACCTATTTTTGTGATTGTAAGGGTTTACAAAAAAAATCATAACTAAAAACCTATTGGTCCTGGAAAAATGAAACAAAAAGCAACTTATTCATATTTTCTCAAGGTTAAAGATTGGACCGGTGGTTTATTTACATATTCCTCTTCTTTCTACGAGAAAATTACCAATGAAGTTGAACATGAAAAACTGTGAAATTTCACTTTTGGTAATTTTTTTCAAGAGGCAGAGATAGATGGCATACACAGTTTGTATTATCTTTTTATATGTAGGTATATATTAGTAGTTTTACCATAAATAATATTAATGATGATATACTTATCCCTAAATTTTTATGAACTTTTGAAAACTAATTTTTTTTTTTATTTTAAATTTTGGCTTCAAATAACTCTGATGGGCTGTTGATAAAAATCTCAAATTTGCAAAACTTAGTGTTTTTGTAGATATTTATGGTAAATAAAAAAGTTTCTTGTGTATTGTACTAATAAAAAAGTTATAACCTCCAAAAATCATGAAAAACCTGTTAAAAGCGATACCATTTTGACTCACTAAATAAGTGCACCAAGGGGGGTTTCTTGTCTTCTTTGTACTTTAATATTTTTATACTTATTACTATAGTTGAAATAAACTTATGTGAACTGTTCAACTGCAGTGTTCATGTTATAACAGACACTTGAAGTCATTTCCAGTCATCAGGAAAAATTCATGTTGCAACATGCTCATTTATGTTTGTTGCATCATTTAGCTTTGCAGTTACATACTGGTCAGTTTGAAATTAGTCAGTGACCTGTTCACATCCTTACAGAGTATCTCAAATTTCATCCTGTGTTTATTAAAATAAGTTTTACTTAATATTATATTTGCAAATTTTTTTTTAAAATCAGTTAATTTTTATATAATTTTCAAGTAATTTCACATAAAGCAGTGGAAGAACAATGTTCCATAGGAATTTATGTGAATGAAGAGTGTCTTCATAAAACAGTGTATGGTACATACACTGTTATTTGAAGAACTCATTAAAATTTGAGAATTTAGTGATTAAAACCAACTACTTGTTTTTTTTATGTGTTAATTATGATATCATTTGTAAATATGAAAAAACGTTTTTGCCAAAATTCAGTCACCTGTATGGACCAGTTCTGTTGTTGTGACCCTTTGGGAACTCATAAAAAAGAAAAACTTAAGGCAGATAACATCAGCAAGTCTTAAAGAACATATTTATCTAAATTTAAATTTAGTTCCTGGAAAGTCTCTTTGTGTTAACTGTATCAAAAGTATTTTTTTTTAAAATGGTAGGTAGTAGCCTCAAAAATGATGATATGCAGGTTCATTTTTCCACCCAGCTGGACCACATACATCATTTCAAAAGTGTCAATAAGACAAAGCGTGGATACTGATCTGCAAAGTCCTGATAAAGCCCCGTCACTGTAGTGACGGGTCGTTCTCACAAAATTTCAAGAGAATTATCAGAAGAGATATCACAGCTGTTGGTTAACCACACTAAATAATAAACTTTCATTGCTACAAAAACAGGCTATTTCATTGAAGAATAATTAAAATTTTGCCTAAATTTATGTTTTCTTTGATAGTGTTTACAAAAAATAAACCAATATAAAAATAAAAATGAATTCTTGAAAAAAGATGTAAGCTACTCATAGAAATCTCAATTTGGGTAAGTTTTACAAGTATTTTTGCATCAATTATATTAGATTACTGGTACTGGTTAAGTTATCATTAAATTACGACCTATCAATAATAATTAAAAAAAAAATATATTTTAAAAATATTGAAAACATCAACTTCAACAACGTAAGGACTAAATATAAAAAATTTAAAGTTCAAAGAAGACAAGAAATCTTCTTGAAGCACTTATTTTGCAAGTCAAAATTGTATTGCTTCTTTGAACTTTAAAAAATTTAAACTTTAAATTTTTTAAAGTTCAAAGAAGTTTGCCATAAAAGTTATTTATGGCAAATAACTTTTTTATTTGCCATAAACATCTTCAAAAACACTAAGTTGTGCAAATTTGAGATTTTTATCACCAGCTCCATCTGGAATTGGAAATTTTTTAAGCCAAAATTTGAATTTTTTTAAAGAAATTAGTTTTCAAAAATTCATTTGAAACATTTAGGCGTAAATATATCACCATTAATATTATTTATGTAAAACTAGTAAAATTTACCCACATATAAAAAAATAATTCAAACTGTGTATGCCATCCCTGTCTCTTGAAAAAAATTACCAAACGTGAAATTTGATCGTTTTTCATGTTCAATTTTATTGGTAATTTTATCATAGAAAGAAGATAAATAGATAAATCCACTGGACCAGTCTTTTACCTTGAGAATTATGATTAAATTGCTTTTTGTTTCATCCTTCTAGGACCAATAGTTTTTGATTCGTTGTAATTTGGGTGGAAGAGTTAAAAAGTGGCCGCAAAAGCATGACCAATGAGTACCGCTCCAGGCATCCTGTAACAGTCTCAACCTCGGTGTTAGACAGACTTTTGTATTGATCCACCTATCCAAGAAGACCAATAAATTACAGTTAAACAAATTGCTGAAAAATGTCGAGTTGGCACAACTCATTCCATCAATCAAAACAAACTGAACTAGCTGAACAAACAAACTGAACTAGAGGTGTGTAGGGTGGGTTCCAGAGAGCCATTCATCACAAAGCCAAGAGATTTCACACTTCCACTGAACTCCAAAATTGTTTCAGTAACAAAGGTGACGCATTTTTAAACAGATTTTTAACCTGTGATGAAACTTGGATACATCATTTTGAGCCAGAGTCCTAGCATCAAAGCATGCATTGGAAACACCCTGAGTCGTCTGTCCTAAGAAATTCAAAATGTAACCATCAGCTGGTAAGATCTTGCTAACCATCTTTTGGAGTGCTGATTTTCTGTGATTATTTGGAGGAGCAATGCATTGTCAACAGCCAGTACTACTCGGTCATCATTGAGAACAAAGTCAAGCCCACATTGAAGAGGAAATCTCTGGGATGGCAGAGGAAAGGCGTGGTTCTTTTACAAGACAACGCTTGACCTCATACGGCACAACTGACACTAAAAACTATTGGCAATGTGGTTTGGGAACTCCGACCTCATCCTCTTTACAGCCCTGACCTTGCCCCTTCGAATTTTTATATATTTGGTCTGATGAAAGAAGCTTTGCATGGCATCACGTTCAATGACAATGGAAAGATAAAGAAAAAGGTACGAAACTGGCATCGAGATCAACGTAAAGAATTCTTTGCTGCGGGGATAAGAAGACTTGTAAAAAGATGGGACAAGTGCAGAGAAGTTGGTGGGGATTACGTGGAAAAAGTTGACAAAAAATTGTATTTATTTAATAAACCAGTTTTGCTGTACAGCTATTTATTTGTCTGTATAATTATTGAATGAACCTCATAATAAATTATTATAATTTGTAGTGTGTAGGCCTATTATTTAATGATTATATTTATTACTATAAACTCAAATGAAATATTTTGATAACCTTTATTCATATAAAGTGGTCATTGATATTTTTGACTCACTTGATGGAGGGGGTATATTAATAATCTATTAATACAAGCATAAACTATACGTTTTTGTACTATATGCAGTAAAAAATATTTATATACAGTGTGCCAAATAAGTAATGAGACAACTAGCATTACATTGAAACTAAGAACTTTATTTTAATTTTACAGTTATATGAATTCAAAATAATCCCCTTGCATCTCCACACAACATTACATCGATCATACAGGTTGTTGAAAGAACGCTGGAAATCCTGATTGTGTACCTCCTTCAGTATGTCGGTCACAGCACACTGGATGTCTTCAATTTCACTGAAACATTTTCCTTTTAAAGCACATTTAATTTTTGTAAATAGAAAAACATCTGTAGGTTCCAAATCAGGCGAATAGGGTGGGTGTTCGAGCACACAGATCTGTTCTCATGCTAAAAACTGTTTCATGGGTAGTGCGCAGTGAGCGGATGCATTTTCATGCAAAAGAACCCAATTCTTGCTTTGGAACAGATGTGTCCTGATATGACGCATGTGAGCAAAGAGATGCTTCCTTACTGACACCACTGCAAGCATTCTGGTGGTAATTCGTCTATCACTGGCAACAATTTGCTTGGCTTTTTCCACATTTTCATCCACCCGAGCAGACACAGGACATCTGACGTGTGGTTCTTCTTCAATGGATTCTCTTCCATTCTTAAATGCTGAAAACCAGTGGAACACTTGTGCACGACTAAGATAATCATCCCCGTAAACACGTTGCATGTCTTTGTAAACTTCTGATGCCGTTTTTCCTAATTTACAGTAACATTTTGTCACAGCTCTTTGATCCATGATGTTACATTTGACCACCACTACTTGCACAATGTTATGTTCACAGCTGCTGTGCATACATTGGCTGAGTCATCGACATGATCGACGGGTCTGCTTGTTAAGCACAATCTAAAATTGTTACCATGTATAGTGCATTTCATGAAAGTGTTCCTGGAAAAAATCACTCTCGTTACTTATTTGGCACACTGTAAGTACGCTAAATAATTTTAAGAAATTGTTGTCTAAAATTTAACAAAATACTTATAAATTTTAATTTTGGGTAGAAGAGTTGCTATTTATGAAAATATGTATTGTAAAACATTCAGTTTCTGAATGAGCCTAATGTTGCGAGAAAAGAGTAATAGTAATGCCTTGCGCAACAACTATCTGTCTTATGCAAGCAAGCTTTAATTTTCATCGTTTGCTCTAAACATTAAATTTCTACCCCATGATTATGTGAGAATTTTTATCAGATAAATAAACATACTTATGCCTTCACTAGTTCATTCAGTTTGAAGCATGCATCATCTTGCTACATCTATAAAGTAGAGAAATTGGATTTGCTTCACAACTAATAAATTCTTCATTAAATTCCACCCTTTTGTTAAAGTCGCCTTCATGAAGTGCATAAAGTAATCTTTCAAAAACATGTGGATAATACCTAAGAAACCTTTCTAGTTGATATTTGAGGGCTGTCTATTACAAATGTGACCATAAGAAGTTATTTATTTTCTAAAATACGACTAGTTCTAGGCCAATTTGTTGTGAATTATCTCAAAACTTATTTTGTTTACTTAAATGTCGTTTTCTCATTACAGGCAACAAAAATGAAATGAAGAAAATTTGTGTGATAATATCAGTTCATTATAACCAGAACTTTCCCAGCCGTTACAAAATTTGAAGCTGCATGTTGGGAAACCAACTTTAAGTTACAGCTTTTGTATTTCAGTACTATTTTCTAATGAAAATCAAAAAAAATATATATAAATCAGATCCAGAAGTATTAAAAATGATAAAATATCATTTTAGTACACTGGCATTTACTGAATTTTCTAAATAATGAAACTGTAGTTCAAAAAATAGTACAGTACGTGTAAAAAAGTAGTAATATTAAGAATGTAATAATTTGTATCGTTTTCAATTATTCATAATAGTTTATATATAACTTGGTCAACATATAACAAAAAATGCCTTTCTGCTAAAACAAAACTTAAACATTATAAAACTGTAGTAAAGCCAGAAGTGACCTACGGAAGTGAGACCCTTTTCAAAATCACTCAGAAAAACCAAATTGAAAAAATTCTGAAAATAGAGAGGAGAATTGTCAGAACGTGTATCAATAAAAAACACCAAAAAGAAGGCCAATGGTGGATTGTGCCAAATGAGATGGTGTATCAAGAAATAGAGCCTGTTACTGATACTATGCAGAAAAAAAGAATCTCTTTCTTTGGAAGGACACCGGAAACAAGACTATCAAGAAATATCATTGAAAAGCTCTGGTTCCAAAAGCTAGAAGTAGGATGGATGAAAGAAGTTAGAGAAGATATGAAAGAATTTCCCTGACTGACCTACAGAATAAAACTGGAAAAATTACAAAGCTAAAAGACAAAAGCATTAGATTTAAACAAAAGACAGACAAACGACAAAATACAACGAAGAGGGTGTTGTATTTAAGGTAAGAAATACTGGGCAGCTCGGAAGAGTAAAATAACACGCTTTTCTCAGAAAAGATCCAACTATCCAACTAAAATTGACTTAAGTGGTCCCATGTTGGCCGTAAAAGCATAATAATAATAATATATATATATATCAATAAGCTTTTAAGCCTACAATAAAATATTGGGATTATCTGGAAAAAAAACAATAATATTATATTAATGAAGAAATAGAAATAATGCAAATGTTCAGCTTTTATAAATAAAACGTACACATCAAAGAAAATTCTAAAACACTTTTTTTAGTGTAAAGAAATGGCATGCTCTAACTGATTTCTCCTTCAAAAGTAAAATGAAATTTTATCATAATTCTTGGAATAGGTATGTAAATTGTAAGGAAAAATGGCTGACCTTTTATTTTTTAACCTGGAATTTTCAGGTGTCTGGTTAAATAAGCTAATAGAACAGTGTAGCGGAATTTGTTGAAAGTTTAAATTGAGGAAATTTATTTAAGTTCAGTCAACTATAAACAAATTAAAGTTTAAACTTAAGTTTGACTTAAATTTACTAATAAATTTGACAACAAGGTAAGAAGCAACAGAAAGTGTTATAATTTTAAATCAAACCAATAGTAATTTTGGTATTACAAAAGAAAATTGTAAGTTAAAAATTAAAAAAAAATTAATTTAAATTAAATTATTTAAGAAAGATTTACTTTCACTTTTTTCCAGTATTTACTGCTCAACAACAAAGTCTAATATTTTATATTTTACTCTTATAAGATTTCAAAATTTAATAAAATACAATTTTTATTTAACACAATCAAAAATAAAAAAAGAAGAAAATCCTGATTACCAGAATACATGAGCATAATTTTTGTTTACAGAGTTTTAATGGTAGTGCGTCAGCACTTCGTATTGATTGTGAGTATTAAGAAATATTTCCCAAGAGCAGCATTCGAAACCCCATAATCTTTGCTTTGGTATTTTAGTGTCTACATATGATTAGTTCATTTCCATCATATCATATTCAATTGAATGCCGATAACTATATTGTATAAGTGAAAAGAAAGATTGATTCACTGTTTCTTGGGATGTATCAGATGAATTTCCTATCATGTTGGTTTGTCATGCAATGAAGTATGGCAAATATTTCAGAAAAAAATCTTTATATATTGAAAATGTTCATACTTTATTTCCTCTAAAACGTGTGTTGTGGATAATTTTTTACAATTTTCATAGTTAAAACCACTAATTATGGAACAAATTAACGTTATGATGACTGCCATCAGCCATCATAACGTTAGTTTTATTTTATTTACTGATAAAAACTATTTTTGTCAAGAAATGTAGTTGTTCATGAAATAATCAACAATGGGAGTTCTAAAAATACACGCAGCATCATATTAGAAACTAGTTTCCTAATAGGTTTCCTGCTAATGTGTAATGTGCATTATTGGCAAAAAAAAAAAAAAATTACTGAACTGTTGAATCTTATAAACTCATTGTAACTACTACAAGTTTTTTTTAAGCACATCAAAATGTTTTGAAAATAACTTGCCAACTCTTTCTAAACATGCTTCCTTACAACAAGACAGCAAATGATTTTCTGACACGATGGGCTCATTCGACATTTTTTGAATAACTTGTATGTAACTTATTTAAACAGTTGGATGACATGGCAAATCAATTAATGGCCTCCACAGTCTTACCAAATGCCACTGGCTACCTGTAGAGTTCTCCTTTAAACACTTTATTATACACCCTGATAAAATAGAGTTGCATGAAATCTAGATTTAATAGAAAATTGTGTAAACAGTAACTGTACATTTCATACAATTTATGTAATTGAAGGTAAGTTTGAAATGTATTCATTTGTCATTTGTTGAGTAGGTTATAGTCTACATTTTTATTTTTATATCATCAAATATGACTGTTTTGGTTTAAAATTATAACATTTTCTGTCATGTTTTAATCCAGTTTGGTTTAAATAAAAATCAAATTTCTTACTTTTATTTGTCTTTAGTTGACTTCACTTAGATTAGTTTCCTCCGAATTAATTTCTTCTTAAAAGGTTTTACTTACTTATTGATAATGATAATTTAACATCAAATTTAATCCCTAACCTTAAAAAAGTTTCTTTTGACGCAAATTGTTGAAAATAAACATTTTCTTGCAATTTTCTGTAATAGAGTTCAGGGGCAATTATTTTTTTAAAGATCCAGAAGAAATATTAAAATACTCTATCCTTTTAATTTGTGTCCCAAAAATTTTGATGTCACATTTTACTTTTAAAATAGAAATCATGAGAAATTTTACTGTAGCCATAATTCATAAAGAGAGCATTTTTTCTGGACTTATGTTATGTGAATGTTAACAGCAGCAAATACTCTTTAACATTTATCTGCTACTGATTACAAGTCAACAAATAAAAATATCTTGAAAATTATGAACTAGTGAGATAGGATTTTTAAAATGATTTAAGCTAAGTTATTGCTTTAAAATTGTGTATGAAATTTTAAAATATATATTATAACTTCATCATAAAGGTTTATATTATATTTTACTTTAAACTTTCTAATAAATAACCTACATTTATATACGAGGTGCGGCAATAAAGTAATGAGACTGATGTGAAAAAAAATGTTGCTTACCGTTTTAGTCATGTTTAGTGTTGTCTCCTTCAAAGTAGTTCCCCTCTGATTGCACACTCTTATTCCAGCGCTTCTGCCATTGATGGTAACATTTCTGGAACTCATCTTCTATAATATCCTCCAAGACCCTCATCACAGCTTTTTGGACATCTTGTGTTGTGTGAAAATGGTGTCCCTTGACGCCATTTTGACTCTTGGAAATAGAAAAAAGTCGCATGGAGCGATATCTGGTGAATAAGGTGGCTGTGGTAGTACTGAAATTTGTTTTGAGGTTAAACATTGCTGTACTGACAGAGCAGTATGGGATGGCGCATTATCGTGGTGCAGAATCCAATTATCAGCTATGTTGGCACAGATACGAAGAACTCGTTTACGAAGTCTTTCTAAAATTTCTTTGTAGAAATATTGGTTAAATGTTTGTCCAGGAGGCACCCACTCTTTATGAACAATTCCCTTGGAATCGAAGAAGCACACAAGCATGCATTTCACTTTTGACTTTGACATGGGAGCTTTTTTTGCTCTGGGTGATGATCCCTTTGAGCACCATTGCGAACTTTGGCGTTTTGTCTCTGGATCGTATTGAAAAAACCAACCTTCATCACCAGTGATAACACGGCTCAACAAATCTGGATTGATTTCCGTTTGCTCTAACAGATCGGCTGCCACATTTTTCCGTGTTTCTCGCTGTTGTTGTGTGAGATTTTTGGGGACCATTTTTGCACAAATCTTTCTCATAGATTTTCAGTTAATATTAGACGAACCGTTTCTCGATTGATGTTGAGTTCTTCTGCAATCATTTTCACGGATAATCTTCGATCAGATCGTACGATTTCATGCACCCTGGTCAAGTTGACATCTGTCCATGAAGTTGATGGTCGTCCACTGCAGTCTTTATCTTCAACATTCGTTCTGCCTTCATTAAAAATTTTATGCCACCGAAAAACTTGAGCTCTTGACATAATCTTCTCTCCAAAAGCCTTCTGAAGCTTACCATAAGTTGTCGTCGTGTTTTCACCCAATTTAACGCAAAAAGAAATGGCATACCATTGCGCAATATTTTGCGGTTTCATTTCTGTGACGAGAGACACAAACACGTGTTCACTTACTACAGCACAACTCACGACTGAGCAGTTGCATCAATGAGCCGCTTGGACTAGAAGTAGCTTATAGACCAAGGTCAAAGATGGTGTGCCTACACAAGCTGGAGGGTTGCCACATCTTGCAAAGAAAAATCAGTCTCATTACTTTATTGTCGCACTTCATATAATTGTAATTTATTTTGTACAGGTTGAATTTGTAGTGGGAATGGCAAAGAGAAGTGGAGGTGGTAGCAATCCAGGATCTGGAACAGAAGATGATTCTAAACGGCGTAAATCTAAATGGGACCAAGTTGGCAGTAATTTAGCTGCAATTCAGACTGTTCGTCCTGCAACACTTTTACAACAATCTGCACTAACCACAACAGCTACTGGAACAAAAAGTACTGTAATTTCTGCGTTTGGTTCTTTACCCAAAAAACCAAGAGTATAAAAATTGTTGTTAAATACTATTTCATTAGAATTTTAATTTATTGTAATTTTACAGTGTATATGTATATAATTAAAAACTTATCTGTTTTGCTTATTATATAATAAAATTTAAAATTTCTCAGAGCTGTATTACTTAATATATAATGGGGTGTATGTATGTGTGTGTGTGTGTGTGTTTGTTTTAAGTATAATTAGAATTAATCTAAGACTTTTTTCAACATTTGATCCAGCAACTAAATTATTACAAAGAAATTGAATAATTACACTCATAACAACAATAATTTTACCAAACTGATATTGAACTAAATAATTTATATGTTTTTGATGTAATTTAAGTTGTTTGAGTTAACTTCACTTTATTTTATTTACATGTTCATGATGAGCTACAAAATTTCATTTATGTGTTACGGAATCAGAAATTGTAAAAATTGAATAATTCAGAGAATTTTTTTTTAAGTGTCATTTATTACTATCATCCTTTACATTTAATTCTTTGCTAATCTTTTAATTTCCTTATAATATCCTACATTCTTCCTCATTGTTTTATATTTATTATAATTGATTATTTGACACTTCTCAGAACTAGGATTTGTTTGGAAAACAAATCATTGACGCAGTAACATATTTTTTAAAAATAGTAGTAGGTACACAAAGTACAATATAGTATTATTGTATTATACAGTTAAAAAATGTATATGGAAATGTATAAATCTAATGGAAGGTTGAAAACTCTTTTGTTCTACAACAAATTTCAAAGGCATCTGTTTTTCTTTCTATTTATGTTTGTTACCATGTTTTACTACCATAAAACAGCATACAATTCAATGACATGAATGTCATTGAAGATATCTCTATTCTTAGATCCTTATTATCAATTGTGTTAGTTTGCTTTTGATCTCAGTCTATTTAAATTGGTTTTATTTCTAATTGTCTTCTTTTCTGTTATATTTCTTTGCCATTGTTTTTTCCATATTTATATAGACAGAAGTTCTTAGAAAAAGTTCCTTCCATTTAATATTTCTCTTACTCATATTTCTTATTTTTCCATAACAAAGTGTCATGAGTGCTAATCTTTATTTTTTTCTTAAATAGGTAATCCACTTCTTGTAAAAAATTTTTTTTTAAATATGTAAAACTTGTCATCCCAAAGTTAGGCTACGTACCCATGATTAGCACTTGATGCCGCTTTGGATCAATGTGCACTTAGAAGTACCAATGAGCATAGGAAGTGTACACATGGAATCAGGCACTTTTATTCAACGTCACCGAAGCGCGGCACTCCTAGTTTCCTCGTCAATCACTCGATTACCGAGTGCTTTCATTACTAGGTTTTATATGGCCTTGTACACATAAGATCGCTTAACGCCATGTCGATTATGAGTTAGATTTTACAAAGTACACAATCGGTCAATTGAGCACGTGCTTTTGTCCAGTTTGTACGCTAGGTGTGATTATATAATTTCTACAGCAACAACATGGAACCAGAAACTTTTGATACTGAATTATTGATTGATGAAGTACAAAAAAAATGTATTTGGGATATGGAAAGTATAGATTACAAGAATAGCTTTGAAGAAGTCAGCTTGGCAGGAATTGGTCGACATTTTTTCTGGGGAAAGTAGCACGTTGGAGGAGAAGAAACAATTAGGTAAATATCCTACAAATAACTAATTTCATTTTCGTATTGTTTAATTCAAAATTTCTTTACTTAAAGAAGTAAGCAGTGGCGTAAGTAGGGGGGAGCAGACGGGCAAAATGCTACAGGCCCCCGCCCTGAGAGCACTGGTAATATTAATTATTACAAAATTTAGTAAAATTTATTAGTGTTCTAATTTATTAATTAGTTATCTTATAAAGTACATACACAAATTACACAAAAACAAAAAAAATGTGTTCAAATCACTAGTTGAACACATTTGTAAGAAAAAGATATCACCCAGTCTTTAGAACTCATCCGGTAAAGAAATGTTTTGTCTATAGTTCTTCTGTTACTTTCACCGCAGAAGTTCTTTCGTGGCCTACCATGTCTATTTTTAGCATTCGATACTCAAATAATAGATTTGTCAATGCTTTAAAAAATAATACAAGGTTGTATAATAGATATTAACTGTTTCGTTTATTTATTAGATTAGTAATGAAGTGTTATTTTTATTTTCATTTCCGCTGGAATAAATACACAACTTTTCTTACTATTAAGAATAAGATTTCCTTTGGAAAAAATAAGCATTTACTTTCGTAATAATACATTATCAAAGTATTACACGTATTAAAACACTTTACATATTATAATAAAAACCATGAATCCATAGATGAATTGCACAATTAGTTGGTCAAAAGTGTTTTTTAAAACTTGATCGTTCATTCTGTTTAAATACCACTACAGGCAACCACTCCTTTTTTTTTTTTTATAAATAAGGCAAATATAATACTAACTACATTCTTTAATTAAAGAACTTTTTAATTAAATAATATATAACTGTATATAATATAATGAAAATGCAGAAATAGTGAATGTAGATAATTTTAATATATTACATATTCACATAAAATTTTTTTTTAAATTACAATTTCTAAAAAATAATGATTATGAAAACTAACTAAATACTAATGTTTTTACAAATTACATAGAAAACCTGGAAATTTTACTCTCAAAAATGATTACACCATTTGGTCTTGCCATGGAAGTTTGCCATCATTGACAAAATATTATGCGAACTTGTCTCTCACAGTTTGTGTGTATTTGCTTCTATTATTCAAACTTTCTTCACTGTGGTTTACAAATGGTGCAACATAATAAGTATCTTCCTCCCTGAACCCATCACGACATCTTACGTAATTATGTAGGACATAACACGCCATGATAATTGATTCGGCAAATTCTATTTTAACATTCAGAGGCGTTTCAAAAATTTCCCACTTGTTGACCAATATTCCGAATGTACATTCTATGTAGTGACGAGCCCTTGACAGTCTGTAGTTGAAGATTTTTTTCTCATGAGGCAATTGCTTCCCAACATAAGGGCGCATAATGTGTTTTGAAAGCCCAAAAGCTTCATCAGCAACAAATACGTAAGATAAATTTGTTTTGTCTAAGTTTGATATTGGTTTAGGTTCTGGGATATTAAATTCACTGTCCTTTACATTTTTGTAGAATAATGATTCGTGGAAAATTGCTGAGTCGCTACTTTTGCCGTAAGCCTCGACATCTACATATAGGAAACAATAGTTTGCATCATATACAGCTAGAAGAACAGTAGAAAAAGAAATGTTATCATTATAGTACAGAGACCCTGTGCCACTTGGTTGCACAATTAAGATGTGTTTTCCATCTATTGTACCTATACAATTCGGAAAATTTGCGTATTTTTTGGAACTCTTTGTTGATTTCTTTCCACCTCTCTTCAGAAATAGGTGGAATACAAAGAGGTTTCAGTATTTTCCACAAAGTTGAACAAACTTGCAGCTGTAGATTTCCCCAATCTGTAATTGTAACATATTTCAGCAAAAGAACATCTTGTGGCGAAATATCTGGAAAAGAAAAAATGTACACATATATCTCTGTTGTATATTGTGTCTGTTCCTACAGGCCTACTGTGTCCGTTTTTATGTGATTATATTATATTCTTAAGTTAGTATTTATAGTATGTTTATCGTAGGTTGTGTTATTGTTAGTTTATCATAAAGTTTTATCTATTGGAAATACATTGTTTGTAATGTAGTGCATTACTTTTTTTTGTTTTTAGGAACTACGTTGCAGAAAAAGTGGAAAAGTGTAAGAGACAATTTTTCTAGGGAATTAAAAAAGCAGAAGAAAATAAAAACTGGAACCAGAGCAAGTAAACATAACATGTATGTATACTTTAAACGACTTATGTTTCTTGAAAAATCTTTAACAAACAAAAGTACTACAAACATCATACAAGACGATGATATACAACTCGAAGAGGAATTACAATGTGAGGATTTACAGCCGCCGACAGTTCCTGGACCTAGTTAGGATGTTGTGGTTGGTAACAAAAAATTTAAATTGAATCCTGTTGACAAGCACTTTGTTGATATTTTAAATAAAAGTATTGCAAGAAGAGAAAAAACGAGAAGAAGAAATCGCTAATCAAGATGAGGACAAACTGTTTTGTTTGTCATTGTATAAGGAGCTGCAAAAAGTACCAGAACATGCTCGCATTCGAACTAAGATTCAAATATTAGAAGTTATTCAGAGAGCTCAAGATTTTTATAACATACCGATACAAACCGAAGCCCAAGGTTATCACCTGTACCAACCGCAGTCCTACAATGAATTTGGTTTCGGGGCCAATCATCAGTATAGTCAAATACCAACTGTATCTCAAGACATTTTCTCCAGTAACATCGGTTATAACACTCAACAACCACCCTTCTGTCAGCAAATCAACCAGAAACCTAACCAGCAACCTTCAGAAAATTTAGCATCTTCATCTGCCCTTTTATCAGTACAAAGCATCAGTTCTCAAACTAGTTCTGCAATTTCAGATATCTTAACTAAATATAACACTACATTAGACGTTGCTGTTTTTATAAATCAGCGTATATATTTTTAGTAAAGGGGACTTTAAGTATATAATTTCCTCAAATTGACAATTTTATTGTAATTCTTTTACTTTTAAAAATTAATAATTGTAATAAATTATAATAATTTTTTTAAAAATAATAAACTATTACCTTAATGTGATGATGAGTTATTCTTCTGGTGAAATGCTATCCCTCACTACATACTCGCATGGGGAAATATGATCTTTTATTAAAGCTAATAACTCATCAAATGACTCATTCGAAAATAATTGAAAAACTTTGGTGAGTGTTCCCTCAGTTTTGGGTACAGTGTCGCAAATACACTGTTTGTTAGCCTATCTCTTAATATAGGATGCACTTACCACTGCCGTTTCCTTCTTGTTCTATATCGACCGTATAATAACCAAATACATGTTAGTTCTTCCAATTCCATAGTTCAACTGTGACAGTAATTTTGTAGATTGAACGTGTAAATTGTTTGTATGGAATGCATTCCAAGCACTGTGGAAGTGCTCTCCATGTGTACAGCACTCTGAAATGCTAACTCCGCACTTGACGTGGCGTTAAGCGCTCTCATGTGTACATAGACTTAGTATAAACATTTAATTTATTATAAAACTGAGATAGCAATGGTGAGATATGTATTGACGCAAGGATTATGCTGTATTTTTATTCCCCTCAGCTAGACAGGAGTTGATGCATCAGTTTGTCAAAAATATGTATAATAAAATTAGTATACTTCTCTTGTTTTATCTGTGCAAAACAGTAACTAAAATTCATACATTAATCTAATGTATAAATTATGAGGTGGCAGGTGATAAAATTTCTATTTTAGCAACGTGAAGAAAATGTTCTGATATAGTCTTAGTCACCCTTTTTCATCATTAGAAATTCAGTGTCCCCATTAAACTTTTATCCCTTCTTTTCTCAAAGTATGAGATGCCTGATGTGATTATGTTTTTTTACTTTATTTAGGGGTTTGATGTAAATTACATTAATTTTATGCTTGCATGTATAAAAATCAGTAGTTATACTCTGTAGTGCTAGCGCAAGGCTTTAGGCCACTTGTCCACAATAAAACTTTTTACCGGCTGTCAGTACAGTAAAATAACTGATTTGTCAGTAATACATTGTTTGATATGTGTGTTTGTACATAACCAGCCTGACAAATTTCCCAGTTCCAGTGCACAGACAGTCCCTCAGGTTGGCAGTGAAACATGTTTTGACATGCTTATCCATGAGCCAGTAAATTGTTGGTTGTAAACCTGGTGGACTACAGACTATTAATTATTTGCAATCCACAGTGTTGATATATACATGCTTAGATATTTTATTTCATAGAATGTTGATTACACAACATGGGGGTATAAAATTCTTTAGTAATATCTAAAAATACAATTTACTGGTTTATTTAAAAATGAATTTGGAATTAAATGTAAATGAATTATTAACATAGTTGAAAGACCAGTTGTGTGGGACAAAACAACTGACAATTATAAGGACAAGAGGCTTAATTTTGCAGCTTGGAAATATGTATATAAAATAATCTTCAAAGATGTTGATACAGTGTTGAAAAAGGAGAAAAATGACAGGTATATATACATTTTTAAGTATATATTTATATGACACAATTTTATTTATTATTACGATACAATTTTTTAAAACAATATAGTTATTAATTATATACTTTAGTATGGACCCAGTGCAGATATTGTTCTGCCAGAAAATAGATCCAATTTCAGAAATTAAATAGTTTAAATTCCTTCTGAATATTGTTTCATATCTATTAATTCAGAGTTAAATCCATGGCTGTATCAACTGTATTTTTATTAAGTCCTTTAGAATTTCTATAATTGTTAATATAAAACATGTCTGAACTGTAGAAGTCATAAAATCTTTTTCTTTCTCTCTTTTTTCTGTTTAGCCTCCGGACTACCGTTTAGATAATTCTTCTTAGGATGATATGTATGAGTGTAAATGAAGTGTAGTCTTGTACATTCTCAGTTCGACCATTCCTGAGATGTGTGGTTAATTGAAACCCAACCACCAAAGAACACCAGTATCCACGATCAAGTATTCAAAACCGTGTAAAAATAACTGGCTTTACTAGGATTTGAACGCTGTAACTCTCGACTTCCAAATCAGCTGATTTGGGAAGACGCGTTAACCACTAGACCAACCCAGTGGGTAGAAGTCATAAAATCTAGAAAAATTCATTAACCAGTGGGAATATTCTTCATCTATTGCTCATTCAACAATGTACACTCTCAACAAAATATCTTGCTATGTTTAATTTTTAAACATTTCTTTACATTGGCCTAGCTTCTTGACTACCATAGAGACAGTAAATTTGGGTGCAGTGCAAAAGCTTCATCACCTACAAATAAAAATGTAATTTCCCTGTGTTTATATAACCACTTTATTGATGCTTGATATTATTTGCTTGCCACCCACAGTTCCAAAAAATTGGCTGTAATTTCATAATGATGTACCATACTAGCCATTTATCAACTGTCACGAGTTGGCATATATTCTTCATGTAACCACAACCATATACTAACACAAACCTTGTGTATGATTCTACTAATTGTTTTTTATTCCTAATCTTAAGGTAAATGGAGGTCTGAAAAATTATTACTTGTAGGTAAATAGCTCAAAATTTTTTTTTGGCAAAGTAGGAAAATGAATATCAGACAACATTATGAAATTCTATAAGAAATTAATTGACAAAATTAATTTTAATGCTGGAGCAAAAATAAGAAGCATATGTATGTGTTTTATGATTATGGCCAACTGATTTTAATATTACAAATCAAACAGGTAACTATGACCAATAATAATAATTTCATTAATTTAGAATTAAGTTGTAATAATTATGTTCAAATAATTGCCACCATGGTACAATATCTTGGTTATGTTCTATTTTATAATGAGTTGCTAGTTCATATTTTGTAATAAATAAAATACATTAAGTATATTTTAATTAAGATGTCAGGTAGTGAATTAAGTTAACTGAATTAATGTCTACATTTCAAACATACTTTTTCATGAATAAGAAGATAAGGAGTAATATTGTAATGGAATGTTATAGTAATTATATGAAAATAATGTCAATGCTTGATTTGCAATCTCAATAAATTACATAATTGTAAATAAATGTATTATACAATATATTCAGTGAATAAATATGTACCATAATGATCATGTACAATAATTAGTCTATAGACATTTAATAGTGAAAGAACAAATATGAAAACAAATTAATGTAATATATACAAATTATTTTATAAATAATGATACAATATTCATGAACACAACATTCATATTAGTAGAACATAAATGATATTACAATAGTATAAAACCAGTAAAAAATATTATTTAAAATATTTAAATCAATCCTCAGATTGGTTATATTCATAATTTATGCACAGGTTTTTGTAACTGACCATTAGCTGTATTTAGGTCAACAATCCTAACTAGGTTGTCAGAACCCAAATAAACTTGGATGTGGAAGTTTTGTTGTAATTAATACCAAATCAACACGATGATTACATGATAAATGGCGTTGCAAATAGATTCCATAATTTTTGAAGTTCTAGACCTCTGCCCTCCTTGAAGAATCATAATTGAACAGATTGATAAGAATTTGTGTGCGGTAGTGGTAGTATACATCAATAACTGATGTAGCTATGTTTTTGATTGTGGCCTTAAATCATGATAAGGGTTATGTTTATTATTAATAATGCGTTTAAATGTATTATGTTAAGATGTGAATTGAAGGTTTTAGGGGTTATAATAGTTTCCTTTACAGACACCGTACATGTTTACACTTTGATTGGGGAATATTCTCTTGAGATATTTGAATGATCTACTTTATTCTTAGAATTGTGAATACTGTTTATTATTCTAAAATTGATCGATGATATCTGTACTCTAGGTTGTGCTTTCTCAATAACAAAAAAAAATATCTTTCAACATTCGACCTTAGTTGTCTCATCTGGATTTGTTGATGCCCAGAATAGCATGAATCGTGTTCTTTTAACTTTTCTTCGATTATTTTTTCTTCATTACATTGCCAACATGATATGTATGATTGAAATTTGAATTTCAGACTTGATAATTTAGAATCAATTTTGTCCATATGGGTGAAACACAATACACAACTGTGTTTCTTAGCGTAAATCTTAACATTGATTTTTTGAATAACCGATTAATGGAAATGGCCTTTCCCCAGACAATTAAATCAATTATTTCCCAAAAAGGATGTACAATCAATGGACAAATTTTGAATAAAATTTTATTTAAAAAGTTAAATTTTGAATAAAAACTGATTTTTATATTGTTTGTTATTATTTAAAGTAAAGCATTTGTTAAAAGGTGTGTTTAAAGTGTTAAAAAATTTAGATAGAAATTGGACTACTATAAATTCATGTGTATTAACAGAAAATTGCATCGCTGCAAGCAAATTTAGATGTGAGAATATTTTGTTAGATTCTAAGTCATAATATAATTTTCATTTGTCAATGGTAGATAAGGCTTCACTCCTCAAACAATGTAAGTAGTGTACTTTTTTAATATTAAGTTATCTCTTATTAATTAATTAAGTAATATATTAAAATAGTTTTGCCACTCTATATTTGCAATTACAATTAAATTATTTATTAAATTTTGTAATTAGTACACAAATCTTTCAACTTTTAATTATAACTAAGATTAACGTTAATCCTAGTTATAGCAGGCCTTAACTAATTCCCTTTGTCTAATTATTCTAATTGATCCATTTTCAAAATAATATTACTTAAATTAGCATTGTGAATTATTATTGTAGATGAAGTATGAAATGAATCAAATGATATTGCATAATTGATGAAACAGTGTAAATTCAATGTAAAAACAAATTAAAAAGATATGTAAATGTTCATGTAGATCTAATTGTTGCAAGACTTTAAATGTAATTATTTGTTGAATATGAAGATTCATCAAATTTTCAGATTATATATCCGCAGTTTGAGGACCAAAAAATATCTTCAAATAATACTGCCCTAGTACAATACCTTGGTTAGGTCTAATTATTCTATAATAACTTGTTGGTTCATATTTTGTAATGAATAAAATAAATTAATTATGTTTAAAGTATATTTTGATAAGATGTATGTAACATTCATTACATGTTTTACAATGAATTTGATTTGTATATTACATAGTTGTAGAATATATGCAAGCTACTGAATGTACATGTGTAGTATATCAAAGCTTTATTTAGACTAAATAATATAACAAAGTAACAATACTTTAAATGTCGGCTGGTAAATTAGGCCAACTGAATTATAACATATTTATATACTTTTACATGAATAAGAAGAAAAGACAGTTCTTATTACAATTAATGAGAAGTAAATGATATATGTGACTGAACAAGTTAAACTATCGTAAAAATATACCGATGAGAAAATTTTAATTTGATAAGTATAGTATTTCATTAAAAAATAGTGACTGTAAATTATTTTACATAATTGATTAGCTGATTACTGCCATTATTATTTATAATTTTTATTATATTGTTTATAGCCAAATAATTGCTTGTGTTTACTAACCGTTAGGTACTTTACAGCCTTCACATGCATTTTTGGATTTCTATGCAAAAATCTCTTGATGGCTTTAGTAAGTGAATGCTGACAAGTAAGCACCACTTTGATGCCACATCCATCATTGTTCAGTTAATACAAAATTAGCAAGTAAAGCAGATCATTTTGTTGCACTTTGACAACATATTCATATTGGACCTATTGCTGTCCAAAATCAGGGCTTGGTTTAGCATTTATCAACTGTTTGTTAAAATTGACGGTTTCATTTTTTTACAATTAAATATTGCCTAGTCCTTTGCAAAAACGGTAGTACAATTCCATAATCCCAACATATAAATTGAACAGCTTCCGGTTTTTAGAGCATGTTTACAAACCAGGTTAAGAAATAAAAATAATATGTAGATGCCAGTCTTTTATGGAATTTTAAGAAAATCAATTGATGACTCTTCAGCGTGTCCCAATTACACTTCCATTCTTAAGTTACGTTACCTATTATTTGTTTGTTGATTTTTATTGGCTGAATATTCTATGATTTGAGCTGTAAACCAGAATTCCGCTGTTGTTTTCTTTTAAAATCAGTACTTTATTATATTCCAATATTGATGCATCTGATGTCAAACAGAATTGATTATAAACTAATTTTTGTATTATCTGAAATAATTTTTTTTTTAATACTTATATAAAAAAAAAAATAACATGGGCTGTCTGTACTTCTGTAATAGATGTGTCATGAGCAAATTTATCAAAAGATAGTTGCATTGTGGGGTGAAATTAAGTTACAGTAAGTTAAATTACATTAACTTTATTTAAATCTGTCGATGAGTGCAATACTATCATTGTTGTGCCCAGAGGAGAAGCACACTATATTTAATCAAAAACTGTTAAAAATAAAGCCAAGTAAATGAAATTAACTAAAGAGAATACCAATTATTGATTCTTCTATTGACCAAATCCAAAGTAGAATTATATTTAATTTTACTTTACAGACTAGCACTATAGCTATAGAAGGGAAATTATTATAATTGGTCCAATTTGAGCATATGCGGTTTTCACTGGATCTTGATATTTTGACACCTAAGGAACCAAAAAACTGGAAGGAAATTTTCCAGATGTTCATATGTGTGTTCAGTATCTCACACCTTATTTCTCCAGAACTACTGGACTGATTTTGACCAAACTTGGTCAGATTACTTCTGTATATGGGGCATTGATGCCATTAAATTTTCAACTTAAAAGGTCTAAAGGATGAGGCTGTAGAACAAGGTCATCCTCAGGTTCTTGATATTTCATCTAATTAGTCTTAATTTTCTTTGGCACATTTGTTAATAAAAAATAATATCTTCAAAAACATTTTTCAAAATTGCACCAAAAAATGCTCTAAACTAGTGCTAAGTGAGTATTCTGCATCAACAGTACCCCCTGTCATTACAAGAAGCGCTGAGATGTAGAGCTGTACAAAAAATATTTAAATAAAATTATAAATATTTTTAATTAAGTTGTGTGTGTAAGTCGTGCATCAGAAAAAAGCTGCATGACTGGAAAGCTGTACAACTGTCAGCTTTTTTAAGAATATTGGTAGCATCAGCTACAGTATAAGTTAAATGGAAACTATTGTTTTCTTTCAATAAAAAGCATCGATATGTAAGGCAAGTCCCCTTATTGATGGAGCTGGCTGCTGTATCCATAGCTTATACCAAGATTAAAACTGTGCTGTGTGCAACAATCATTCATTATTATAGTTTTATATGTGCACTGTAACAAAAGTATAAACTAAAAATATTTATGAAAAAATGGCAATTTTTCTTCTATTTGTTATGTTTTTGAAGACAACTTTATATCTCAAGATCAAGTTGAGGAATGGATACAACATTTGATACACATGTGTACATCAACTTTCTCTAATAAATAAACATTTATAATAAATGCATTCACAGATTTAAAAATAATATCTAGATACATTTTATATCTTAATAATCATAAATTTTTTTAGGAAAAGCTGTTGAGCCTTTCAATGTAAACAAAATAACACCTTATTTTTAAAGTTACAGAGTTGTTGCAGAAAATTAATAAAATATTTTTCAGGCACATTTCATCATCGCAAATAAAAAATTCCTAAATTGAAATAGTTAAAACAACTTAAATTAATTAAATATTAGTTATTAATGTAAAAATTAAATTTAGCAAAAACAGTAACAAGTTGTGCAGCTGTGCGGTAAAGTTTTTGTATTGTATTACAGTTGTGATGAGTACATTGTTGTAGTATACTAGTAATCAGTTATTTTTAATTTACTGCATTTTTATCTTCATTGCATTGGTTTTTTTTCTAGTCTTGAAAATCAATTATTACTTAAATTGTTTTGATATGACAATTCTGCAAAACCAGTAATTTTATCTATATTGTGAACAATGAGTTGCTTGCTAGTGATTTATGAAAATGGCTGAGACAAGAAATTTTGTAAAAACACAACTAATCTGCAAATCTTCACAATTACTGCCATTGTGCACATGAAATTCCTCATGCTTATATGCAGTCAAGATTTCAGCAATCATTTTAAGTAAGTGTTAGGCTAGTGTCATTGGCAAATTCGCTGATTGATCCACATTTCCTGCTATCTTGGTAACCTTTAAATCATGTTTAAAGTGAGAATTATATCCATTTCCTAGTAAAATAACTCCTGAATTATTTGGATATCATTCCTCTGTAACTAGTTCATGCATGACGGTTTTCTATCATACTTAAGCATCAATGTCTGCCAGTACTTGGACAATTACTTTTCCTGAAAGTTGTATTGGTTGTTCAGGAATAATAATTTGGCCCCAAGATCATTTTATCTAAACCCAATAGATTTCTATCTTTGGGAACTTGTAAAATGTATTGTTTACATTACACCAATGTTTAAAGTTGAAAATTTTCAGTAGAAAACTTAAGAAAATTTTTAACATTGGAGCAATATTATGAAATATTTAAAAGAGTTAGGCAGTTCTGAAGTCAACTGCTACTGGTACTGTCATCAATGAAGGCCAATTTGAATATTGGCTCTAGGGAAATTGAAAGTAAAATTTATATGCTATTATTTGTGTATTTAAAGTTTTTATTGTTTAAATTCTGTTCAAATTTGCATAAATCTTGTTTAATTGTGTAGAGTATGTTAAATCCTGTTTTCCTGTAATGATAAATAATCTTGACACATTGTTAAAAGCAGATTGTGTAAAGTTGTGAAAAATTGTTATTAATAATTATTTTAATTAATGTTTTAAGTAAATAAAAGGACTACCATTATGCAATATACATAATAGTTCAGAGTTTAGTTTATTTACAGTAAGTTCATTAACTATTATTTAGCAAAATGAAAAAAAAAATCCATGCTAATTTAAATGAATTAACTAATTGAGATCAGCTGAAAATTGTCATTAATTTTCTGTGAACTCAGTTGTTTGTCAACAGATTTTGTAAAAGTAGGTGTCGTTTTGATTATAATGAAAGCACTGTAAGTAAAATTTATTAGGAAAGAATCATTTTTGTTTATAAAAATAACAATTACAGTTATATAAAAGGTTAAAAAAAATATGTAGCCACCATTTTGAAATTTGTGAACATGTTTACACATAATTTTTTATTTATTTGAGAAAGTTCGTATACTAGTGTAGCCAAATGTAATGATTTTTCAATTGTATCTTGGAATATAAATTTGTTTTTAAAACATAAATTGTTGTACCAAAGGGAAAGTGCCACTTTTTAACAGATTTTTTTTTTTTTATGTAGAATCCATAAATGAATAGCAAAGTACACTTATTTTTTTGTACCTGTATGTATATATGTGTACAATATACACACATAATATATACATATATTATTTATATATAAATATATATATATACATTGTGGTCATTGAACTTTTGTCTCAAGTCGTAGCAATAAACCCAGCTTTTGTCTCCTATTATGATCCTCTGTATGAATGATCATTGTCACTGGCTTGTTCAAGAAATTGCCGACAAACGTCCACTCAATGTTCTTTCTGCTATTCGGTCATCAAACAAGAAACAAATTTTGCTACAACTCAATCCATGTTCAACTTTTCACTCGAAATGTCATGGCATGATCAAATTGAAATATTAGCCTCTTCTGAAAGTTCTCTGACAGTCATTCGGCGATTTCCACCCACCAGATCGTCGATTTTTTGAAGGTGGGTATCATCAGTTGAAGTCGAAGGTGTTCTGGTCGAGGGTCATCTTCAATTGACCGACAACCAATTTTAAATCGTGAGAACCATTCATAACATTGTGTATGATCCAATGCATCATCTCCATATGGTTGTTTCAAAAGTAGAAGCTTTTCTGTCCCCAGTTTCACAAAAGGTTTATGTTGTATTGTTGCTCCTGAAAATCGCACATTACAAAAATTGCTTCTAACACTTAAACACATTACACTCAAACCAATAACATGATATCAATAATCCAAGCACATGTGGTTACACAGGAGGTTATGCAGAACACAATGCTGCCAACCGCTCATCACTAAATTTCTCCATTGATGCTTAATAAAAATGTGCGTTATTTTCTGAACAGACCTCGTGTGTGTGTTTATGTGAATATATATATAAAATAATAAATTTAAGTAAGAATGTTTAAAATGCATATGCATATTAATAAAGAGAAATAAATGTGTAGGATTTTAACTTAATTGAAATTTAAAAATCAGTAGTAGCCTGTCTGAAGTTGTGCAGAAGAAAATTTGATGAAGATTGGTTTAGTCATTGTTCAATTAAGCTCAATTTAATTTCCACAACAGACTTTGTATTTGTGTTTTCTCATATTCGCTTAAGTAGTGAGTTGCACTGCAAAAAGATTCTTGAGCAGAAGAACTGTTTGAAATTTTTTTATTGTTATTTCATTTTTTTGTATCAACACTGAAGGTTTATTTCTTGCCTGTTTACTACCAGCAGCTTAGGTTTATAATTCACAATGCCCATTACTGACAGTAATGGGCATTGTGAATTGGAAGGAAGTGAAGGCAGAAATTACAATTATAAAAATATTGATAAGGAAGTAAATTAAAATTATCACACACTACAACATACATTCAGAACCAAAGCCATTTTGGAGTATAGTATATTACAGTATCAAACTAAGTGATAAGACAGCTTAACAAAATAATGATAGGTTACATTTGAATTTGTGTGGAATCTAATCTATAACATTTGTTGGTTAAGCCATAACTTTATGTCACTGTTGTGATGTTTGTAATAATATTCTTGTAAAAGCTATGATTTGATGCCCTGAGTGAGTGTATTACATACTTTAAGATCTAAGTATACTTTGATACTGTAATGAAAATTTTATAATTTGAAATACTTATTTTATTCTTTTTTTCATTTTAATCATGTATAGGATTATTATATACTATTTCTCTAAATTTATTGTTATTTACTTACTTGGTGAAATCTATTCTAAAGTTTTGTACCTAATGCAGCCCAGGTTTCAGCTAAATCTACCACGCAGTAATTGCAATTTTTATTGTGATGGCCTGTCATGAAAAACCAATTTTATTCACAACCTATGTAAAATTTTGGATTTTCTGTTCAAAATGTAGATGTAAAAATATTTATGAGGTATTTAGTAATACAAGAGTATGTGTAGATATGGTAGCCAATATAGCAAAAATGTCTTTGAACATAGCAGTATTCCACCTCACCACGGAAAATAATACCACATAAAATAAATTATCAATGAAATTCATAACCTTGTTAAAATTTGCATGACATTGAAGCGAAGCTGCAAGATAATGATGAATATAACAAAAGTGAAGTTTCTGATAAAGATGAGGAAGAAATTCATTTCAATGACTACCAAACGGATTTAGAATAAAGTAGTAATGATGATGAAGAAGATGATAAAAATTATGAATCTGATGCCAATAATTTTTTTTTTTTGAGTAAGGTAAGAGCATGCAAGGCATAAAACTAAATGTGCTTCCCTTTGAAAGACTAAATGTAAAAATATTTTGGAAAAGTTACCCATGCTTAAACTATGGTGCAGGTACATAATGAAAGGAATCTTATGTATTTCAGTTGTTCATTAATGTTGATACTGTAGAGATTGTTATATGACTTACAAATTTATTTGTTAACAATATTCATTACTCAATAGATGATAAAGACACTTCAAGAAATGAAATGCTTGTTCTATTTGTTATTTTGTACTTGTTAAAGGTGGAGAAATTAAGTGATGTATATGTAAATGATGTACAGACACATAGTGTGGAAAATAATGGCATTCGTGAGTCCAAAAAGATTTTTATTTCTTTTGAGGTATTTTTACATTGATGACCAAAGCTAAAAAATGAAAATAAACATAAACTTGCAGTTTATTTTTTTTAGCAATTTAAATGTGTAAGAGATGTATACTGAAGGCATGATGATGAAGAGATTCAGCACAGGAGGAAGAAATAAATTGATTTAAGGCTCACAGATGACATGGTCTTTTTTGGAGATAAAGTGTAAGTTATCCAACTAATACAGTTTCAAAATAGCAAGACATTATGACAATATAGAATAGGGTAGGAGACAATAAATGAGTGAGTTTTTGTACAATAGAAAGAAAAATTTAACTAGTAAAACATAATAGGTTATGTCGGCAATATTGACAGAAAATTGCATAAAGAAAAGAAATAAAAACTAGAGTAGCAGAGGCAAAGTTAGAGTTAAACAAAAAGTAACAGTTATTATTGATAAGATGGAGTTAGACTTCAGGAAGTGATTAGTGAAATGTACTTCCTTATAGATGTGAAACATAGACAGTAAAAAAAAGGAGAAAAGAAAAGTTAGAGACAGTTGAAATATGGTCTGGAGAAGATTAAAGGACAAAGAGAGTGATAAGTGAAGATTAATAAGAAGAGAATAGAATCTAATCAGAACAATTCAAAATATAGAAGCTAACTATTTGGAATTTACAATGAAAAGTGAAGATATTGCTTAAATATAATTTCTGTTAAGATTTCTGAACATTCTAGGTAACTACCAACATCACTTTTACCAGTTTTTTTTTGGTTGGATGAATTAACCACAAAAGGCTTATTCATGGATATGTGATGTTTGCAACAAATAAAAAATTGCAAGTTTTGCCAGGATATTAATTAAAAACTTTCCAGACAGATCAAGATGCTTTCCGGTCATGAAAGTCTATTAACTGAAATGTACAGTTTTAAAAAATAAATTTATATTTTATTACTTTTCATTATATATATATTTTTTTAAATTAATCATTAAACAGTGACTATACAAAAGTTTGTAGAAAACATTGTGATTTAATTATATACTAAATAATAAAGTAGTAATAAAAATAATTACTGATTTTTATTTAATTTCAGTCAGCTAAGCTCATCAGTTTCTGTTTAATCACATTAAATAGTACATAATTAAATTTATGGGATTAATTTTTATGAATCTCTTAATTAATTGCTATGAATTAAATTATTTTTAAATTAGAAATATGTTTGTTCATGGATATTACAAAATAAACAATATTTATTTATTTTTTCTAAACTAACACAGCTTATGATTAATTAACATAAAATTAAAAAACTTTAAATCTAAACCTCAAATAATATATGATTTTAAATTTATATTTTCTTATTTCTATATAAAGAAATGGTGTGGCAAGTGTGCACTGCTATTGTTGAAGTTCTTTTGTGGAAAAATTAGCGATATTATCTTGAAAGAATAAACTTATCAAAAAAAAGAAATTAAAAATCACAAACAAAAAGCAAATTAAAAAAATTAATTTAATTATCTTATTCACAAGGAAATAAATTCTTAAAAAGAGTAAACTGGAGAAAAACGTAAATGAAGGTAAATTGGTAACTGGAATGAGATATTGTGCTGAAATCCTTTAAACCGGTGATTCTTAACCTTTTTAAGCTCCATGACTCCTCCCAAAAAGTAAAAAAAAGTATATATATATATATATATATATATATATATTTAATGACTATTTCATGACTCCTCCCAAACCACAACCCAGTGAAGTCTAGTTAAAACTATTTATCTTTGTTGATAGCAACGGGTATGAACATGCATAAATGGCGTGAGCAAGCCAGCAATGCGTGGCAAGCATGAGCAATTTACTTATTCCAACTTGATGTTTGGTCTGCTTGCATAATATTCGCTGTGAGAGCTTCATGTTTGAACATTCATATGATACATTTGAATATGTCATGCTTTCAGCAATATAAAAGAGGTGTAAGGGATTGCAGAACATCAGTTTAGTTTCGAATGCAAAGTGTGTGTCTGCTGCCTTTATTTAACTTATAAATGCGTAATTCATTGAAAATAATAAATATGGAGGTTCCTTTTTTTTTTAGTGTGCGGTCTAAGGTGTAACTATTTTTTTAAATTACATTCTTATGCAGAATGTATAAATTTGTGAAAAAAACTGATTCAGCCATCTACATCCAGTGAATCAATTTGTAAAAAAGGCAAGATTGAACAATGAAAGTTATTTATATTATGTTTCTGGCCTCATTATATGGAAGGCCACAGTGTGTTGTTTACTTTCCAGTTCGTTATTACTTCCAGCCTTCGATGAAGGCATGAGGCTATCAAAATTAGTTCGACATGTGGAAACTAACAAAGTGATCATAAAAGTGAACCCTTGGAATTTTTCGAAAGAAAATTACACACTTTGAGAAATCAAGAGCTTCTATTTGTAAATCAAGCTGCACTTGAAGAATAAATGTACACTTGAAGGATTTATCTCGTAGCCTTAAGAGTAACCAAGATGTCCAAACCCCATACAATCGCAGAAAATCTCATATTCCTTGCTGCAATTGATATGGTCAGTGTTTTAACAGGGGTGGAAGAAGCAAAAAAGTGAAAAAATTCCAGTTTCTAACGACACAGTAACAGGGCGAATCAATAACATTGCTGCCGATGTTCGCAATCTTATAATTTAGTAAGTGAGTTCAAGTGAATTTTTTTAGTATTTAATTTAATTTATCAACAAATGCGGCAAACATTCCTCAGTTTTTATGTTTTGTGAGATATGTGTAGTCCCTCGATGGGGACAGATCATCAAAGAAAATATGTTGCTTTGCAAATCAATATGTGGTCATGCAATAGGGAAATGTCTTTTTAATGTTCTTTATGAAGCTACTAAAAACTATAAGATAGATTGGACAAAGTGTGTTGCAATATGTAGTGGTGGTGCAAATGCGACAACAGGAAAGAACAGTGAATTTCTGAAAAAATTGAAAGATCGTCTTATACCAAGGGGGAACGAATGCATGCTTCCTTCACAGGCATGCTCTTACCACAAAAAAATATGACAGAAAATTTTTTAAAAAAATTCTTTGCAAAATTTTAAAAATGGTTAATTTTATTAAAAGTCTACCATTATAGAATAGACTGATTGCTAAACTGCAATGAAATGGAGAAAAGAAAATAATTTTTTTTTTCCGTACAAAACTCAAATGGTTATCGTGGGGAAAAATGTTAGCCAGGTTATTGGAATTGCGAAATGAATTAATATTTTTCCAGAATAAACAAACTCCATTCTAAATATTTTTTTAAATATGTAATTGGTACATATTGCTGCTGGCTTTCTTAACCAATGTATTTTTGCATTTAAAGAACTTGAATGTCAATTTACAAGGACCTGATAAAAACAATTTATTTGAGACATGTTTTCATTAAGGATTATTGCCTAATGAATGTCTGGATTATACGACTTCTAAGCAAACATTTTGATATGTTTCCACTCACTTATTTTAAGAAAAATTTGGATGAAGACACTTATTTCACCACAGTTTGGATAGCATGAAGATGCATTTGCGTGAGCAAAATCTTTAGCTGGCCGAGCATTTCCCGGAAGATAACAATGATTTCTTGAAGATATGGGTACTGAATCTATTTAATGAAAACGTTGATGCAGCTGCTGTCATTTGAGATTCACGATAATCTAATCGAAATGTTTACCTATAAAACGTTACTACTACAATTCACATCTGAAGATTTAGAGAGGTTTTGGCTTACTCGTCGAAGTGAATATGAAAATTTAATCACAGAAGCAATAAAAATATTAGTCTTATTCTTCGTATCCTACCACTGTGGAAAGTGTTTTTCGTCTATGGTTGCGATAAAAACTAAATGTAGAAATCGTCCTTTATCACTTGAAAACAATTTGCTTTTGTGTGTTTCTAACATAAATAAATAAACGTGTGGAGAAACTTTTAAATGAAAAACAAACGCAGTTGTCACATTAATTAATATTTTTTACATGTGAGGCATTCAGTTTCAAAACTGTCCTTACCCGAAAGTTAGTTAGCCGTAGGTTATAAATCAGTACGCATCTCTAAATCTGTTACAGTAGAAATCATGTTTCAAAACTACGTTTTCCTAATTTAAAAAAATATGTTTAAATCGACATACATGGTTGCACCAAAACGTTTCTTTTCACGTCACATAATTTGTAGCAAAAATAATTTTCCCATGTTCTACGTACTGGATTTTTTATATTTTATTTTAAATCTGTCCTTTTCTACATTATAAAACTAACTTCAATATAAAATACGAAAGTATTATTTCGTATCAGTACAAGTTTACTATATATTAAGTAAATAATGAAATAAAATTGTTTTTACTATTAAAGTAATTATTTTTATTTTGTTGGTACAACAGAAATTTTTAAAATTTGTTTTACAGCTGACTTGTTCGTTTGTAGGCGGGTTTATTATTCAGTTTAGAATTTGGTTTCAGATTTTGATAAAAATAATGTAATATTACTTAAAGGAAAAAATTGTAGAATGGAGAAAGATGTAATAATTGAATATGTTACAGATCTAAACAGTAGATATGTAAAAAGACAAGTTCATACATGGAAAAGAAAAAAGCAAAAACAGCTAGGTTAGCATTTCAGATTATTTTTCTTAATTACATGGAATAAATTTCAGTTCTTCAATCTTATATTTAAAGTAGCCATTAATATATATATATATATTTTTTTTTTATATTCTAGTGAACTTCCTAATTCCTGGAGACTAATAACTATTGATTTGTGCAGGAATAAATCCAAGGCTTTGCCAAGTAGGGTAGCATGTAGCCATCTTACAAAAACCTTTAAATGTATGGCAATTGGTATGCAAGATAAAAAGCGGTTCCATCAGTCTTCTAATAAAATAGCCCAAAACGCTGTTATTTTGAAGTTTACTTCTCAGTGCATCCAGAAACGGAAGTCTCGAGCCAGAGTACCCAACAGTTCTAGAATAATGTTTGCCAATAAGTATTTTATTCAACCCAAAAAGGGATCAACACAGGTATGTGCCAGCTAGTTTTTGTCAGTACTTAATATATCATGGTTCAGGATACAGAGATGTGCAGAACAAGTTTTAAATCATGTTCATTCATCAAAACAAAATACAGGAGACAGACGATATAAAAAACGTAGAGAATCTGTAATTGAATTTATAAAAACTTTAAAGTCAGTTGAATCTTGTTATTCAAGATCAATAACCACATGGCTCTATCTCCGTTCTTGGGCATTAGGAAGCTGTGGCATACATATAATCATAGTCATGATACTCTTTTAAAAGTGAAATATCACTATTTCAGAAACATTTGTGTTCACAATTTCAATATCAGTTTTAAATCACCAGGAACAGACAAATGTTCTACTTGCATACAATTTCATTCTCAGATTAGTAAATCTGTTTGTAGCAGTGATAAAAATGATTTAATTCTGAAATTTAGAGTATACAAATTAAAAGCGAAAGCTTATTATGACTAATTGAAGTAAGACAATGATGGAGTACATCTTGTTTTAACATTTTATTGTCAAAAAGAATTAGTACTTCCGACAGTTCCAGACCAGTCGGCTTATTACAGCTGACAACTGTACCAGTACAGTACAATTTTGCTGTGTATTGTGGTAAATCAAAATCAATTCAATATAAAGATATTCTAATTGTTTACTTGTGGTTGGAAAATGAACAATACAAAGGGGCCATTGAAATTACATCTGCCATTTTTGATTCAATTAATATTGTCAGCCTGAACAACATATAGATTATTCGCTTTTCTGCAGATGGCTGTCCAGGACAAAAAAGAAAATCAATTCTCATTGGTCTGTTGATGAAATGTGTTTCACACACATCCAGCTGGTTTTAAAAAATGTACAGCAAATAGAAGTAATATTCCCAGCAGTGGGACATTTTTTCTGCCACTAGAAATTTGGCAGAATTGAAAACATCATAAAATATACAGAAATTATTATCAGTCCTGAAGAGTATAATGAATTTAAAAAAAAAAAATAATTGGTTCTGTAAAGGAACTAGGTTCAGATATTTCTGTAATGGATTGGAAAAATGCCTTTCAAGACATTTTAAAACCTTCAGTGCACAGCATTTAAAATTTTCTTTAAGCAAGAGATTAATTTTATCAAAAAATTAAAAAAATTATGTTTTAGTCATGGATGAAACTACTTATAAGGCTGACACTGGAGTTCCTATGTCTGTGCTTAGGTGAGGAAAGTCTCTAGGTAGCCTTAAATTAGTTCAATTGCCAAATAAAGTTCCCGTTAAACAAACTACATTAATTATGTAGACAAACTTTTGAGTAAACATTTTGACATGAGTGGAGAAGTATTGATGACCTTAGTCTACAAAGGTGTGTTTGATTATCAGCAGAATGAAGAAATAATAGTACTAGAAGCCAAGATACACAGAGGAGCACATGATCAATGATGAGGATTATTTAGTTGTGTAATGTATCATTTTTCCTCTTTCTTAGTATTTTTTTCTTTAAGTTGTTTTACTTTGTACTATTGCTAATTTTTGATCAAAATTCTTTGTAATGTGTCTATCTTTAATATTACAAGTATGTTAATTTAAAAATTTTGTTAAAAAAACAAAATAGGTGTCATAGATTTTTTTTTAACTATATTATTTTGAAAATAAAATGACAATTTAAAAAGAAGAGAATTAAGTCAGTAGTTGTTGCTAAAGAATTATCCTTTTCCATAAGTTTGCAGCAGAACTGTCCTTATCCAAAATACTTATGTAAATATTTCACACAGTTTAATACTAAAACATTTTCTACTAACATTTTGAGAATTCTTTAGCTAATTTTTTAAGTAATAAAAAGGTTAAACACAATAACATTATGAGAAGACATTACAACATTATGAGAAGGTTTTTTTGTCATTTCCCAAAAAAAAACCCTTATGGTAGATAAGGGCAGTTTTGAAACTCGCCTTATGTGTACTTGTAAATGTATGTAAATTGTTTCAGTTTTGAAACTCGCCTTATGTGTACTTGTAAATGTATGTAAATTGTTTATAATAAATGAATTTATTTCTCATAAAATGACTACATTGCTGATTATGTGTAAAGTTTTAGGCTAATTTCGCAACTCCTCACAACTAATAGTGCATTTGACCATTTTTAAAAAAGTTTTTTACATTTTCCTCTGTCTTATGGTTCTTTTTTTTAATGTCATACTGTTATGTTAATTAAATATTGTTTGTATTCTTGCCTTGTTAAATAAACAATGAAAACTGAATTGTTTCAGAATGATATGTACTTGAAGGAAACATTTGTTTTTTAAAAAATTGATTTTTTACTCCCTCACATCAGTTTTTTTTTTTTTGTTAAACCTCTGAGACCACCGTTAGGTATTGCTTCAGAGGATGAGATGAATAACAATTTTTGTAATGTATGAAAATGCCATGCCTGACTAGGATTTGAACCCGGGACTGGAATGGCATTTTCAAATGCTACAAAAATTGTCATTCATCTCATCCTCTGAAGCATTACCTAACGTTGGTCCTGGAGGTTAAACAAAAAAAAAGAAAAGAAAAACAAATTGGTTTTGTTCAGACTAAAGCTAACATGTAAACCAGTAATAATAATTGAAACTTTATGATGCCGAGTTATACCAGAAATATGAACAATCAAATGCTGGTAAAATATAGCCAGTTTTATTTGTTTTTAGGCTGCAATGGTATACCAATACAGCTGTTATTACATATTTTCAACGGTGTTGCTGACACCTTATCCACTGTTGGGTATATCACAATAAGTTAATTTAGCTGCTTTCATTTCTGTTTACATTTGTATTAACATGTCATAGTCCTAACATGATAAAACAAAATTGACCATTAAAAGTTAATTTTATACTGGCTATCTTCAATTTTCATAAATTTTCTAAATTCTTTAGAAAGCAAGTTGTTAAAATTTCAGTACAAGCCTGAAATTTTAACAACTTGCTTTCTAAAGAATATTTTGATTACTTTTGATGATATTAAAACTACTTCATATGCCCACAGATACTCAAATTTAATTAAATCTGTTTCTAAAGAAAATTTCACATCTTCCTCCAATGTTGCTTAACTTAGTGATGGAATTAATTTATATCTCTTTGGTAGTTGACATTCTATTCTTTTTTGTGTGGTTTTATTTTAAAGAAAATTAATGCTTAACTTTTATGTAGCTAAAATTAAGGTGAGGGATACAGTTTATACGAGGGTTCAAGCTCCGATCAGTTGCAAAATAAAAACCTGTGCAAAAATCGGATGAAACTTTGTGCAGCATCTCTAGTATGGCCTTCAATCACGCCATGTCACTTCATTTAGTTCTGAACACGCAGCTAGCACGTTAACATGTCTACAACAATAGAATCTCCAACCAAGTGTGAAGTGTGTGCGGTAATTCAATTTCTTCAGGATGAGGAGTGTAATGCAGCTGAAATTCATCGACAAATAAGTAATGTGTATGGTGAAACTTTAATGAGTGACAGCAAAGTGCGACAATGGTGCAGGAACTTTAAAGCAGGACGTACAGATGTTCATGATGCAGGCGGTCAGGGAAGGAAGTGAATGTCAACCGATGATCTCGTTGATTGAGTGGATGAGGTAATTCGAGAAAATCGTCAGTTTACAATTTCTGTATTGAGTGATTCGTTTCCTGAAATTTCAAGGTCAGCTCTACACCATTGTGAGTAAGAGACTTCAGTACCGTAAACTGTGTGCGAGATGGGTTCCCAAGATGCTGTCCGACCATCACAAAACAATGAGATTGGACGCCTCCCTAACATTTCTCCAGCGCTACCACAATGAAGGAGAAGATTTTTTGAACAAAATTGTCACAGGGGATGAGACGGGTCCATTTCGAAACTGAACAAAAGAACAATCCAAACAATGGATGCATTCTCATTTTCCAGTAAACCAAAGAAGTTCAAGTGAAACTTCTCCAACAGAAAGTGTATGGCTACTGTGTTCTGGGACCGGAATGGAGTTCTCTTTGTGGAATTCATGGAATGTGGCATGACCATCACTGCAGCCTCATACTGCGTGACTCTTCAATATCTACGAAGGACAATTCAGAATAAGCAGAGAGGAATGTTGTCATCATGTATTGTCTTTCTTCATGACAATGCTCGGCCGCACACTGCAGCTGTAACAAAGAAGCTCCTGCTCCTGCAGCATCTTCGTTGGGAAGTGTTTCATCACCCACCATACAGCCCAGACTTGGCTCCATCCGATTTTCACCTCTTTGCTCACATGAAACGCTGGCTAGGAGGACATTTTGGCATAGACATTGAGCTGCTGACCAGCGTAGAAACATGGCTGAAAACACAGGCGGCTCCGTTCTATGATGAGGGTATTGGAAAGTTGGTATCACGCTATGAAAAATGTCTAAATCTAGCTCGCTACAAAGATCACTAATACATGACAGATTTGTGCTGCTACCCTATTCTGCAAATCCTATCAAAAGAGTAAAAAAACTGGAATTTAAGTCAACATGTTAATGTAGATTGAACTTGAAGTTTAATAAAACAGCTGCCAGAAGATTATTCTATTAGCAGCCAGTGTGTGCTTAACATTCTGGGCTACTCGAGAATAAATTCAGAGATTCTAAAAAGATAAAAATTGTTTAAACATTAACTTTGAGCATTATTTTGTTTACAATATCCACTTTCTGTGGAGGATACTAGAAAAAAATAGATGTTAAGTTAAAAATTATAAAAATAATGTAATTGTTGAAGAAAAATTATTGTACAAGGTAATTATTTAACAAAAGACTATCATAAGATAGAAAGGCAATATGAGATGAAAAATTTGAATGGTAACAAGTTAAGACTATACTAATTGTTGTGTTAGAATAATGTTCAGACATAAAACATAAGTTCATTTATTTCAAGAAGTTCAGTTAAATGCCGTAAAATAAAATTTCAATTCAATGGAAAGAGCTACTTCAAAACTATAACATATTGAATTGATTAGTAGCCAGATAATTAAACTTAGATAATAAAGATTTAAAAAAAAATTAATTATTTTTGTTTTATATATTTATATTATAAAGTTTTATTTTATTACTATTGTAATAAAATATTTATGGCTGTGTAGCAAAACTTGAGAATACATAATACAATCAATAAATCTACTTATACAATTTTAAAAAAATAAACTTTTTTGTGTGAACATCAGAAAAAGTATTATAAAGTAATTTTATTAAAGTGTTAAAAAGTATTTAATCAAAAAAAAAAAATAGATGATTGTTTTACAAAACATATGACCATGTACACATCCGCATGCGTGTGCATGCAGCTATATATATTTCTGTCTTGCTCATCTACTGTACTTTTTTCTGTTTTTACATATATAAAGAGATTATATTTCGAGAAATTTCACTACATGAAATTCTGAGTTAAGACATGTTATTTTAGGCTTTACAGCTGTAATACTTTTTTCAGTAATTTAGTTAGTTGTTAACACTGATAATCACAATGTTAAAAGGAGCATTTTACATGTCATTTGTTTCTTTTTTTTATGGTAACCATTTTTATTATTATTATTATTATTATTATTATTATTATTACTCATTTCATAATCTAATTTATTTTTTTTAAATTTTACTTACTAATTTTTAATGTGAATTATATTGTTTCTTACATCAATACATCATATGTGTTGGTCACCAAAAAGGGGAATGCTCCAAGCATTGCTCAACTGATCTTTTGAAATACTACAGTCCTTTGTTTGTGTATCAGGGTGTGCACTTACTTTTTTCTTGATGTAATACACCCATCAAGTTGTCAGAGGATTTTATTGCTTTGTCCCTAGATCAAATAATTCATTATCATATGACATTTGTGTAATATTCAAAGAAATTTGTATTAATACTTAGTATAGCAAACAACATACATCCTGACTGTGTAATGGATCTACTTTGTCTATAAAATCAGAAGTTGCATTCTGAGATGGAATAGGGCATAAAACTATAACCCCAAAGTATATTTTTGAAATATATTACGTCTGAGTTAACAAAGTTAATTTACATAGGAGGTGATACAGTTTCCTTCAAATTTATGAAATCAATTCATGTGGTTAACACTTATTAGTGACTAATGATAAAAATCTGTTGTAAGTATAAATTTAAGTAAAACAATTATTTTAAGTTAGTTTATAATGAAAGTTACTACTGTTAAGATTATTGCTAAATATCTCAACATCTGCTACCATATTTATACTCTCTACTGTTTTCCTCTTTAAAATGAATTGGACAGTAATTCAGGTAAACATCTTCACTACTAGTTTGAAATTACTTTTGATTATACTTCTGGTTCTTTTGCAGTCTTTCTGACTAAATTATCATAAACTGTTTTTAATATTCCGAATAAATTCAATACTACAGTATATGGCAATTAAAATGTTAACTTTCTAAAGAATTCTAGTCTTGCAACAAATGAACTATTAAGTCGCTTTGAGTTAATAAATTTAAATATTTCAATCTTCCTGCCTACTAGAATTACAAAAACCTGCATTAGAGAATATTCATCAGTCAATTTACAAAATTATTGACCAATTTCATTATAAACCATATTTCTAAATAATGAAAAATTGACTTTTAACTTTCTTTAAAAGCACACCATATTAAAAAAATTTCATTATAGTTACAGGAAAAAATTATCTACTGACAGCCATTTTCAAGTTTTTGGAAAATATTCTAAATTCGGAAGATAATAAAAAGATTCCATTTTCTATTTTTGAAGATCTCAATAAAGCATTCAATTTATTTCCACATTTTTTTACTGGTGAAAAAATTATTAGCTGTGGTATCCGAGGAGCTGCTTACAGTTGGTTAAATTCAACCTTACTACTCACTGTACCAAGTAGTTGAAATTTCATCTTTTGATAAGAATGCACATGTAAAATTAAAATCCTCACTTCAAGTTGTAGAAAATGCAGAGTGCCTCAAGAAGTATTGTTCTCGGTCCCTTGCTATTTTAATTTTACTAATGACCTGCCACAGAATTTTTAGTCATTCATTGCAACCCTTTTCGCAGATGAACAACTGTATATGTGTCTGAAGATAATTATTTAAAAGGAATTGAAAATTCTACTATGACAACTCAAAAAATTATTAACTGGATAGATTTTTTGCTTCTCAGGTATACATAATATTATTCCTGATTACATGTAAAGAATTTTTATTAATGATAATGATAATATTTCTCTTGCTCACAAAATGAAATTTTGTTTTTGTATTTTATTCGGTGAAAATTTGGGATGATTGAATTAATTTTGTTTTAACAAAATCAAGTCGTAATGTATTGTTCTTAAATACCTTAATAAAACACTAAGCTAGTCATCATTATTAAATATTTATTTTGTTAAGTATAATGTTATCTCCTTGGGGCTATCTCATAAAGTCAGAATGAGTTTTTAAGATATAAAAATGGGTATCTGATGTTAGATTATCATCTGCTTCCGTAAGTATGATGAATCGTGAAGACTCTTATTAAGAGAATTAAATACTTGTCTTTGTGTTTGTAATTATGAATCTGCAATGTTTGCTAAAAAGATGGTCTTATTCTTAAAAAATAACAATATCTACCTTTACCAAACCAGACAATGACTCCTTTTGTATAACTCAACATGATATTTCAGGTTACAGAAAGGGACTTATTATGCTTCCATTGACATTTTTTGTAAATTATAAACTGTTTGAATAATTTTAACACCAATTTATTTAAAATACAATTAATAGATTTTCTTTTATCGAAAGAGTATTATTCTGCTGGTGAATTTTTAAATATTACCAATTAAAAACAAAAAAATACAATATAACTGCATCCTGATCAATGAGTTGCCTACTTAAATATGAGCTCAGATTAATTTTCAGTAGTGGCATCTGAATTAATGGTGAATTATTTTTTGGTAATTTTTTATTTTTAATGTATTTGCCTTAACATTTTTCATGTTGATATTTAAATAGTTAATATGGATTTTTATTTAAACATTATTTTTATTGTTATAGTTTATTTTATATTAATGTGATTTATATAATGTATTTTTTATATTTTATCAGAATAAAGATTTATTTATATATCATGTTAATAAAATAGAATTAGAAGTTGGAGTCAAGTGAAATTAGAATAAAATAAAACATAAAAATACATTGTAAAGTTAAAAAAAAACTTTTTCAGTTTACAATTTAACTGTTTGAATTCGGCATCATGTTGATCTCAAATAGTACCGCAGTGCCAGATACTTGATTTGGCACTTCAAATATGAAAAATTGACTCTTGATAAAAATATTAGGAAGAAATGCAAAAAATTACTACCAAGAATGAAATAAGCTCTCTAGAATGGGAAAAGCATTACTTTTATCTGCTCATTTATAATGTCAAAAGAATAATTTCAGATCATTTAAAAAGTAACGATTAAAATTCAGAAATTTTTTTAAAAAAATTAATGCACATATTCTAGCCAATTGTTTTTGAAGTTCACTGAACATCATAATTTTGCTGACTATTTATCACTACACTAAAATAAAATACACTAAATAGTGAAGACTACAAAAAGAATTCTTTAATTGTTATAGTAGATCATTTAATTTTTTACCTAAAAAATTTTTCACTTAAGATATCTGGGAAAACTTACGGGACCAGTAGAAAAAGGTTTGTTTATAAAATAAAATAGTCATCAAAATTCTTTCATTTGGTGAAAAGTAATAAGAGTTTAACAGCTATAAAAAAGATAATAAAAATATGTACTGTTCTGATTATTTCCTTTTTTGAAGTTGCGTAAAAAAAGAATTATAAAAGAATATAACAGTTTTTTTTTCTTTTATCACTTTTTTTCTTTATCACAATAATTTATAATGGTCCTGATTGCAGTAGTAAATTGTATTTCTGAATCACCTAGCAAGGTGATAGATGATAGATGCAACAAAATCCTTGCTTAACAAGCAAGCATTTTAATGTGTATTTAAATATATATACATGTGAAATTTGAATTAGACCAGAAACAACATTTTCTTGTTTAACTTATTTTGTGAAAAAATTGTTGAAGCCAAAGCTCCATTTTTCAGCATTCAGTGACCATTTTTATACAGCACTGGGTATAAACAAGTGCTTTAGGCATTTGATGTAAAACAAAAAAAAGTTTATTTCAAACCTTTTCAAAAATTTTTAAAAAATCTCAAGCTTAAAAATTAAACTATTCTTTACTTAATTATTCATAACATTTTTTTTATTTTTCACTTTGTATTCTAAAATTGTTATAAATTTTATTGATATGTATATTTTTAAAATTGACTATTGAATTTTAATTACTGCTATCAGCATTATTTTATTACAAAAGTATTCAGCAATATTTCATTACAAAAGTATTCAGCAATATTTCATTTTTTATTGTAGATAATGATGTAGTGATTTAAAGTAGAATTTAATCAATATCTACATTAATAATTATTTTATTTTTTATTGAACAAAAACGTTCAAGCAAAGTTTCCGTAAGACCTTTATAAAAAAAAAACTCTAAAAGAAATAAAAACTAAAAGAACTATAATTACACTGGTCAACAAAAATTTAATTAAATGGATGACTTTGTTTATATATTTTTAACATTGAATTTAGAATATGAGCTCACTATTTACCCTAATGTCTTCATTTTTCCCTGAAAGGTACACACATATTAAAAACTCACAAGTAAATTGTTCAAAGCAATCAAATACATGGCTCTCCTTAAGTTATCTATTTTTATAAATTTTGAAGTCAATAATCTTAGCTAAAAAAAAAAAGAAAAAATACTATTTTTGCTAAAATAGTTACCTCACAGTATATAATCTCATTTAGATAACAACTTCATATAATTACTACACTAAGTGAGCTGAAGGTTTGCCCCTGTCTTTGTCAACCAAACTGTTGGCTAACTTCTGTGGGATGACTGAGCAGGGGTTTATTATTCTGTCTAACCAGATGATATCATCTGATACTAGGTAATATGACACATTTGTATATAAAATGCAAAACAACAGACCAGCATAAACAGTATAAATAGACTAGCATAAACATAGTGTACAAATAGTACACTAGACACAGCAGTTTGCGAGAAGTAAATTTTCAGCTTGCATATTATAACTGTCATTGTTATAACTATAACTATAACTATATTATTACTAATGTCATTGTTTACTAATGTTTATAAGTTTTTTTATTAATATATATATTAATAATGTCATTTAAAAAATGAACATTAATAGTTTTACAGTGAATTTTATTTTGCTTCTGTTAAGTGCTTTGTTTTCTTATAAACAACCACCATAACAGTTTCTTGTGTTTTACTATTAGTGTACAATATCAAAGCTTTATTAAATAAGGGCACCATGCCAATCCAGATTATTTGAAGTAATCCATAAATTTGAAAAAAAAAATTGAGAATTGTTCATCTTCATAATGAAAATAAAAATCTATCATTATTTATTGTTTATACAGCATATGAGAGAGTCATATGGCAGCATGAATTCTGTATAAAATGATACAATATAAAGAAGTGTTCGTGCTTCATATGCGGAGATCAAAGAGCAGTTTTTTAATAGGACTTAAGTTTGGATTCACAAATTCTGCTGCATTTTACTGTGGGATAGTAAATAATAAGAAAAAAATTATTAAAATAAAGGAACCAAAAGGGAGGATTTCGTACTGAAAAGAAACATATATGTTTCTTTCATATATATTACAGTACTGTAAAATCATGTAAACTTTAAGGAATTGTGCATCCACCATTAAAGATAAAAGTAGGCAGAAAATAAAATTATTGATGCAATGGATTGTGAAGTCAAGGCCTAAGAGAACATTCTGAAGATAAGTAATGTAAAAAGTCAGAGAGTTATTGGATCACAGAATGGCCATAATTTTGTAGGTAGCTAATAAGGAATAAAAACTTTGAAGGAACTTGAATGTCACCTAGAGAGCAGCAGGATGAAGATTATTTTAAAAGGTTGTGAAAAGTTTTTCTGGAAAACAGGAATGAATGCTGAAAACCACAAAAAGTAATGACAAATAACTAATTAAATATAAAGTTTTATTTATATGTATGTATATATATATATATATATAAGGAGGAAGTATATCCCCAAAATTCATTTAGATACTTTTCTACAAAATTCTGAAAATGTGATTAGGATATGAACGCTTGTAGATATCATGCTCACAGGTAACTAATGGAATAGAAATTTGGACGTACAATACAACACCAAGTAACTGCAAAACATATTAAAATAAATATGATAAAAGTGTACATTTTATTAAATAATTCTCGAGAAATTAAAACAATAAAATTTTTAATGTATGTAACTAAAAAATCCTGACATCTAGAAATATTTGACTAACAGATTTGAAGTATCACAAAAAATCATATAAGACTCATCCAAAATGATAAGTTTAACACTAAAATTATTAAATTTTATTGACGACTGATTTAAGTTTTTATTCTAAATAATGAATTTATTAAATCCTTATTGAATTATTGTAGAATACAAAAAGTCATACTGTAAAAAAATTTATTTGCTGAGACTTTAAGTTTTTGAGCAGTTGTTGATTTGTATTAGTTTTTGATTTTTTTTTAGTTTTTAGGTTTGGACATAGAAGCATATCATGATAATGTTACATAAAATCATTATTAGGCTTTACTTAATTTATTTCATATTAATGAGTTAATTGATTTCATTTTAATTCAGTGTTTAATAATAAAGTACCAATTTTTCTCCTGCTTCATTACGGCTTTTATCTTTTGCCCTGTTATTTTGTAATGAGAGCAATTGTTACTTTCCCATCTAGATAGTACTATAGCTCTAGAAGGGAAAGTATTGTAATCGGTCCAGTTTAGACATATGTAGTTTTCACCTGGATCTTGACGTTTTGACACCTAAGGAACCCAAAAAACTGGATGGAAATTTTCTGGATGTCTCTGTGTTTGGTGTCTCACACCTTATATCTCCAGAATTACTGGACCGATTTTGACCAAACTTGGTCAGATTACTTCTATACATAGGACATTGATGCCATTCAATTTTCAACTTAAAAGGTCAGGGGGATGAGGCTGTAGAGCAAGGTCACCCTTAGTATCTTAAAATTTTTTTTAGTTAAGGTCGTCATTTTCTTAAGCACATACGTTAACAATTAAAAAATAATACTTGAAAAAATCATTTTTTGCAAAATTGCACTCACCCCAAAAAAATGCTGTTGTAGTCAGTCATCTGTTATGTTGTGACTTCACAGGTGAGCGGTAGAATGAAATAAATGATAACATTTAAAGTGTAAAAAAGTAACAGTATGGCCGGGTCTTGAACCGGATCACTTGGTACCTGGTATGTTAAGCCTCATGGCTACACTAGTCCGTCGACCATACAAGTGAAATTCGGGTTCTATGTTAAGTTGTGAAATAACATTAGTTTAGTTAGTGCCGACCATCGCCGCTAGTTCCTACCCAACTGTGTGAATTAAATATGGTATCCATGCACACTTTTGTTAGAATCACTGAATTAAACGAAAAAAAATTATATTTAAGTAAAATGATAAATATTTTAAATTTAAGTTGTGTGTGCAAGCTGTGCCCTCAGAAAAAACTGAGTTGTCAAATTTTTTTTAGTCAGTGTACTTTAAAACATGAGTGATGAAAATATATCGTACTAAAAAAATTATATACAAGTAAATTAAGTATAAATTTCTTACATCATTGTTCTGGTTTAAGTAATGATATTATGACGGACAGAGACAAGTCATAGAATTATGATTTAAAAGTTTAAAATAGGCTTGAAGTTATTATAATCATTACATTATTTGTAGACATGTTATTAATAATAAAAACAAATAAAATACAGTAACCAATTTTAGATGGATAACGTTTTTTCTTAGAACAGATTGACAAGCATGCCACTTCATTCAGTAGGACTAAGCCCAAACTATAATGTTGTGTTACATCTCTATCTCTATGTATAACCAAACAATACAACAGTGCTGAGTTCCTCATGAATATGAACTTCGTTTTATTGACTTGTAATAAGAAAAAAATAATACAAACCATAAATAAAAATAATTTACTACTAAAAAGACTTACCTCCGGTAGGTTAGAAAGCTCTTTAATGTAATTTTGAATTTATAATTTCACCTATTAAGTGGTGTATAATTCGCTGCTTCACAATAGAAATGCATGTCTTGAGTCTCTGTTTGAATCCAGCTTAAAGTTCTCTTGGTTACAATTAAAGTTTTTATTATTAACAATGTTGTAGAAAAGTTTGAAAATACTTGCTAATTAACAACTGTTTTTTTTCTTAAACTTCATCTCTTGAGGTACTAAAGAAATGTTTTAATGAAGTTATTTTATGAGTTAAAAAAATTTCTGATAATTTTTAAAATAATAGGCTTTATCTGATAGAGAATTAATTTGAAAAATACTTTCAGTTTTTCTTACTGTTGGATGAAAAACAATTTAAGCCAATTTTCTTACTAACATAAACAATTTATTGAATGATTCTATAAAATTACTGTGTTGAATTGAAAACTATAGTTAATGTAATACTTTGTAATGTTTTATACACTGAAGAATGCATTACAGTTGCAATCAATGCAGCTGCTTTTCACAGTGGTATGTACCATGATGTTGAAAAACGTTTTAGACATAACAAATAGACCTGAAAATTGACAAAAAAAAATTTTCACTATCTGGCAGGTAAGTAAGAACAGTGGGAATGTTCATGATGCATATGTATGCATCATGTTGGATGATGATACATGGCCTTCTGTAGGACAAATACTATGATGTTTTGCATACAATATGTAGCACTG